>NW_027186458.1:8583520-8603799 GCF_028583685.1 Petaurus breviceps papuanus
CTCACAGCAACCACCCAGCGTCCTGGAAGAGCGCTCCCAGCAGCTCCGGCCTCTGGCAGTCCTCAGCAGGAGTCCTAACTCAAAAAAAAAAAAAAAAAAGGGCAACTGCCACCAACTGCCAACCGCAGGACCGTTAGCTCGGCTTTTCACTTTCTCTTGCTCTGCTATGTCAGCACGTCCATGGGGCATGGGAGATCTTTAAATCCCATAACCCTTACACATGGTTGGCCTCTTCCCCAGTTTCTGAGATTCATTCATATGGAGAGTTCCCACGCAGTGACATTTATCATTTTCTTTTTTCCCATTCTTAAGGCTTGGTTCACTTGTGTCCTACGATATTCACTACCTTTACTGCCATACTGTACCCTTCCACTGACTCTGTAAATGCTTCATTCATAAAGACTAATAACCAGTGTTTTAAAAACATATGACTTGACTTGCCTTTTTAGGAATGAATGAAGGGACTAATGTCTGACCCAGCATCTTACAGCCTTATTTTATTTGTTGTGTTTAATCTGCTGAAGAAAAAAAAGTGGGGGGGAAGTGCAAACACAAGCTTAATGTATAATCAGAATGCTAAAAATTGGCTAGCTGTAAGCCATTGTGGAAAAGGGGGTCTTTCATGAGACTAGGATCTCTATGTCAAAATATTCAAGAAGCTTGCCAAAATAGCTCTTAATGATGCTTTTCAGGCCTTACAGGGATGCAGGAGCTAAATTAGGAATTGAATAATCACTGTAGCAAAGATCTTTAAATGTTATGAAAAGCTGTGTTATTTTTTGAAAGTCATAATTATTTTCTGGAAATTATCTTATGCTAGACTTGTGAAATTGTAATTCAGTGACGTTAAAAAAAAACATGTAAACCACCTGCTTGTAGATAGATTTGTCATTGCATAACTAAGAAATGTAGCATGAGCACTGTGGCACCTTGGTGACTGAACGTGGAACTGTCGTACCTGGAATTGTCTGTCTCGGTCTCGTCTCGTCTCGTCTGCCCTCCTCTTGAGCTGAGCTGCCCAAACAGCCTTCAGGGATAGCCCTTGTGTGGGGGTCAGGCCAGGAGTCTCCCTTCTCCCTCCCTGAGACACTGCACATCCCTTTGCTGTTAGTATCCGGATGGCCCTCCCTCTTCATAGGTCCGTCCCTCCCCATGCTCTCATCCTAGTTCTTCAGCATCTGACTTGGGGAATGTTTAAAATCCATTAAAATCCACTGACCATGACGAAAACTCTTGAAGTAAATGGTCTCTTGCTGGTATCTGACTTGAAGCGCTGACTGGGAGGAGGACCCCCAAATGTTCATTTCCTTAGCTTTTGTTTGTTGGTAACCAGTTAGCCAAGCCCACAGGCATGGTCCAAAAGGAAGATCCAGTCAACCCAAAGAAACATAGGGCCTCTTGTAGGAATTTGAGCCGTCTGTGATCATGGAGAATAAGCCCTGCTTTGTACAGAGTGGGAAAGGACCAGGCTAGACTGTTAAAGTGGGAGGTGGATGCAGTCTCCTTGGGGGCAGGGGCACAGCTTTCTGGTCATATCGTGGTTGATGGTGCTGAAAACTGGTATCCATATTGAGTCAGTGAGATGGCCATTGAGATTACGCACAAAATGTTGCAATAAAAAGCATTCGTCGTGCCTGCAATTAGACATTTGATGTCGTTTTACTCGGGGCTTTCTCATTTAAGACGACACATTGATTTCAAATGATAAAACATTCCTACAGGTTGTTGGAATCAATGGAATCATGGGCCAGGTAGCAGTATCAGTCATCATTTTGTACTTTGTAGCAAGCAGGAGGTTGTCCAGCAAATAGCTTTTACAAGGGGAAGGGGGGGGGGGAGAGAGAGAGTGTGTGTGTGTGTGTGTGTGTGTGTGTGTGTGTGTAACAAGCACGCATTTAGAAAACCATTCCTTCTTTCCATTGTCCCTCTGGAAAGTCCTGTCAGGCTTGAAACTACCCAGTGTTTTACATTTCTTTAATCTGGACCAAAAGTTCAAATCAAAGAAGACCCTCCAAAACTATGCTAGCTAGTATATTCCCTGGGACTGCTAAACCTGCTTGTTTAGTTTCTTATCAAGCCTTAAAATGCTCTTTGGGTAAAACATAGAAATGATTGACCGGGAAGAAAAGGCCCTTTCTCTTGGCCTAGAACCTGTCTAGATTCAGCTGAGGTATTCCTTATAGCTTTACTGTAGTCTTTCAGTTTTTCTAAAATCACACAGAGAAGCGTATGGCCAGCCCAGACTTGCAGACGTAAATCAGAATGATTGTGCTGTGACCTCCACGGGCAGCTAACAGAAGTGCTTGTGTCACCCGGAAGGGAACACCTCAGCTATCAAAGAGGAAAGTGGTGAAGTTAGTGGCATTTCGTTCCCTTAACCCTTTTTGGAAGTGTTTGCTAAGAAAAAATAAATTCAGTAATTGAAAAATAACGTTCTCCTGTCTTGAACTTCTGACCAAATCCCAGGGCTGTTAACCCAGCCCAGCCTAATGACATTTTGGTTTCCATCCGTGCTGTCAGGATAAGCTTAAAGCATTAACCGTTCCGCTGTTTTCCAGCCAAGCATTCCGAGTTGTCAGCTCCCAGCCAGCAGTGTGGGGCTGCAGCAAGGATGAGTGGGTGGCAGCTCCTGGCAAGGTCACACTAAGGAAATTCGGCAGGTGCCCACGAGATGAATTTGTCTGAGCCTGGCTTCATTCGAGGGGAAGATGAAGGCTTTTACTTGTTTCCCCCTTCAATGAAACCTCGTCTTCTCTCCAGAAGAACAGTTAACTTTTAGACAAGAATTTTCTCGCCAGAAGAATGTTTCCAAAGGAACAGAATTTGGTTGTTCTCCTCTGGGAGTGTTTGTCTTAAAAACTCACCCTATTTAGTGGCCCAGAATTGCGCTGTAGCTTTAGGGCCACCGTTGGCTGTGGCGTTCCCCATGTTTGGTGGGCATTGTTCTCCAGTCCCCTTCACTCCTCTGTTAAAGGTGAAAACAGTGTCATAGTTATGGGCACTAGTGAATGACCCTGAAATAGGTCCAGTCTCTCACGCAGGAGTCTGCCAATGATTCATTGAGTTTGGGCTCCACTTGCTTTGGTAGCAGCAATCTCGGGGAATGCTTTCAGTTGTTTTTTGGTGGTTTTTTGGCAGGCTGTATTAAGCCAAAAGTGGTAAACCATAGTGTGAATGATCTTTATTATAAACCCAATGGAATACTTCGTGATGCTGACAGAGACCCCTCAGACATCTGTAATGCCTCCCATTTTTCTTAGGAACTTCTGCTTATTGCTTACTGTTATGAAGGTTTGGGTCTAAGTAGAACTTGAGTAATGGTGAGAACCAAGCTGTGTTAACAATAGAAAAATGATAAGCTGTTGATAACTTGAGTATAAAATCAATTTGGTTTTCACGCAGTTTGTTTCACTGTGTAATTAGGACATAAGTATGCAGCTGTCCTGTGACTTAGCACTTTTTCCCAATAAGCCCTGGGCTTTTCCAAAATTATGGTATAAATACAAAATTCATAGACACCTACCTGCCCAAGGAATGGTCTCTTGTGCAAGTGTGCTCCCCTTCGCAGTTTTCTGTGAGATGGATCCAGAGAAGCACGTGCTACAATGGGAGAAAATGGAGGACCTGAGTGTGAATCCCGACGCTGCTCCCTACTGCCTGTGAACCTCCCAACACTGCAGCTTCCTCATCTGCAAAGTAAGGGGGGTGGTCTCTGTGCCCTTGGAGTTTCCTTCCAGATCTAAATCTCTTGTCCTCTGTCAGTCCCGATTACACGTTTCTCATGCTATATCTTACAGTATGTTGAAACTGGACAGAAGGACTGAAGTCAAGCCTTCATACATCATTTCTTGATAGAAATTTTATCCATCAAATTAGTCTAAGTTCTCAGTGTCCACTATGGCTGTAGTTTGTATTACCTCCCTTAGATCACTGATTGTCCCTAAGCTGAGTCATGACCACAGCCTTTTTGGAAGGGAAAGAGAGGTCTTGTGCCCTGGTACAGGTCTCTTACATTTCACTTGTGGTGACCATCGATGAGAAGATGGGACAAAGTCGATCATACCCCTATCCCATCTTATCATTTTCCCCAAGAAAAGGCAGGTTGATCAGGCCTTTTGACACTGGGTTTGGCCATAGCCACTGATCATGGGCCTTGTCTGCCATGTTGAAGTAGTGTGGGCCAAAGGAAATGGCTTTAGTCCACTTTTGTTTTCCCATTCAGTATTTCCGCTTTCAAGGGGATGTTTAGCAGTGCAGAGGTAGAAGGGAGGAGAGCCTGTAAATATATAATCCTGCATTTCAAAGAGGAACGAGATCCTGTCAGCTGTCCCCTCTCAAGGAGGAGCATTTCGACTTTGGGGTTCTTCTAGAGTGACCAGGTCGCCAGCTGCCAGCTGTCATGTACTACAGCTTCCAGGTTCTCATTGGTCAGTGAGTGTTGCCCCGAATGGAGAAGGCATCCGTCGCCTTGTCCGTTTTCAGGAGGCTCTGTGCCCATTTCCCTCATCCACGTGTTTCAGTGATGCCTGGGAACAGTTAGGTCCTCAAACTCTGTGGTGCTATTTCCTCCTTCTGTAACCAATGGTGCTTTTGTGGATGCTAACTGTGTACTTGTGGAACAGAGCTTGAAATTTAAAATTCTCTCGTTATCCGTTTGTATGATAAAAAACAAAATGTCAGACTTGAATTGTTTCAGCATGTCGTTGACAATCGAATACAGTGGGGGGGTGTGTGTGTGTGTGTGTGTGTGTGTGTGTGTGTGTACGCGTGTGTGATCTGCAGGGTTTGGATTGCTTTTCAGAAAGCAGCTCAGCTCAGTACAAGGCTGTGGCCTCTATCTTGGCTAGAGGATGGTCCGGGTTTGTGAGCCTTCTTCCTCTTGAGCACCCTCTGGGACATGCCCTTTGCAAAGCCTTTGAATCTGATTGACCTTCGGGCAGTTCACTGGGAGAACAGACACTCCTCCTTTGGGAAGAGATGGCAGGACTGGAGCCTTTGGAGCTTAGCATGGCACGGCAGATGGTGGCCACCTTATGGCATGGGAGACATCTACAATTGCTCTAAGTTTAAAATATGGCAAAGAAAATAACCAAGAGAAACCCATGAAGGCCTTGGGTCGGTGTAGAAGGGCCCGACACACACACACACACACACACACTCCAGGCTTGAAGCCGCCCCAGCAGGGTAGGGCCCCCACCGGAACGGTCTGTGTGCCCATGTGTAGTGACTCACCAGTCCTCAGGGTGACCTTCAGAACAAATGAAGTCTGGTGATGCATCTGGAAAAGCCGTGATGTGTCCAGATGCAGAGAATGGTCAGGGACAGCCGTGGAAAGCATGGTCCCAAGGTGTTAGGCTTCTTTCCTTGCATTTGTTTAAAAGAGCCACAGACAGCTTCAAGGAGCCAGTCTTTAAAAGGCTGTTACGGCCCTGCCCTCTTGCATCCGGAAAAAAAAGTCAGGAGGAAAAATGGGTCCTTTTCTGACTCAGTCTTTTAAAAATGAAAAATCCAGAGTATCCAGTCTCTACCCCTGTTACAGGCGGTCTCTGTCCACCATTCTGCGTGCGCCATGCACGCACACACACACAGACACACACACACACTAGAAGGTCAAAGGGCTGCTAAAGAATCCTCTCTTTCCCGTAGAAGACGCCTCCACTAGCAGGATGGTGAGCAGAGATTGGCAGAAGCCTTAAGTGGTTACCCTTCAGGCAGGCAGATCTGCCCCTAGCGGCTATGGGAGAACACAGGAGCTGCTTTTTCGGAAGAAGAAAAAAATATATACATATACACACACCTAGATTTGTATGTAATTGAGATGGAATCAGATAGTTACCCCTGCTGTCAACCAAATTTGCATTTGCATTCTTGTTCTTCACAATAGTTGTCCTGTCTTACAATAAATTTGCTTACCTGTGTAGTCAAACAGTGTGGGTTGTTTTTTATGTTTTTATAAAAGCAATTTTCACAGAAATCATTTGGAAGGCCACACCCCAGCCCTTACTATAAGTAACAGAATTTCTAACCTCAGATACTGAGTCTTAAATATGTCAGCCATTCTCCTTCCTTCCCCATCTCCCCATGCACCCCCCATCCTGCTGGATTCAACCACACCTATTTCTCAGGGGATGACTCAGTATCTTGTGCCCCAGTCCAGTTTTTCCCTTAGGGAACAGAATTTCCTCCAGTATAGGTCTCACCAAAAAAAAAAAAGGAAAAAGGCCCTGAGCGCCCATGAAAACGCTCAGATAATCAGAATGGAGCCCAAGGGTATTGGGAAACACCAGTTCTCTGGGTGGGGCTCGTCCCATCCACCAGTCAGGCCCTTTCTTCAGGCCTCAGCTTCTCTCTTGGGAGCAGCAGGGGTGGGGAGAGGGACTAGAGCACTGAACTTGCCAGGAAATTCTGTGGTGGCACCGCTGTCTAGCACTCTGAAGAGCCTGCAGGAGGGGATAAATGCCATCATCCCACGGTGCCCATTCAGGTGGCTGTTGCAGCAGCTCAACTGTCCACTTGTCAGAGGCTCCCCAGAGCCAGCACAGAGGGCCCCACGTCCAGGCCACTCCTTGTCAGGGCTGACCTGGTCCGGGGGCTTGGACGGCTCGTTCTGGAGGATGCTTGCCCAGCTCCTCAGCCACACTTGCCATTCTGGGCTGACAATTTTAGAGACTCAAACCTTGCTGGGACTTTGTTTCTCCGTCTCCCTTAGAGCTGAAACCTGAGGTAAGTGGGAGGAGCCCCTTTTCAGGTCAGCATCTCCACTCTGCTGTAGAGATTGAATTCTGTCTGGAGGATTTGCCAGTGGTCACTGCTGGGCTAGGCTGATCGCATGGAGCTCAGTGACCACCCTCCCATCTGTTGGCTGTGGCCAGGGGTGCCCTGGGCGTTTTTGAAGCTGCTGCCTGTTCTGTTTCTCCTGCCTGGTCCTTCAGAGTCTCCTTTGCAGGATCTTCCCCCTCTGCCCTGTGCACGGACTCCAGGGCACTGCTGAGTCCCTGCCTGCCACAACTGTTCTCTCTCCTCCCTCCCCCACATTCCGTCTGTGGCCAGGTTTTGTCCAACTGACCTCCTAACCACTTCTCACCTTTGACTGCTTCTTTCTGCTCCCACAGCCTCCCCTTCATCACCAGCCACAAGAGCTCTTACAGTGGCCTCCAAACACCTCATCTCCCATCCCTCCACCACTGAGGGCATGAATGAATGGACATTTATTTTATGCTTACTCTGGGCTAAGCACTGAGGATACACATACTAAAGTAAAGCCTTCCCTGCCCTCCAGGGCCTTCCATTCCCATGGGGGAGCCCAGGTGCAGAGGGAGAGATGACCAGAGAGTCCTGAGGGAAATCACAGGCCCTTCACCAGAACCAAGGGGGTATTGACTTGATGCCTGTTCCCAGCAAGGTGAGGGAAGCACCAGGTGGGGAGATGGCAGAGGTCAGGTCCCTATAAGAAACAAGTGCCTTGCCAAGAATCCACATGGCCATTGGTGAATTCAGGAGGAACTGGGTGACCCACAAGTAGACAGACCCCTGCAATGCAGAAACACAGTCTTTTATTTTCCCTCGCCTGGTTCCCCATTGGTTGGGTATTGCAGAGTTTGCAGCCTATCCAAAAACGCCTAGCACCCGGCCCTGAGAAGTGAGCTTCTGCCCGTTTCCATTTCTCATTCCCCATATTTCAGTGCTCCCTCAGCTTTGTGTTCTTTATCCTTTATTTGGTAAGCCTTACATACTTTTAGAACAATCCCAACTCAAGGTGTCTGGTTACTCACTTACAGTCTCCATCTGTGTCTAACCATAGCATGGGGAAGGAATTTTCTCAATTGATAAGAGAGTTGACAAAGTGTCCATTGAAAATACAACCCAGGATATCTGTTTTTCCTTTGCCATGAACATAACCTAACGTAGATAAGAGAAGTCCCATTATTCAAGAAGTATCTGGGGTTGTGATGGGGCTTCACCCGGCTTTGTAGTTGTTGACATAAGAAAAGGCATTCTCTGGGTTTACCCAGAACAAAGGAAGGGGTGCCTGCTCTCAGCTGTGCCAGGAAGTAGGCAGCACTCCCTGCCATGATGTTTCCTACATCCAGCTTATTTCCTGCACTAGCCCTGAGTAACCAGTGAGAGACTTTTTGACACATAAGACTCCTTAGGTTTCATAATTCATGTATTACCTGATTTCTGTGGAAATGAAAGTTTAATCATTTCTTACATTCCCCCCATCCTCATGGCCCAGGGCCAGGGAGGAGGCCGGGCCACCCAGCCAAATGGTGGGGAGATGGCAGAGAGCTGACCTTCCCCCATCCTCATGGCCCATTGGGGCTGCACTGAACCACCTTAAAATGGCTACCACACTGTGGAGGGGAGGAAGTGAACATTAAGTGCCCACTGTGTGTCAGACCCTGTGCCTGGTAAATGCCTTCCAGATGTCCCCTTTGATCTTCACAACACCCCTGGAAGGTAGGTGCTATTCTATTTTACAGGTGGGGAAACTGAGGCAGGCAGCCATGAAGTGACTTGTCCAAGGTCACACAGCTTGTAAGTGTTTGAGGCTGGATTTGAATTTCAGCCTTCTTGGGTTCGGGTCCAGTGGTCTTTGGTGCACCATGGGGGGGTGGGGGGTGGCAAACAGTGAGGCTCTGATCAGAGATGGGGTTCTGTGTTTTGAGATGTGAGATGAGGGGAGCCTGCCACTGAGGCAAGGAACATCTTTGTCCTCTCTCCTTTACCTGCCCCTTCTGGCTTCCCCTCTGCCCTGTGAAAGCCCCCCCAATCCCTCTGCCCCTCAATTGTTTCCCAGATCCTCACCCCTACACTGGCTCCCCTCCACCTCAGCCCTTCAGTGAACTCATTCACCATGACTATCCTCCACTCTCAAACCTCTTGGCCTCTTGTCCATTCACTAACTTGAGGAAGGATGGGGTAGTGAAGGTATAAAAAAAAATCCTCACACTTTTTAAAAAGAAGAGAAAGTTCACAATCTCAGCTCTCAGGCCTTTAATTACAATCATTATCTCCTTGACAAGGTGACCATGAGATAGGTAGAAATTCTCATTTATCGACCGGGCAGTCATGCCCAGCTCTCAGCACAGGGGAGGGGCCACCCCAGGGGACCGGAGGCAGCACAGAAGGACTTGGCATCAGACTACTTACGGCTGTTCCCGTCAGTCCATGACAATGAACAACTCCCCAAAATCCTGCTTCCTCGCCAATTTGGAGGAGCACTTTCATCCAGTAACTCACCTCAGTGAATCTGCAGGGCGCTCTTCCCCTCTGCCTTGTCCAAGCTATGCAGCCTTCTTCTCTGGGGACTGGGCACTGCCAGGCACACTCTCCTCTCCAGGAGCTTGTACTCCTGAGTGGGGCTCCAAGCTCGGAGAGGGCAAGCAGGAGCTAGAGTGCCCCATAGGCTGGCCACAGACTCCGGAGATCCGCGCTCAAGTCCCAGTCCCACACGTTACCAGCTGGGTGACCTGGGCATGCCAATGATGAGATCTGCCATGGTTCAATTAGACTGCCAGTAGCAAGGGCCATTTTCGCATCAGACTCCATGAGCTCCATCCATCTGCTGGTCCCTGCCACTGCCCTGCCAGGATCAGAACGACCACACAGTAATAACTGTCTTGCCACTTTCCCTGGGTCCTTGCCAGGAGAAGGACCACAGGGGGATAGTTCTGTCCTGGCTTTGTGCCCCACTGTCCGAGCCCTGGGCAAACACCAGCATTTCCCCAGCAAAACTCATTGGAGAGTGGCACAGGGGAAGACACCTGGTTGGCTGGCCACATGGAAGGTGGTTTGTTTCCTGCTGTTTTGGGGAGATCACAACGAGAGTTGTGTCAAGTGAACAGTTCTTGACTCACTATTATACTAGGTCATGTAACAAATGTGGGTTGGGGACTAGAAGGCAAATTGTGGTCTGATCTAATTCAGTGGGCTTCTCATGAGTGGTTGTGAGCCGCTGGACCCAGCCAAGGAGATCTCTCAAGAATGTGGAGAACCAGAGCCCTTGGCTGCTCCCAGACTGTTTCCTCACCTCTAAAATGGGCGGGCTAACACCTGAGGCTCTGTGAGGAAAGCATTTACAAACCATAAAACTGGTCAGCAACCTGAGTTTATGTCATCTTCCCTAATCGGGTCATCATCCCATTAACTCGAGGGGCATTGCCACCAAGGGTGACGTCATGCCTAGAAGGGTCCCTGCCACGCCTAGTCAACAGTCCCATGGCTGAAAGACCACAAAGCTAGATCTGGGGGAAACCTTGCAGACCCTCCCCGGCGACCTCACGTGTAGCAAGGCCTGGAAGGCAGCTCGGAGCACATCTTTGGCCCAAGGCCGCGCTGCCCATTCTCCTTCCCCGGGGCTCAGAGGACCATAGTGAAGACCCCTCTCAAGGAGCCTTTCCAGTCTCCCCTCCCCACGTACACCGGCCTCGTGGCTGTTCCCTCCTCATCTGCACCCGCTGAGCTCCCTTCCCTGGCTTCCTCCGAGTCTCAGCTAACGTGCACCTTGTGGAGGAAGCCTTTCCTGGTCCCCCTTGATGCTAGCGGCTTCCTTCTGTCTAGAGCTCTTCAGGCCCCAGCTGTTTCACCCTATCTTTATCCCTCAGGCAGTGAGGGCACAAAGCCTAGGTAAGCCCAGGGTCTGGTACATGGTAGGTGCTTAATTAATGCTACTGGTATTTGCTCTTTCTGAAATTAAAACATCTTAGTATTGTTGTGAAAAATAGTTGTGAGCTTTTGGACTCTCTGAGAGGGGGACCCTGCCCTGCACGGCACTATGACTTCAGGCCTCCTGCTGGCCTGGGCTTGGGGATAACAAAGCTTGTATCAGCTGATCTGAGGATTAGCTGTGGAAGGTGAGGACTGTGCCCTAGGATGCCAGCCATCCTAGGGTGGCAGTGCAGGAAGCCAGCAAGGGGCTTCTACCTAGAAACCTCTCCTCTGCATGGGGGGCTTCGGGCCTTTATCCACACAGAGACCTGGCTGTTGGATATTTGCAGCTCCCTAGGCCTCAAGGCTCCCTCGCTCTAATTTGTGCCTTGTTTGGGGCTGGGGTGGGAGATGGTCTCAGAAATGCAGCGACTTCCTTCTTCCCTCTTGTCAAGTCAGCCAGCATTCATTAAACACCTACTGTGTGCTGGGCACTGTGACAGGTGCTGGGAATCAGTCCTTGTGCTCAGGGAGCTCCCAGGAGAGACAGCAGACAGACAGCTCCATCCAGACAAGGTGTAATATGCGGCCTCAGTGGGTCATCTCTCAGAGAAGGTGCCAACAGCGGAGGGAAGAGGAGGGAGACCAGGGAAGGGAGGAAGGAGAGCATTCCAGGCAGGCCAGGAAGACAAAGGCATGGAGTCGGGAGATGACACACAGGCCGAAGCTCCTTGGTGGCCAGGGATTTCCTGCCCGTCTGTCCCTCTGGCGGTGGTCCAGGCCCACGGGAGGAGGCAGCGTTCTGTCCTCAGCAGGGCAGGTCTTCCTGGACCCCCCCACCCCACCCCAGCCAAGAGGACAGAGCTGCCAGCTGGCTTCCCCAGAGGGACCCAACCTCATGTTAACAGGGCAGGAGCATCTCTCTTCTGGCTATGGGGCTGCCCCCTCCTTCCATGAGGGTCCTGACTGATGGCCTGAAGAACACAGCACACTGACTAGTAGAGACGCACTCGGCAGGTAAAATCCCGCATCAGGCCCTCTGTGACAGCAGAGAATTGGTATAACCTCTCTGAGCCTCAACTTCCCCATCTGTAAAATGGGTAAATAGCACCCGCCTCTCACAGCATTGCTCTGGGAATCAAACGAGATAATGCGGTCAAGTATTTTGCAAACCTCAGATCACTAGAGCAGGGGTGCTTCACCTGGAATCCTTGATGTGTGTGTATGTGTGTGTGTATGTGTGTACATACCTACGCACATATACATATATGGATATACAATGAAAAAATATTGCTGATAACTGTATTTCAATGGAATTATTTCCTTTGGAATCTTACATATTTCATTTTATGCATTTAAAAACCTTCTTCTGGGGTGGCTAGGTGGCACAGTGAACAGAGCACCAGCCTTGGAGTCAGGAGAACCTGAGTTCAAATCCAGCCTCAGACACTTAAGACACTTACTAATCGTGTGACCTTGGGTAAGTCACTTAACCCCAATTGCCCTCCAAAAGGCAAAAAAAAAATAAAAACCTTCTTCTGAGAAGGGGCTCATGGATTTTCCCAGACTTCCACCCAAAGGGTCAATGACAGAGAAGACGCAGAACCCCAGTTCTAGGTAAACAGCAGCTATTCTGATTATTGATTGGGACTATGTAAGAGGAAAAGTGAATGGTAATGAACAAAGGATGCTGACTGAAAAGTCAGGATATTACGGGTGCTGAAATTCATGGGCATGTTTAAATTAAAAGACATAAAGCTAGTGTAATCCATCATTGTTTTAATTACAAGTTTGGTATTACTGTTAAGTTCATAATAAATCTTTTTAAGCAACTTCTCAGGGTGCCTTGTATAGGGACAAGTGCAGCAATGCACTGTCAGACTTGGCAAATCATTGAGCTTTGGTCAGCCTCAGTTTCCCCAGCTATGAAATGGGAATCATAGTAACACCTTCCTCACAGGTTCTTGTGAGGACCAAAGAGGATCCGGTTTGTGAGGCCTCTGGCACGCAGTGCCAGAAGAATGCCCACTCCCTGCTCTTCCCTACTTTGCTTTACCCTACGTTTAACTCTATTTAACTTACTTTATTTCCAGGGCAGGATGTGGTTGGGGAGGAGTTTTTCCAGAGATGATGGCTGTAAAAATAAAAAGCATCACTACAGCATATCCCTGCCCCTTCTGACATGGAAACATCACACGAAACAAAAATTAATAGCATCTGGAAGCGACTGCTGCAGGGGCTCAAAAGGAAGGAAACAAAGAAGCAAGCATTAATTGAGCATCTAGTGTATACCAGGTACTAAGGCCGAGGCTGGGAATAAAAAGGCAAAAGACAGGCCCTGCCCTCAAGGAGCTCACAGTGCAATGGGACCCGTCCTGCGGAAGGCGCTAAGCTTGTTCTCACAAGGCTCTGCCCTCAAGGAGTTCACAGTGCAATGGGACCGTCCTGGCGGAAGGCGCTAAGCTTGTTCTCACAAGGCCCTGAACTAAAGGAAAGAAGAGGAAACAGGAGATGACACCATCCCTAGCACCAGCTCTCCTAAGCAAAGCATGTATTCACAGCCTAAAGGTAGGGCCCACCCTCTCTACAGTTTAATCACCCTCACATTTCAAAGTGAGCAGATCTTGAGCACCCAACATATCCATCAGTCACATAGCACCTCCCCCAAAAAACAACTTTGTCTAGCCCACTTTCCTTGTGGTAACCAGAAAGAGTGACTGAGCATGCTGCAAGGGGTACCCACATAATAAAAAACAAAACAAATGAAAATAAGTGATATGGTGACCGCGTCTGACATAATGTTCAGTGCCCAGGGATCAGTGGAATAGATTAGATGCACAATGCACAATAATAAATGACCGTGGTAAACGTGCTCGGATAATTTTAATTACATTAAATTTAAAAGGTTTTGTACAAACAAAGCCAATGCAGCCAAGATTAGAAGGGAAACAGGAAACTAGGGATAAATCATTTGCAGCAAGTTTCTCTGATTAAGGACTCATTTTGCAAATATATAGCGAATTAAATCAAATGGTCAAGGGATATGAACAGGTGGTTTTCAGAAGAAAAAAATCAAAGCCATCTATAGCCATATGAAAAATACTCTAAATCCCTATTGATTAGAGAAATTAAAACAACTCTGAGGTACTACCTTATATACCTTATATCAGGTTGACTAAATGACAAAAGGAAAATGACAAATGTTGGAGATGTGGAAAAATTGGAACACTAATGCATTGTTGGTGGAATTGTGAACTGATCCAACCATTCTGGAAAGCAATTTGGAACTATACTCAAAGGGCTATCAAACCGCATACCCTTTGACCCAGCAATACCACTACTAAGTCTGTATCCCAAAGAAATCAAAGGAAAAGGACCCACATGTGCAAAAATATTTATAGCAGCTCTTTTTGTGGTGACAAAGAACTGGAAATTGAGGGGATACCCATCAATTGGGGAATGGCTGAACAACATGATGGAATACTATGGTGCTAGAAGAAGCGATGAGCAGGATGCCTCAGAAGAATGTAGCAGCCGCAGTATTGTACAATGAGCAGCTGTGAACAATCGGCACAATGAATCCAGAGGCCGTTCTGAAGGATGTCAGACAAAGATGCTGCCCACCGAAGAAAGAACTGCCGGAGTCTTACGTGCGGACTGAAGCACGATGTTTCCACTTTCTTTGCTTCTCTTGCTCTTTTTTTTTGGTAACATCACGAATGTGGAAATGTTTTCCCTGATTTCCAAAGGAGAGTTGATATCATATTTCTTGCCTTTTCAATGGGTGGGAAAGGGATGAGAGGGAGGGAGAGAATTCAGAACTCATTCTTTTTTTTTTAATGTTAAAAATAAACAATAAACTTAAGGAAACATTCTCCTCAAATTTCTTCTCTTTGTCTGGGCATTGTACTGAGGCCCCTCACTGTGTGCCCCAGTTTCCTCTTTGGGTTGTAAGTTCCTTGAGGCCAGAGTCTGCTCAGAGCTGACTTTGTTTGCCCAGTGCTGGCCACCAGAGCCCTGTGCTTTGTAAGTGAACAAGAAAGAGGATGAGTCAAGAATCTTCCTCACAGAAAGTAAGATGGTCGATCCACTTCTCAGGTGAGAAC
Source organism: Petaurus breviceps papuanus (assembly GCF_028583685.1). Taxonomy (NCBI): domain Eukaryota; kingdom Metazoa; phylum Chordata; class Mammalia; order Diprotodontia; family Petauridae; genus Petaurus; species Petaurus breviceps. The sequence continues at coordinate 8,598,277 of NW_027186458.1, forward strand.
ACATCTCAGTTATTTGCTAGGTGTGAACAAGGCCTGGATAACTGAAAATACTTAAGTAATACAACAGAAAAGATGAAGAACTTGTCTTTGTCTAAAGTAAAAGCCCCTTCCAGATTCCCTCCCACCCCCACCCCCAGAAAGGTGGGTCAGGTCAGGAACAAAGGCCTTTCCCAAGTTCAGAGGTTAAAGGCGGGAACTGAGACTTCACAAGACTGCCTCTTCTCTCCTTGAGATGCCCACCTTTCCTTCCTCCAAAGCAGTTAGCAGCACCTCATCTGAGGGAAAGGCCCACTTCTCTTCTTCAGAAAAAATCACTAGGAGAGGGCCCTTTTCATTCCTGGAGGGGATCGGCAAGTAAGGAATTCAGTAATCACTAGTTCGGGGCTGTGGGTGGCCCAGTGAATAGAGCACCTGGGTCTGGAGTCAGGAAGACAGGAGTTCAAATCCTACCCTCAGGCACTTCCTAGCTGGGTGACCCTGGGCAAGTCCCTTCCCTCTGCCTCTTGAAGTTTCTTTTTCTGTAACATGAGCCAGAGAAGAATATGGCAAACTACTGCAACATCTTTGCCCAGAAAACCCCAAATGAGGTCAGAAGAGTAGTTTTCACCATTCATTTTTTTATAAGATTTTTGAGTTCCAAATTTTTCTCCCTCTCTCCCTCCCCTGCCCCTTGCCCAAGACAGCCAGCCACCTGATATAGGTTACATAAATACAATTATGCTAAACGTATACACGCATACACCAGTCATATTGTGTAAGAAACAGAACAAAAGGGAGAAAACCAAGAAGAAAACAAATGAAAATACTGCGCTTCTGTCTGCACTCAGACCTAGAGTTCTTCCTCTGGATGGGGATATCAAACGATGTATTTTGAAATCACCATGACAGCAGTTTGCATGACCTGTGGCTGGCCAGCCACACCAAAGGCAGGCATAGCTAAGGATAGACAGCACTTGAATTCTGAAGTTTCTGTTAGAAACTCTCTGTTTAATTGTTTTCAGTCCTGACCGACCCCATTTGGGGTTTTCCTGGCAAAGATACTGGAGGGCTTTGCCATTTTCTTCGGCTCACTTTACAGATAAGGAAACTGAGGTGAACAAGGTTAAGTGACTTGCCCAGGGTCGCACAGCTAGTAGGTGTGAAGCTGCATTTGAACTCAGTCTTCCAGACTCCAGGGCCAGCACTGAATCTGCAGCACGGCCTAGCTGCCCCAGTCCCTAGCATTTACATAGTACTGAAGGTTTGCAAAGTGCTTTGCAAAGATTATTCTGTTCACTCCCCAGGACAGCCTGGTTATTAGAGGCAGTCCAGCAAACTCAAATAGACTCATTTTTAGGAGAGTCCCTGACAGCCACCTGCAAATCCCCTACATCTACACCTTTCAGCAAGGTGAGAGCATCCACAGCCAGCCCAGCACCTGGCCCAAGAACAAGCTTGCTGTCAGAGGGGGCAGCGTGACTGCGCCCTCTCCCTGTGAGGATGGCCATCAGACTGGCTACTCCTGTCCCCACTGCTTGCTTCCTTGAGGCTGCTGGCCACACCTGCCTGGACTCCTGCCCCAGACCTCCTGCCTCCTCTCCTGACCTCCTCCTGTCGATGGACTGCTGGCCAAAGTCTCAGTCCGGCCTGTCCGGTCCTCATTGCACAGGAATCCTGAGCCTCCAGATCATTTCATGGAATATGCCCATTCTGCAGATGAGGCTGACCGAGGCTGAGGGACTTGCCCAGCTAGAAAGTGCTTAAGTCAGGACTGGAATTCAGGTGTTCTTGATTCCAAGTCTAGGTTCTACCTACTGGGCCACCTCCTGCGGCCTGACCTCTTCCTTCTTTGCGATTAAAGCTGCAGGTATTTGAGAATAATCCCTTAACTCCTGCGGATCCACGGCCTGAGGAATGAGTGCTTGCGTGAAAACACCTATTGTCTTCACCAGAGTGGGCAGGGAGGAACCTATTACATGCCTGCGGGCCTCGTGCTAGGCACAACCTCACTTGATCCTCCTAAGAGCCCCCCAAGGCCAGTGCTGTTAGCACCTCCCTCTTACAGGTCAGGACAGAGCAAAAGCAGTGAAGCAGCCAGGCTGGGAGGGCAAAGCTGGCGTCACAGGTCGTCCTGATTCCAGACCCAGAGGTGCCACCAGCTGCCTCCGGTTTCACCAGCATGGCGACCAGAGACATAGGGCAACTGAGGCATAGTTCAAATTTAGTGAAATTAGAGTTATATTTGTTGATTTGACGCGTGGGCCCGACTTAAAGCTGGATGGGGAGCGACCTCGCGAGTCAGGAGCCCAGCAGTCACGTCTGACTCTGTGCCCCCACTTGGGGCTTTCTTGGCCAAGATAATGGAGGGGTTTGCCATTTCCTTCTCCAGCTCATTTTACAGATGAGGAAACTGAGGTAAACAGGGTCAAGTGACTTGCCCAGAGTCACACCGCTAGTATATGGGTCAGTCACACATTCAAGGAAGCTCTCACTGAACTCAGGCTGGTCCAAGAGAAGGGTTTTTTTTGAGGATGGGGGAAGCCTGAGCAGTTTTGTAATGAGAAGTAGCCTGGGAGGGCCTGAAGATGGGAGAGAGGAAAGCCAAGACCCATCCCCCACCCTCACCCCCCAAGGCCTGGCTGGGTAAGGAGAGTGCTTAGAGTACTAAGGCAGGAGCAAAGGAGAAGGGCCTGGGGGCTTGAAGAAGAGAGAGGTCAGGGCTGCCCACTGAAGGCTTCGCTAGAGGAGCACCTGAGGTCAGCTGCTGAGGGTGGATGGTGAGGGACCACAGGGCAGCCTTGTGCCCCCAGTTGGCGGCTTGATCCCTGTGAACTGCCAGCGACCCCAGGACTGACCCTGTGAACGCTCTGCCCCCCAGGGCTCTGCAGGCTCAAAGGTCCCCTATAAATATACTCTTAAGTGGGCAGGGTCGGGGGAGAGCAGTTCCCAGAAACCTGAGGGGAGGGGCTTCCTGAGAGTCAGGTATGGGGGGCGCACAAAAACCCGGAGATGGCCCGTGAGGGCGGGGCGGAGGGGGGCTGGACAGCGGGGATCTTTAGGCAACGTTGTATCTCCTTGGCGCCCAGACGCCGGGCAGAAGGCGGTGCGCGCAAGCCGCGGCCGCCCCTGACCGTGGCCAGGGCCCGGAGCATCTGCTCCACTGCTACAACGTGCCGGCCGCCCTCCTCTCCCGGCAGGGGCAGAGGCACGGAGAAGCAAACGGGCTCTTTGGGCTGGGGTCCGGGTGGCCCCCGTCAGGCCCCGAGACGCCTGGCCGGCTGCCCCGGGGCTCGGGGGCGTCGGGAGACGTCGGGGAGAGGCCCTCGGGGCGCAGCTGGTCCCAGCAGCAGCCGCTTCCCGAGGGCGGGCCGCACACCTGTTGCCCTGCCCCCGGGGATGCTGTAACCTGCCACCTGCCGACGGCTCGGCCTGGGAAGCCCCTTTTAGAGCCGGCCCGCGCCGCTGAGCGGAGCCTCCTCAGGGCCGCCGCCTCCTTTCCCCGCTAGGCAGCCTCGGCCCCCGCGTCCTGGGATGGCAGGAGGGCTGCTCCCGGGTACTAGGGGCTGGCAGAGAGATGTCGCCCGCTCCGCCCCCGGGGCAGCCTCCTAGGGAGGCCTCGTGGCCTTGCCCGGCCGGGCCAGCGCAGGGCAGGAGGGAGGGGGAGCGGGAGCAGGAAGTTTCGGGGCCGCCTCTGGGGAAGGGACGCCAGGCAGGCCGGGACGCCGGCGGAGGTGGCCTCGGCGCACGTCGGAGTGCAGCCTTCTCCGAGGCAGCACGCGTGGCGCCTTCGCTCGTCGGAGGGCGCCTTCGCTCTGCGGCGGGCATTGAACGCCGAGGGTAGTCCTCCACCCGGGCGCGGCGCACGCGCCTCCCAGCTCCCGGGCGTCCAGGCTGTAGTCTGCGGTCTTCGGGCAGCGGAGCGGGAGCACGAAGCCGGAGCCGAGCCAGGTAGGGCGGTGTGGCCCAAGGGCGGGGACGTGGAGGTATCGAGGAGAGGGGCGCGGCCCGCCCCAAGGGGTGCCCCGCGTCCCCGTATCCCTGAGACACGTGCGCGGAGACCGCGCGGGCGCGGCCTGCAGTTGGGGCATCGCGTGTGTCCGGGGATCCCCGTGGGGGGGCCCTTGGAGCGGGGCCTCAGTTTCCCCCTCTGTAGGAGGCTGCTTCCCGGGGCTCTGGGGATGGGGGCGGCCCGTTGGCCTGGGGGTCCTGTGGGGGAAGGGCCTAAGCGTCCTCCCCCACCCCCACGTGCCCGACCCGCTGTGGGGGGCCTCAGTTTCCCCGGCTGCCCGGCCTCAGCCTCGGGGCAGGGGCAGTTCGGGAGGCCGGGTCGGGGTGGGGAGGGCTCTAGCTCTCCCAGACGCTCCTGGATACATTGTATTCTGTGGCCTCGGCGCCTCGGGTGGGGGCGGGGGCGGACTGCCGTGCACGTGGCCGCGGCTGGGAAGGCATCCTCAAGACCTGCAGTGCCCTAGTTGGGGCAGCCAGGAGGGGCTCGGGGAGAGCGGGTCGGAGGGGCATGGCCCGGAGCCCGGGGAAGGGGGCGCCCTCCCTGCGTGTGCGGGGCCTGCGGCCCGGTGGCTGGCCCAGAGAGGCAGCCTGGCCGGAGGCTGGACCTGACAGTGGGGCCCAGACGTATCCCCAGTTCTCTAGCCCTGGCCTCGGTCAGGGTGAACTCCGGGAGGCAGGACGCAGACTTGCCCCTCCCAGTGTCCCGGGCCTCAGCATCATTCCGGGCCACCTGGGCTTCGGCCGCTAGCTGAGGGAGGGGAGGAGCCCCGAGCCGCGCTTCTGGGGGTGGGTGCCCCAGTCTGTGACCCGGGATGGGTGGGGCCACGACCATCCCACCCAGAAAGCGGCCATGGAGGTGGGCTTCCAAGGGGGCTCCAGGCCGGCTGGGCCAAGCCCACCTCCTCCCATCCCAGCCCCCCCCCCCCAGAGGAAGGGCCTTGTCCCTCGAAGGCAGAATCTGAACTCAGGGCCAGGACTTGCCCCTCTTAGAGCCAAGCTGTTCCAGCCCCCACCTGGGGTGTGTCTGGGGGAGGCAACTTCACCTGCCGGACATGGCATCCCGCCGAGCTGGGGTTCCCCCCCACGGCATAGTGGGGGACACCAAGGCCGCCGGACAGCACCTCGGAGCTCTGGGGGCTGAAAGCCTGCTGGGGAGTGACCCTGTCCACGTCCGGGGCAGACCCCAGCTCCCTCTTTGCTCTCAGTGGGTTGGTTCCGTTTGGTCCTGGCTCTTTCACGGCATGTCCAGTGTTAGCTTGGTGCCTTTGAGGAGGGAGTGGAGGCAGGGAGGGAAAATGTCAAACTCAGAACCTCAGAAACTTGAATGTTGAAAAAGAAAAGTGACTTAATCACAAACCCTTCACACTGTCTCGGCTGGGGGCCCTGGGGGCCAGCCCTCACAGACTCCGGGTGTGCGGAGCCCCAAGCCATTGCAGAGATAGTTCACCCCTTATGCTTTGACCTTTTTTGTTAATCGCGTAAAGAAAACTTTGTCCTTCATTTTTACCAGTTTTGAGTTCCAAATCCCCCCCCCCC
>NW_027186458.1:8603899-8610288 GCF_028583685.1 Petaurus breviceps papuanus
CCGTCTGCGCGACCCCACCCCCCCCCCCCCCCCCCGCCCCTGCCCCAGAACTCAAGCAGCTTGGTAAGTGGCTTTTAGAGGTGACTGGGTTTAGCACACACATAAGAAGCCCTTCCCAACATGATCTCGTTTCATCCTCCCAGCACTTCGGGGGGGGGGGCGGATCCTCTGAGTATCACCCCCATTTTACAGATGAGAAGACTGAGTGAGGAGGGGTCTCTGCTCCTCCGTCCAGGGGGGGTCTTAACCTAGTGTCTGTAAACTTGCTTGGAATCAGTGTCCTTGTTTCAGTCAAAGTGCTTTTCTTTGTCACAATACAAATTTTAGGGACCAAAAACAGCATTCTGTGAAGTGGCCCCCAGCCCCCCCCCCAAGACTGACTGCCAAAGGGGCCCCGTGGAGCTAGGGACCTGTGTCTGATTCCACCTCCTTTCCCAGTTAGTAAAATCCTTTCAATGTACTTTATTAATTCCTTTCCTTTACATCTCTGTTACTTCTCAATATGTCCCATCCACATTTTACAAAAAGGGAAACTGAGGCCCAGAGAAAGGAAGGCACCTGCCTAAGGCCATGAAGCCAGCTAGTAAGGGACGGGGTTGAGCCTTGGGCCTCCTGCTGCAGCGGCTGGGGTCCTTGGGCGGCCCCTTCCCCCTTTGGACTCCCTGCCAGCCGCAGGTAGCTAATCACACAGGAGCGTGTCCTGGAGTTTTATGGGGGGGCTCCCTGAGGAGACGTATGAAGGGGTGTCCTCTGGCCTGAGCCTCCCTTGGTTCCCTCTCCTTCGCTCCTGATTGCTATGAATCACCGGAGACCTGGAGGCCCCACAGTGGGGAGCATGATCCTTGGGGGTCCCCAGAAATTCTTCCACACCCGCCTGCCCGTGGGCATGGGAGCAGCCCTGTTTGTATCTGGGCCCTGGATTCTCAGGACTGAGGACCGGCCAGGGTACTGGGGAGACTGCAGAGCCCTCTGGGACCTCGGCCACCCCCAAGAAGCCCCTGGCCAGCAGAAAGGGAGGGCTTGGCAGTGGGAGGATGAGGCGAGCCCTGGGGCCAGAGTGCCTGCTGTTTGGGGAGCTCCTCCCAAGGAGCCAGAGGGCAATTGGGGGGAGTGATTAAGGTAAGAGTTTCTGTGCAGCAAGAACTGCCGTCTCCCCAGATTCCCCATGCCCCATGGGCTCAGCGTCCCTGGTGCACCCCAGGGCCCTGGTGATCGCTAATCAGCCATCATGCCTGCTGTCTTCCCTGGCGTCTTGCGAAGGTCCCAGAGCCCTAATAGATTGGCTCGGTGTCTCGTCCCACCTGCAGACTCCTCTGTGGGGTCTGTGATGTGGCTCGTGGCCTCTCCTTATCTCCTGGACAGTGGTGGCATCTTGGGGCTGGGGGCCTTCTGGGTCTCCTCTTAGAGCCTTTGCCTGGGGACCTCTGCAGAGGGAAGGGGTGCTGTGTCTGCAGAGGCCGCCTGCTCCCTTTGGGGACAGGCCTGGATGCGGGAAGCTCTTCACATCATCTGTCCACTGACTCTACCCTCCACCTGCCCTCAGCGGCTATACGGTTCCATGCCACGCCCCTACACAGTAAAATGCCGTGGCTCCCTAATAGCCCCAGGATCAATAGAAAGCTCTCTCAGGTATGCTTCATAGCCTGGCCCTGGTCAGCTGTCCAGCCTTTGTGCCTTCTGCTGTCCTGTGTATGCCCTACGAGGCTTCTGCTCTGACCTACTCCCATCTCCCACCTCCACTCTTTTGCACCTGCTGTCCCTCACACCTGGAATGCCCTCCCCTCTCACATTACTTTCCATCCACTGCTCTGTACGTATAGGAGACATAGTTATTTGCCTGTTTCTCTCTCCCCCCCCCCACATTACACTGTAACCCACTGGTTGTTTTGACTTTTTGCCTTACTTTGTATCCTAGGGGCGCTTTGCAGAGCGCCTGGCATACAGTAGGTGTTTAAGTCTGGTACCTGTGTCGTCCCTCTTAACATCGCCCCATCAGGTAGTGGGAGACGCGCCTCATGTCCTGCTCCTGGCCACTCTCCACTCGATGCTCCCCAGCTTTCAGGGCCCCTCACAATTCAGCTGAAAGTTGAGCTGCTTTTTTTGGCTCCGTGCTTTTCACTCTCAGATAAACTGCCGCCTCCCCACACCTCCCGTCTTGGACTTTTGAAGGTGGCTTTCCTTTGCTGCTTTTTCTAGCTCTGTACTGACATGGTGAACAAGTAAATGAATTTGGGTAGCAGTGTATGTCTACTGAGGTTGGCACAGCCTGTCCATGGGCAGTTACTGTTCTGCCAGTTACTGACATTTCTGTAGAGTATCACACTTCCGTTGTCACAGTTTTTGTGTGTGTCTTGGCAGCTAGACTCTTCGCTATTTCATACTGTCTGTAGTTATTTCAAGTAGAATCTCTCTTTCTGTCTTGGACAGTTTTTCTGACTTCAAGTGAAAGACTTTATGTTTATCCCTCTTGAATTCTGTCCTTCCCAGCCTACCATTCTAGACTCTCATGACCTTTTTGGGGCCGGCGTCCTCTGAGGTGAGAGCCACCCCTGCAGCTGGGTGTCGCCCAGCAGTTGGACCCAGATGTGGTAGTCAGTAGAGGGATAGACTTGGAGTCAGTCAGGAAATGTGCGCTTATTAAGCTCTTGCTGTGTACCAGGAACTGTGCTATGAGTGCTGGGTATGAGAACTGGGCCATGAGTTGGTAAGACCTGGGTTAGCGTCTTTGCTCAGACATTTCCTGGTTGTGTGGCCCCATAAAAGTCACTTAGCTCTTTTCGGCCTCTGTTTCCTTATCTGTAAAATGGGGATGACGAGCACTGCCCCCCACAGGCTCAGACAGTGTATATATGAGAGTATTTGGGCATGTGCATGTCTACATATGTGTAGCATGCACACACATACACACATGCAGAGACCTCACGCGCCTTGGGGCCTTCTCCAGCCCAGGGCCTCTAGAGACCACAGGCCCTGTTAGGAGATCTCTGGTGAGGGGGGCAAGGCTGCCAGCACTCAGCCTCAGTCTCCTCATCTGTAAAATGGGGATGGGCAGCAGCCCCGGGTGCACCTGTTGATGGCGCTGGCGTTTTTCCTCTTTCCTCTTTAAAAGCCGTTTGTCCCATGGAGGGACGCGGGGAGGGATGCTGGGGGAGCCAGGGCGACACGAGAATGAATTAAACCCAGGGAAACAGCCTTAAAAAGATGAATTTGTGCAGCTCCAGCCCCCCCACGGCCTCAGAGGGGACCCCTGGCTTCAGGGAGCCACCATCGTACCTGGGGCCTGATGGCCCTGCCTTCAGCCCAGCCCAGGCATGGCCGGCCTGGTGGGGTCACTGGTCCAGGCCCCAGAATTCCTCTGAATGGCCGGGGGCTCCCCCGCCCGGAGGTGTGTCCCCTCATCTGGGGGAGCTTCAGAGCTTTCCCTGGGGTCTGTCCCCTTCCCGCTGAGGAGGATGGCGGTCAGGAGTCAGCAGGCAGCCCCTGAAGGTTTCCTCATCCCAGGCGGGCGCTGAGGGCTGGGGATGCCTTAGGGGAGCCCCAGACCAGGGGGCACACCCTAGGCCCAGAGGAGACAGGCGTGGGGCAATGGAGCTCGTTTCAGGGCAGTCAGGGAAGGTCTGCTGGAGGGCCCGGAGCCCGGCTCCTGGGCTGGGGTGGTAGGTGTCAGTATTGGGAGGGCAGCGCCCACAGGGGAAGGAGCTGCTTGGCCAGCGTCCAGACGTGGGCCAGCCCTTCTGCATTGCTGCCTGCTACCTCCAAGCTCTATTGAGGGCAGGTCACCTTGGCAGCAGGAGAGAGCAGAGCCCCCACCCCAGAACGGCCTGGCAGTGCCCATGTCAGCAGGGCAGGGCCAGGGAGGGACTGGGAAGCCGCAGCCTGTCTCCCAGGGGGTTCAAGGCCAACCTGGATGCACCCGGGGCTCCAGCCTCCGATTTGGAGAGGGTGGGGAGACGAGGCAGGGTCTGGGACCCACAGGAGGAGAGACGAGGGGGGCAGAGGGGAGAAGGGGGAGCAGGGACAGAGAATTGGGGAACAGAGGGGAGAAGTGGGGGGCAGAAAAGTGGGGAGCAGAGGGGGAGAAGCAGGGGGCAGGGATGGAGCAGAGGGGAGAAGTGGAGGGAAGAAGGGATAAGCAGGGGGGTCAGGGGTGGAGAAGTAGGGGGCAGAAGGGAGGAAGGGAGCAGGGTCAGAGCAGTGGGGAGCAGAGGGAGAAGTGGGGGCAGGCCACAGGTGGGGTAGGGGAGGGCAGAGCTCAGGCGGTGTTCCTGGCGGGCTTCCTGCCCACTGCCCCAGGGGTGATGGGCTGGACACCAGGGGCCCCACACCCTGCAGGGCTGTGCCTAGGAGGCATTTTGAGGCATCCAGGGACCCCCTGCTAGGGGGCCCTCCAGTCCCTAGATCTGTCCTCTGGGGATCAGCTTGGGTTACTGGGCCTAGAGCCAGAGAGCCCAGAGTTCAAATCCCAGGCCAGATGGCTATCAGCTGTGTGACCCTGAGCCAGTCATTTCACCTCTGCCTGAGTTTCCTCAGCTCTAAAAGGGCTTATCATAGTGCCTGTCAAGCTCTCTGGACATCTTGCTGCTTCCTAGGCTGAGTTCAGGCCCCCTGCAGAGGATGGGCTGTGGAGGCCTGTGGGGGTCTGAGATTCAGAGCTGGGCAACTGGACATCCTGCTCCCAGCTCCGAGGCCTCCTGGGGCCATACAGTTCCCGGCATTGGGGAAGACAGGAGGGCCTGGTCTGTAGGATCCTGAGAGCCCCTGCCCCCGCCATCCCTGGAGTGCCCCCTGCCGGGCCTGCCTGGTACCCCATTCATAGGAGCCTGCCCTGAGTCCATGGCCATGATGCCCCCTCCCTGTCCATGATGCCTCCTCCCCATGGGGGGGATGGGGCCTGCAGCGCTGCTGGTTGTGGGGGAGGGATCTCAGCCAGCTGAACAGTGCCCCTCGGGCCCGGCCTTGGCAGGCCCTTGACCATCCATCCTGCACCATTCTGATAACTAGGAAGGAGTGATCTTTGTCATGGCCGGCAACAGCTGGGTGTCCATATATGCCTTGCGGCCCTCCAGGCTGTGCCAGGCCAGGTGCCCAGGGCAGCGGGCTGGGGACCAGGGGCTGCAGGGGCCAGGACGAGTCTGGGCAGGATGGGGCCTGCTACCCTTCCCGGCCCCCAACCTGGGCTGGCTGATTAGGCCCACCCGGTCCCCTGGGGAGCGGTCCCTGGACGCTCTTTAGAGGAGGCTTAATTGAGCCTTTTGGAAAAACAGCCGCCTCATTTCCAGCGCCTCTGCTGTAACGTGAGCCACCCCACACCTGGGGCCCAGCACCATGGGGGCCTGGGGTGGGGAGGGGGGAGGGTTTGGGGCTCTGCAGTCCAGAGCTGCAGACTGGCAAGCAGGAGCCTCTGGGCTCAGCCCCTGCCTCCGTCACCTGGCTTCATGCCTCAGTTTCCCCTGCTGTCCTCACCTGCGGGGTCCCTGGGAGGCGTCTGAAACTCTGCCCTTCTTGGCAGACCTCTGAGGTCAGTCAGCCCACAAGAGCGCTGGGCCACGAAGACCCGAGTTCAAATGCCTCCTCAGGATACATACTAGCTGTGTGACCCTGGACAAGCCACTTTACTGCTGCCTGCCTCGGTTTCCCCATTTGTCACTTGGTGACAGTCGCAGCATCAGCCTCCCAGCCTCTGGGAAGCCCCCACCCTGACTCATGGCGTCTGAGTTGGGTGGGGACCTTAGACGCCTCTAATGCAACCCCTCTTTTCAGAGAAGGAAACGGGTGCACAGACGTGTGCTGAGAGCCCCCCTTTCTGTCCTCCCTTCTCTCACCAGAAAGGCGGGGGCCCCCAAAGGCAGCGCCAGGCCCTGGGGAGCCGCGGGGCCGCCTCACTAGCAGAGGCTGTGGCCAGGGCCGTCACTGGCAGGCAGCGTCCACCCCGTGAGGGCCCCCACCTCCCTGGCTCTGCCACGGGCATCCTCGTCAACTGTCTCCTGCAGACTTAGTGAGGCCCTGAAGGTGCTGGGCAGTCCATCTCCTCCCCCTCCGGCACAGTGCCCCCCAACCCAGGATGGGAGCTCCAGGCCACGGAGGCCTGGGAGGGGGGCATGCCCAGGGTCACAACGCTGGGCGCAGAGGCCTCCTTCTAGCATTCAGGCACCAAGATGACCCCAGGGCCCTGCACTCGAGGGGCTTCCAGTCCATCAGTAAGTGCTAGGCCAACGGATGGGGCCATGAACATTTATTAAGCATCTGCTGTGTGCCAGGCCCTGGGGAGTGATGGATAAAGCTGCAGGCTGGACAGAAGTGAGGTCACAGAGGGGCGGGGCTCATGTGCCAGGCCCTGGGGAGTGATGGATAAAGCCGCAGGCTGGACAGAAGTGAGGTCACAGAGGGGG
>NW_027186458.1:8610298-8618900 GCF_028583685.1 Petaurus breviceps papuanus
GATGTCACAGAGGGGGCAGGGCCAATGAGCCTTTATTAAGCTCCTGCCGTGTGCCAGGCCCTGACAGGAATGAAGGGTAAAGCCACAGGCTGGACAGAAGTGAGGTCACAGAGGGGGCTGGGCCCGTGATCATTTATTAACCTTCTACTGTGTGCGAGGCCCTGGGGAGTGATGGATAAAGCCGCAGGCTGGACAGAAGTGATGTCGCAGAGGGGGCGGGGCCCGTGAGCTTTTATTAAGCTCCTGCTGTGTGCCAGGCCCTGACAGGAATGAAGGGTAAAGCCGCAGGCTGGACAGAAATGATGTCACAGAGGGGGCGGGGCCCCTGAGCCTTTATTAAGCTCCTGCTGTGTGCCAGGGCCTGGTGAGTGATGGATAAAGCCGCAGGCTGGACAGAAGTGATGTCACAGAGGGGGCAGGGCCCGTGTTCATTTATTAAGCACCTACTATATGCGAGGCTCTGTCAGGAGTGATGCGTAAAGCTGACAGCTGGACAGAAGTGATGTCACAGAGGGGGTCGGGGCTCGTTAACCTTTATTAAGCATCTTGTATATGCCAGGCCCTGCAGGAAGTGATAGATAAAGCCAAAGGCTGGACAGAAGTGTTGTCACAGAGGGGGCGGGCCCCTTGAGCATTTATTAAGCAACTACTATATACCAGGCTCCATCAGGAGTGATGGATAAAGCTGACAGCTGGACAGAAGTGATGTCACAGAGGGTGCAGGGCCCATGAGCCTTTATTAAACACTTGCTGTGTGCCAGGCCCTGACAGGAATGATGGGTAAAGCCGCAGGCTGAACAGAAGTGAGGTCACAGAGTGGGCGGGGCCCGTGAGCCTTTATTAAGCGTCTGCTGTGTTCTAGGCCCTGCAGGGAGTTAAGGATAAAGCTTCTGGCTGGACAGAAGGGATGTCACAGAGGGGGCAGGGCCTGTGAGCATTTACTAAGCACCTACTATATGCCAGGCCCTGACAGGAATGAAGGATAAAGCCGCAGGCTGGACAGAAGTGAGGTCACACAGGGGGCATTGCCTGTGAGCCTTTATTAAGCTCCTGCCATGTGCCAGGCCCTGACAGGAATGATGGATAAAGCCGCAAGCTGGACAGAAATGATGTCACAGAGGGGGCAGGGCCTGTGAGCCAGGCCCTGACAGGAATGATGGATAAAGCCAAAGGTTGGACAGAAGTGAGGTCACAGAGGGGGCAGGGCCCGGGAGCATGTATTAAGCACCTACTATATGCCAGGCTCTGTCAGGAGTGATGGGTAAAGCTGACAGCTGGACAGAAGTGATGAAACAGAGGGGGCGGGGCTCGTGAACTTTATTAAGCATCTATTATATGCCAGGCCCTGCAGGGAGTGATAGATAAAGCCACAGGCTGGACAGAAGTGTTGTCACAGAGGGGGCGGGGCTCGTGTGCCAGGCCCTGACAAGAATGATGGGTAAAGCTGCAGGCTGAACAGAAGTGAGGTCACAGAGCGGGCGGGGCCCATGAGCCTTTATTAGGTGTCTGCTGTGTTCCAGGCCCTGCAGGGAGTGAAGGATAAAGCTGCTGGCTTGACAGAAGGGATGTCACAGAGGGGGCAGGGCCTGTGAGCCTTTATTAAGCTCCTGCCATGTGCCAGGCTCTGACAGGAATGAAGGACAAAGCCGCAGGCTGGACAGAAGTGAGGTCACATAGGGGGCGGGGACTGTGATCATTTATTAAGCATCTGCTGTGTGCCAGGCCCTGACAGGAATGAAGGGTAAAGCCACAGGCTGGACAGAAGTGATGTCACAGAGGGGGTGGGGCCCATGTGCCCGGCCCTGACAGGAATGATGGGTAAAGCCACAGGCTGGACAGAAGTGATGTCACAGAGGGGGCGGGGCCCGTGAGCCTTTATTAAGCTTCTACTGTGTGCCAGGCCCTGGGGAGTGATGGATAAAGCCGCAGGCTGGACAGAAGTAATGTCACAGAGCGGGCGGGGCCCGTGTGCCAGGCCCTGACAGGAATCATGGGTAAAGCTGCAGGCTGAACAGAAGTGAGGTCACAGAGCGGGCGGGGCCCATGAGCCTTTATTAAGCGTCTGCTGTGTTCCAGGCCCTGCAGGGAGTGAAGGATAAAGCTGCTGGCTGGACAGAAGGGATGTCACAGAGGGGGCAGGTCCAATGAGCCTTTATTAAGCTCCTGCTGTGTGCCAGGCCCTGACAGGAATGAAGGATAAAGCCACAGGCTGGACAGAAGTGAGGTCACACAGGGGGGAGGGCCCGTGAGCCTTTATTTAGCTCCTGCTGTGTGCCAGGCCCTGGGGAGTGATGGATAAAGCCGCAAGCTGGACAGAAATGATGTCACAGAGGGGGCAGGGCCTGTGAGCCAGGCCCTGACAGGAATGATGGATAAAGCCACAGGTTGGACAGAAGTGAGGTCACAGAGGGGGCAGGGCCTGTGAGCATGTATTAAGCACCTACTATATGCCAGGCTCTGTCAGGAGCGATCGGTAAAGCTGACAGCTGGACAGAAGTGATGTCGCAGAGGGGGCGGGGCCCCACTGATGGCGAGGGAGCCGCTGCTGGGGCCCGGGCTCTGGGGGTGCTGCCCTGGGGCAGGGTGAGGGCCCCAGCCCTCGGCCTTGGCCAGGTCCAGGCTTTCCCTGGGACAAGGGGGCTGGTCCCCAGGCAGGGGGGCTTCTCTGTGGGTCTGCAGACTTGGGGTGTGGGGTCCCCAAATGCCACCTCGCCCTGGAGGACTGGCCTAGGCCCCACGAGAGGGGACGGGAGTCAGTTCGCCTCTTCTGGGGAACCCTCTGAGCTGGCTAGGGCTGGGGGGCAGGCTCCCAGGGGACGGGGGAGCATTCCCTCTTCTCTCCCATGGGTCCCCTGGCCTGGGACCCGGGAGCTGCAGGCACCAAGAAGGCCTTAGCCCAGCCCTGTGCATTTTGTGAGGGGTCGTCCAGGGAGCGCGTCTCCGGATCCTGCACCCCAGGGTGCAGATTGCTGCCTTCTCCCAGGGTGTAGGGGGGGGGACATTGAGAGGTACAGCACAGAGCCCTAGGCCCGGAGTTAGACGTTTGCTGGCTGGGGACTCGCCTAACTGCCTTGCTCAGTTTCCTCGTGTATCAGATTGGGGTCCTTCTAGCGCTGCCCCCCTAAGGTCGGTGAGGATCAGATGAGACGTGAAAGGTGCTTAGGATGGTGCCCAGTATGTAGTAGGTGCTTAATAAGCGCTCGTGTCCTCTCTCTTGCTTGCCTCATATTCCCACGCCCTGTGCTTGTGCTGGGCTCCACTGCTGAGGCTGAGAGCCATGAAGGGGAGCAGGAAACCTGGGGCGCTTCCTTCAGCTGCTCCCCACTGATCCTCGTAGACATAAGCGGCCATTAAGCACCCCCATCTCTAATGTCGGGGTCTCCTGTGGGTTCTCAGCCACGACGTCTCCCCAGTTACCATGTTGGGGTGGCCATTGTGGGCCCCAAGCCAAGCTCAGCAGGGCTAGGGAGACCCCAAACAGGCAGAGCAGACTCACCAAGCACAGCCAAGAGGCAGGATCCGGAGAGCTGGGTGGTAGTCTGTGTGCCCTAGGGGCTCCGCTTCCTCCAGTGACGCAGGTAGCCGCACCACCTGTGCTTGCCTGTCCTGCCCTTGGCCCTCAGGGCCCACCTGCCGTGTGTCTCACCCTCATGATGTCACAGTGGGTTTTTGTGTGGGTGTTGCCAGCCCTCTGTGACTGACATGACTCCTTTCTGTGGCGTGTGTTTTTTTCTTCTTAGTATATATTTTGTCAAATCTTGGCCGATTACATTCGTTTTTAAGACTTTTGATTCCCAGACACTCTCACTCCCGCCTTGGGAAGGCAAGCCATCTGATCTCAGTTCTACATGGGAAGTCACACATGTTCTTGTGCATTAGCCAAGGGCAGAGGAAGTCACAGACCATCCAGTGTAAGAAGGCCCCGTCTGGAGGCAGACAGCAGCGGCTCCCGGCCGCGGATGGGCGATAGACGCAGGCGCCACGTCTTCCACGTCCCGTCCCCCATCTACGCGGCTGCCGTCTGCATCTGCACTCCGGTCATCCTTTGCTTTCGTTGGGGTGCTCTAGGCTCAGGGGCCGCATCTCTCCTAGGAGCCCACTCTCCTCCCAACCCTTACACTTTGTAGCGATCTCGCATTTCTGTGTCTGTGTTGTTTCCCCAGGGGGATGTCAGATCCTTCCCTGTGTCCCCAGTGCCTGACCTAGGGCCTGCCCCCAACAGGTGGTGCTTAATAAATGCTCGTTATTGAATGAATTGGGCAGCTGGGTGGTTCAGTGAGTAGAGCACCAGCCCTAGAGTTAAGGAAGACTCTTCCTGAGGTCAAATCCCTTCTCAGCCACTTCTTATCAATGTGACCCTGGGCAAGTCACTTCACTCAGTATCCTTGTCTGTAAAATGAGCTGGGGAAGGAAATGGCAAACCACTCCAGTGTCCCTGCCAAGAAAACCCCAAACAGGGTCATGGAGAGTCAGGCACGAGTGACCGATGGAGGTTGTGAAATGAGGAGCCGGGCCTGGAGGGGCTGCTTTTGAGCAGCAAACTCGGCATTTTAACAGGTGAAGGGAGGACCACCCATCTCCCCAGGACGGAGAGCATGGGGCTTCTGAGGGGCGACCTTTCCCCATCTGTCTCACATCTCCCTGCTTGGCCCCCGCCCCAAGACCCTTCCCTCTGAACTCAGCCTGGTGTTGCGGGGCTGTGAGGGGAGCGGGGGTGGAGTTCTCTGGCCCCACCCACTGCCCCCCTCACCCTTTATTGAGTCAGGTCCCTCTCCTCTTGCTGTGCGTCTGTTCAGGGTGGGGGAAAAGGCATGAAATGGCCACAGGATGCAGAGATGATGGATGGCTCCTGCTGGCCGGTCATGGCCGCGGGAAGCTGCCATGGGGCTCCGTCTCTGCTCTTATTTCACTCTGTTTATTCTCCAGAGAGTGGAAGGGAAGTTTGATGTCAGAGGTCCCCTGCCTCCCCCAAAGCCACTTCCTGGGCCTCCTCTGAGAGGTGGTGTCTTACCCCTCGCCTAAACGTTTGTTTTAAATAAAAGAATTTTACAAATTCTGACTGAACCCCAAATAGAGTGTTTCCCTAGCCATAGCAGAGGAGAAAAGGGGGCCGTGTGTGAACCCCCAAACTGCGCTTCTGTCTAGCTCACTTGAAAAGGAGTTCCCTGGGCCACCCTCTGAGCTTCCTGGACTTGGTTGGTCACCCCTCCTGGCTTTCCTTGGTCTCTTCTGTGCGTTTAAAAGCACTTGGCTGACCCTTCTTCTTTGGCTGCCTCCTCCTCAGTGCCCCCCACCCCGCCCCCACGGAAGAAACCCCAAACTCCTGTGACAGCCAGACCAGCCCCACAGGTCTGACAGCCAGGGAGCGGGCTTCGTCCTTGGTCCTCTGGAATAGTGGCACTAACCAGGTTTGTAGAGGTCTCAAGCCTTGCACAAGGTTTGTCTGTGCAAAATGGTTTCTTGTTATTGCTGTTGAGGCAGTTGGGTGCCCAGGGTCACACAGCTGGCCAGTGTCCGAGGCTGGACCCTCCCGACTTGAGGGCCGGTGTGGCCCAGCTGCCTCTCTTCTCCCCCCGCATCAGTTCATAGGAGTCTTCCCAGGTTTCTCTGAAGCTGTTGGGGTCGACATTTCTCACAGAACACTCTCATCTGTCTCTTGGCACATGTGCGGTGCCGGTCTCCTCCGGTACCTCTGCTCTGCTAGAGGCATCTGAGCGTTTCGGGCCGGACCCTCCCAGAGTGGTGGACGGCCTCTCCTCGCCGCGGTCTTCAGCCACAGGCCCGGCGGTAGGCACTGTTGGGCACACATCAATGGGGGCTCCTTTGGGGAGGAGAGCCTTGCACATGGACCATGATACAGATTTCCTCCCTGCCCCAGACCTTATTTCTGCACAAACCAGTGCCTTCCCACCACAGGATCCCGTGACAACGAATGCGGATGGGCGAGGGGTCCCTGTGATGACCGGTGGTCGGACACTTCTCTAGGCCAAGCGCGTGGCTTGGACGTGGGTCCTCATTCACCCACATCTCATGCCATTGACTCAGAGTCTCTGGGGAGATGGGCTTTTTGTCCATTCCCGCCTTCTCTAAAAATGATGGCGCTGGGAGGGAGAGCAAGGTGGGCAGAGGGAGGGACTAGTCCTGGACAGAACAGATTCCAAGGATGGGCCAGCCATTTGGAGTGGCTTCTTGTGAAGAGGTCGAGGGCAGCATCTGTGGGGTGACTATCAATCTGGGGCAGGTGGATGGGCTGTGTCTGAGGGTGATGTGCTGCTTTGGGGCGATGGGGGATGACGGCGAGGGTGGCAGAGGAGTGAGGGGGACGTGTGAAGGAGGCCCACGGGCAGCAAGCAGAGCCAGGAGGACAGACCCCAGAGTGGGAGAGGCCGGAGGGACGGCGATCCCCATGATGACCAGCCTGGTCCCTGCATGGGAAGGTGTAGCGGCAAGCACCCCAAGCGTCCTCAGGGTTTGCAGCTACCACAGGTTCTTGGATCTGCTTTGTTAAAGGAAAGCAACTCAAAATGGGTTAACAAGCTTACTTTAATCAGTCAGACATATATCCTTTACCTTGTTCAGGAGAAAAGGTCAGCACCCTGAACCTCAAAGTATACAGGCATAATTATCAAGACAGAAACATCAAGTAGACAGATTTCCAAACTGTCCAACCATTACATCTATACCCAGTCAACATCTGGGTTTCCACATTCTGGGTTTTTCAAAGCCGGGGGACTCTCAACAACGGCTTCCCAGAATTCAGATCAAATCACAGAACCCTTCTCAAAGTGAGTCCCAAAACAAAGCTACACATCAGGGCTTATATAGCCTTCTCCTGGCTCAGAGAATGTAACAACCTTATTGACCCACTGGCCAATCAAGAAGTATCTACTGAAAAACAAGCCTCCCTCCCCAGGCTTCTGGTGCACATTAGCCTAGGGGCAGGGAAGATCTTTAAAATTTACATTCGCATTACAGAAGGATGAACCGGCCTGCCCCCAGGCTGCTGGGGGACGAGGCAGAAGGGTCTGGCCGTGGCCCAAGGGTCGCTGGCTCTGATGACCGGACATATGTGACGGTTTTGTTTTTCTTTAATTCTCAGTGTGGGGGGAGGAGAGAAGCCGGACGTTTGTGGAGGGCATCGGTGAGTGGTAATTCAAACGTGGGTGAGATGGTTTTCTTTGCCCTGCTGCAGTTTCCAAGGGAATAGCCTAGAACCGTCGTCGGTCACCGGACTCCCCACAGGGCATTTCAGTTGCTGGGTTCTGGTTCCACCTTCTGTTTCCGTGGGAACAGTCCCTGGACCAACACAGGTAAGCCCCTCCAAGTGTTGTCTTGTTCAAAGTCCCCTCACCATCACCACTGGGGAGAGAGCTTGGACAGGCTTGAGCGGAGTGAGCTGAGGGGTCGGCAGTGCTTGGTGCAGGTGGCCCATCAGAAAGGGATGCTGGGAATCGGGGGCACTGCCTGCAGTGGGGGTCTAGGTAACAGTGACCAAGATGACAGGAGCTGTCTGCCCGGGGAGCAGGCGGGGCAGACGAGGCAGCGTCCCCTCCCGGTCACTGCGGCCCCCTATTCCCACATGGGTGGGCACGGAGATGATATTAGCACATGGGTGCCCTGTCGTCAGCCAGCCACTGGGGCAGAATCTGGCCAGAAGTCCAGCACTCCAATTCTGCATGGGTGGGTGGCCCAAAACTCCCTTTGCCCGTTTACAGCTGCAGGGTTGGAGGCCCCACCTCAGGGGGCCTCTGGTCCAGCTGGTCCCTGAGCAGGGTTCCTGGGAGGTGTCAGGCTCCTCCTGCCAAGGGCGCCTCGGCCCCCAGCCTCCTGCGGGGCTGCCAGGCTCCATTCCTCCCTGCCCCAAAGGGGCCTTCGCTGCGGGCGGCTCACCTGCTGGACCCTCGTCACTCCACACGTGGCCTTGTTTTAAATCACTAATTAAATGATGTCGTTTTCCATCAAGGAAAATCTGCCTTCTCCCTCCCATGTCTCCCCCCCCTCCTCTCCCCAGTCCATGAAGAAAGAGATTAAAGCCAAGCCCCCAGTGCAGGCACCGAGAGTCAGGCCATGGGGTTTCACGTTGGCTTGTCCGCATCTGCCTGTCTGTCCATCCATCCAAACATCTCTACCCATTCCTCTCTCGTACACACAGACACGCACTCACATACAGACACACATGCACACTCAGACACACTCATATACACACTCGCACTCACAGACACTCATACACATACACACAGACACGCATGCACTCAGACACACGCACACTCATAGACACATGCACACTCATATACACACTCATACATATATACACACTCACAGACACTCATACACAGACACACGCATACTCACAGACACACTCACATACACAGACATACATACTCACAGACACTCACAGACACATGTGCACACTCATACACATGTGTGCACTCATACTTACACTCATATATATACATACTCACAGACACACATATACACAGAGATACACTCATACACTCTCACACAGATGTGCATGCACACTCATACACATGTGTGCACTCACATAAACTCAGTCATATACATATATACACACTCATTCACACTCACACACTCACGGATATGT
>NW_027186458.1:8618910-8625149 GCF_028583685.1 Petaurus breviceps papuanus
ACACAGACACACACTCATATATACACAGGTACACACACAGACATACACACAGGCACACTCACAGACATTTGCCCACACTCACAGACACACAGACATACACACTTACACATAGACACATGTGCACACTCAGACACTCGCAGACACTCATATATGCACATACACACTTACACACACAGATATACTCACCCACACTCACTCATAAACACAGACATACGCACTTACAGACACACGCACACTCAGACGCTCACACTCATATACACAGACACACACACTTACACAAGACATACACAGTCACTCACACTCATACACATAGACATACACACTTACACATACACACACTTAGACTCTCATATATACACAGACATACCACTTACACATGACATACTCACACACTCGCCCACACTCATACTCATACACACAGACATACACACTCACAGACACACACTGATATATACACGGACATGCACACACAGACATGCTCACACATACACATGCCCTTCTCGCTCAGGAGATGGGCAGTGTGTTCCGACATGTTTCTGCCGTCAGGCCTGTAGGGTGGGCTCCCGGCCCCCCACTGTCCATCCCTCCCCCACACGGATGGGCTTCCCGAGGCACCGGTGCAGCTGTGCCCCCCAGTAAACTCCTGGCTCCTGGTTGCTTCCGGGATGAAGTAGGAAGCCCTGCAGTCTGTGCCCTTGCCAGGTTGCCTGCACTCGGCCTTACCCATCTTCCTGCTCCATGTGCCCCCTTCTTCCACCTCACCTGCCTCCCAGCTCTTCTCCACCCTCCCAGCATCTTCTCAGGCTGTAACCCCTGCCTGCTCTGCTCCTCTTCATGGCCGCCTTCTCCAGGAAGCCCACCCCTGGCTCCCCCTTCCCCTCTTGCCACCCCCCCACACTTCGGGGGTCCTTCCTGAGAGCCCTTCCGTCTATACAGGGCCAGCTTTCAGCCACAGTGACCCTCCAGGCCCTACTCTCTGAGCATTATGAGATCATAGAATGATGGGCCGGCCATCTGGCCACTCCAGAGGGGGCTTTCAAAGCCAGTGCTCTTGTGGTCAGCCGGCCAGGTCTGCAGCCCAACAGCCAATCAAAGGACAGCGTTACCAACCCCAAGTCACGTTGTGAGGGTCGGAGGAGCGTCCTACCCTGCTCCAGCACCCTCTGACGTGGGGGTAGGGTCTCGGCGATGGGTCCCCAGTGCAGAAAAGGGGCCCCTCCTCTCCTGGCCCCACGGTTAGGCCTCGTTAGCCTCCTCAGAGGCCAGGGCCTCAGCTGGGATTTCCCAGAGTCTGGGGAGGGGTTGGGAGACCCAGAACAAGGCCTTCCAGTAAACCACCACTCAGCCTAGTTGTGGACTGTCTTCTCTTCTCTGCCCCATCCCCACATCCTCTCCTGGCCACCCAGCCCCACCTCTTCCCCAGCCATGCTGGACACCAGTTCCCTCCCTCAGGGTCTGTGAGCTCACTGTGCATGGCTGGGGTGTGTCAGTGGGCACACCTGCCATCTGACCTAACTTAGTGCCCTTGGATCTGCTGACTGTAAGCTCCCTGAGGGGAGGAACTGGTTCTCATTTCTGTCTGTTTCTAGCCCTGGACGCCAGGCCTAGCACACAGTAGGTGCTCAATAAATGGGGGTTTTCGGCCTTTTGGTGCATTTGTCCTGTTTCTCTGGATAACCTCCTTTACCACTTTGTTTGGGGGTCAGTGTCCAGAAAGGGGGCTGACTGCCCTTTTTGGACCCCACTCACCAGAAGGGGCAGTAGGGGATGGGTCCTTTCTGGGCTGAAGTTAATGTGTCTGACTTTCCCAGAGTTAGGGGCAGTCTTGCGTGGGAGGATCCTGCTGGTCTCTGGCATTCGGTGGCCAGGGCTGTAGGCCCCCCCCCGCCCCTGTGGTGGGTTCAAGCTCCCTACCTTTTAGCAGCAATAGCATTGTTGAGGGAAGGGCCCCCTTAGTGGAGTGGAGTGGTAAGGGGGCACATCTCTGCCAAACTCCATCAGGGAGGCTTCTTTGGTCCCATTTCCCCCTTCCGTCTACACTGGAAAAGGGGCAGGCTCTCCCTGGCCCAGAGACAGCACACAGCAGGCGGGCATCACCCAGCTAGGTCTGGCAGCACCTACTATGTGTCAAGGACTGAACAGAGTGCCCACAATACAAAGAAAGGCATGAGACCGTCCTTTCTCTCAGCATCCCGTGGTCTGATGGGCACAACAGGCAGAGAGTCCTGTTCAAGCAGGGCGTGTTCCGGGAGGCCGTAACCCAGGGGCAGGGGGGCGCTGGGGTGGGGGGTCCTGGAGAGGGAGGGCCTGTAGCACAGAGCCAAAGGGAGTGCCAGGAGCTGGGAGGGGGAGCATTCCCGGCAGGGGGCACAGCCCGGGGAAATGCCCGGAGTCTGGAGATGGCTTGTTCAAAGGGTGGCAAGGGTAAGAGTAAGTGGGAGGGAGAGTGTGTGATTTTGAGTGCATGAGTGTGTGTGTAAGTATGAGTGTGTGTGTAAATATGAGTGGGTAAGTCCATGAGTGTGTATGTGTGAGTGCATGTGTGTTGGTAAGTGCATGAGTGTGTAAGTGTATGTGTGTATGAGTGCATGAATATGTGTGAGTGTGTATACAAGCGTATGGGTGTGTTTGTCAGTGCGTATGTGTAAATGTATAAGTATGTTAGTGTATTGTGTATCAGTGTAATACTGTGTGTTTGTGTCTGTGTGTGTAGTTCTATGTGTCTGTGAATGTGTCGAATGTGTATCTGTGTACTTGTGTGTCTGCATGTCTCTGTGTGTAACTCAGTGTGTGTATGTCTGTGTTTAGTTCTGTGTGTGTCATGTGAGTGTGTTTATGCCTGTGTGTATGGTTCTGTGTGTGTGTGTAGTTCCATGTGTATGTGTGTATGTAGTTCTTTGTGTGTGTCTGTGTGTGTCTGGATGAGGGCTGATATTGTTGTCTCCTACCGGCTGTGTGTGCGTGTGTGTGTGTGGTGTATGAGACAGGCATCTATTAGGCACCAACTGTGTACAGCCGCCGAGCTAAGCCTCTGACACTTCTCAGCTCACTGGAGCCTCCCAGTAACCCTGGGAGGTGGGTGCCCTTAATAATCCCATGTTACAGAGAAAGAAACCACAGCAGGTGGAGGTGAAGCCCTTCTGATGCCATTTATAAAGCCCGGCAGTCTCTCTGGGCCCCCTGCCTTCCCCCCAGGAAACAAGGGGTGCTTAGCAGTCAGGGGGTCAGAAAAGGCTTCCTCTTCTTACAGATGGGGAAACCGAGGCAGGCAGAGACTGAGGGACTTGGCCCACAAGTGTCTGAGGCTGGATTTTCACTTGGGCCTCCCTGACCTGCTGTCCATGGTCCTGCCCTTGCTGTGACTCCACAGTAGTCTTTGTCCCCCAGAGATCTGGTCTTGACATTCAAGGTCCTCTCCCCCAGAGCAGTACTGCCCTCCCTTTCCAGGTCTCTGGGCCGGGCTCCTCATTCCGCCGCTGCCACTGTCCCCATGGCCACACATTGCGCTGTGTCTGTGACGTCCTGCCCTCTTCCTTCTAAGCTCCATGCAGGAGGCCCTCTCCTCCAGGGAGGCTCTACCAGTTGCCAGGCTCAAATGCCCTTCCCTCCGATGGCGACTTCTTGGGGTTGGCTCTCCTTGGCCTCTCAGAAGGGGGCTGATGGGGCCGGGACCCTGCCTTGGGCCCTCTGGACAGAGGCCAGGGGCCGTAGCTGCTGGGGCCCCTCAGCAGGGCCTTGTCCAGCTCCACCAGAGGTCTGGTAGGTGCCCTGGGCAGAGGCCCAGTGGGGGTCTTGGCCTCAGGGGTGGATGTTGAAGAGTCAGATGGCAGAGTCCAGGCACCGAGGTCACCCCATCCCTCATTGTAGAAAGGCCAGAGTTCACATTGTGGCTTCATGTCCAGGTACCCCCTTTGTTGTACATAGAAATGCATTGTGCTGGCCTTGGAGAGATGAAGTAGATGAACCCCATTCCAACAGAGATGGAGAGAAGAGAGACAGAGGGGGAGAGAAGAAATGGGGGAGGGGAGAGAGAGCAGAAAGGGGGAAGAGAGAGAGAGAAGGGGAAAGAGAGAGAGACAAGGGGGAGGAAAAAGAGAAAAAGAGGGAGGGGAGAGAGAACAAAGGGGGAAGGGAGAGAGAAGAAAGGGGGAGGAAAAAGAAAAAGGTAGGGGAAGAAAAAAGGAGAGGGGAGAGAAAAGAAAGGGAGAGGGAAAAGAAGGTGAAGGAGAAGAAAGAGGGAGGGGAGAGAGAAGAATGTAGAAGAGGTAGGGAGAGAGAAGAAAGGGAAAAGGGAGAGATATGAAAGGGGAGGAAGGAGACTGAAAGGAAAGAGGGGAAAGAAGAAAGGGAGAGAAAAAGAAAAAGAGGGGGGAAAGAAGAAAGGAAGAGGGGAGAGAGGGAGAGAGAAGAAAGGAGAGGAGGGAAGGGAAGAAGGGAGAGAGAGAAGGGGGAGGGGAGAGACAGAGGCTGGGCTTGCCTCCCCAGGGCCCTCCTGTGCCCAGATGAGCCCCCACCCAGTCACTGGCACATCTCTACAGGAGTGGGGGGCACTCCCCTGGGGCTGCTTATGATATCATAGGCATGGAGAATGTGCAGTTGGGAGGGTCAGCCGGGCGGAGCTGAGAGGGGGAGGGACTTGGAGGAGCTCTGGCTGAAGCCTGTCATTTGGTGGGTGAGGGGTGTCAGAGAAGGCAGCGGACCTGCCCACAGACACCCAGTGGCTCTCAGATCACAGCCTCTCTCCGTGAGGGGCTGGCACTGCCTGTGTCTGGGAAGGAGAGTTACTCAACTTGTTTCCCTTCAGTTGGATCTGTGGCTATTAGGCCCATGCCCCAGGCAGGTGAGCCGCTTCCTATGCCGTGGCCTCGATCACCAGGTGAATCCTGGTCAAGTTCTCCTTTTCCGTTCTTGGGTGACAGCTGTTCTCTCACCAGGACTCTGGGGCTTCGGGGGCTCAGCCACCTTCTCGGGGGAGGCTGAGGGGCGTCCTGGCGGAGCCAGGAGGGGGGCCAGCACATGCTTCCTGCCAGAAGTGGCCTTTCCTGCCCTTTCCCCTCAGGCTGGGCGAGGGTGCAGAATAACGACAGTAATGGAATTTATAATAGCACATCGTGTTGATTGAATTCATACAGTACTAGTTCTGTTATAGGAGCTAGCCTTTATACATAGAACTTAAGGGTTTGGGAAGCACTTTCAGATCTCACCTGCCTTCTCTCCCCTTTTCTGAAGCATCAGGGGCAGAGGTTCCAGGACCCCCGCCCACCCCCCAGCAGGGGGTGCCATCTTTGATGGCACACCTCTGTTTGTCCAGTCTTACTCTGGCCTTGAAGATGGCATCTCAAAGAAAATTTCGAGGAAAGTTGCAATTCCACCAACTATGAATGTGTCCTGATGTCAACAATGCGTCCCATTGTTTCCCTGCTGTGTGAAAGTTTGGTGGGTGTGGTGGTGCCACATCTCTTTGATTAGTGATGATCAGACAAGTGCCCCCACGTCCGTACACGGTGTGGACGTTTGTCCTAGGACCACTTGTGCCCGGGGTTGGACACTGTCGCCTCTGTCAGTTCTGGTGTCGTCTTTGTCTCGAGCTCTGCTGTCCTCTCTCTCCTGTTTGCCAGGCATATGGACAGAGACACGGGCGCAGACACGGACACAGGTTCAGACAGAGATGGAGACAGTCTCCCAGTGCCTGTCTTAGCCTTGAATTGCTCATGGCCATTGATGGTCTGGTGCCTGATCCAAAGGCTGTTCATAGACACGCGCCATGTAAAGGCAGTGAAGGGGCACTGGGAGTGCAGAGAAAAACACCGGAAGCAGACCCTGCGCTTGGGGGTCTTGGGTTCTACTGGGAGACCAAACCTCTGGACAGACAGGGGTGTGGAGGGAGCATTGAGCCTGGGGGCATCAGGGCCCCAAAGGCACCAGGGAACCCTTGGGGGTTCTGGGGAGCAGAGGAGGGGCACTCCAGGGCGGGAAATGGGATGGAATTCTCTGTACGGGACATTCTGGTCAGGAGGGCAAGAGAGGGCGGAACAGAGACAGCGTCAGGTGCAGTCTGGTGGCAGAAGCCCAGACAGGTCAGCTCAAAGAGCTGAGATGAAATGTGGTCTTTGGTCCTAGAGAAAGGGGGGGCCCCAAGAGTTAAGGACTGACACAGTCAGGCCTGGGCTGCCACCACATGCGGGACGGCAGTGACCAGCTAGGGACAACGATGTGCCTGCCTCTTGGGGGTTGGCTTG
>NW_027186458.1:8630149-8659669 GCF_028583685.1 Petaurus breviceps papuanus
AGGCGTGGCAGAAGGCCTCTCGGTCATGCTGTATGAGGCTCATTTGAAGGAGCCTGGTGTGTTGAACCCTGTTTCCTCATACTTGGAAAGCTGTGTCGTGGAAGAAGGATTAGGTCTGTGTTTTGGGCACCTGTGGGGAGGAACAGCAGCAATGGGTAGAACTGGAAAGGGGGGATTGGAAAGAAGGACGTCTCTTAGGAGGCCATTGTGAAAACTGTGCAAGAAACTTCAGCGTCAGGAGGGGTCTTTACACACTCAGAGCCTGGGGGACTACAAGGATGTGTTCAGAGACTGAAACATGCAGCACGCCCTGTACAGACCGCAGGACAGGTCCGGGGAGCAGCGGCAGAGTGCACCCCCCTCCCAAGGGCACCCTGAACATTCTGGGGTGCAGCCACAGCCCCCATCCTAGAGGGAGAATGCTTTCTCTGCAGATTTGAAGGAACAAATCTTACTGCAGATCAACTGATCGGCCCCAGAGGACCTAAAACTCAAGAAATGTCCTAGATGAAGTGGAAATGCAGAAGCCCGTGGTGATTAGTCAGAAGAAAACCTCCCAGCTGCGTCTGAAGGCTGCCGATGATGCTGAGAAGCATTTAGCTCCTCTGGTGCCCGGCATGGGAACAGAATGGGGACCGAGGCCGGCAGCGTCCCAGGGCAGGCATCGCTATGACCGGATGTGGGAGCCACAAGAGGCCTGGGTTCCAGTCCTGCTGCCCGGCCAGGTGGCCTCGGGGTCCTCACTGTGGATGACTACGGCACCCAGCCCTGGAGCTGTGGGGATAAGCGTTTGGCTCTCCTTAAAGGCCTTGTAGAAATGCACATTACTCTTAGCCAGCAGCCATATTTTTAAACTTTCAGTCATGCCTGACTCTTCATGACCCCATTGGGGGTTTCTTGGCAGAGATCCTAGAGTGGAGTGGTTTGCTGTTTCCATCTCCAGCTCATTTTCAGATGAGGAAACTGAGGCAAACAAGGTGAAGTGAATTGTCCAGGAAGTGTCTGAGGCTGGATTTGAACTCAGGTCCTCCTGACTCCCGGCCAGCTAGTTGCGCCATCCGCCATCAAAATTATCCTGTTTCTTTTAGTCAGCCAGAAAAATCAAAAACTAAAGAGGAATGGATAATTATTTACAAAAATTTTAAATGCCTATGAAATGAAAGGGATTTTCTAAAAAAGAAATCTTCATTCCAGTTGTGACAGTGCCTAGTAAAATGAGTGTTTCAGTGTGAATCACACAGAGCCAGAGAATTACACGTCTGTGCTCAGTCCAGGCTGGCCCGGCCTCCTCCTGTGGCTTGCAGAGCCATCCCGCTTGTCTGGGCTTTCTTCTGCCCCGCTTCTCTTCTGTGCATTAAAAAAGAAATGCTTTGGTGACTCCTTTCCTCCTCTCAGCACCCCTCTGAATGACCCCTCCCCCCGGAAGATAAAAAGACAGCCCTTGAAGCAGACAGATCCCCACGTCGGACAGGTGGGATGAGAGGGGGCAGCCTGCTCCGTCGTGGGACTCCCGGCCACTGTGGCAGTGATCGGCAAACACAGCAGTCCTCACAGAGAGCCAGCAGGACAGGAGGGGGTCCTCAGCCTCCTCTGGGTCAGTCCCAACTGGGGCTGCTGAAGCTGCAGGCCTGGGATTGATACAGAGTGTGGGGAATGAGGCCAGCTGGCTGGAATGCATTTTCCTGCATAGTAAAAACAGCAGGTTCAGGGGCAGCCCCAGCTGAGGGCATGATCCTGGAGGACTATGGGTGGCTTCTGTGAAACATTTCAAGACGTACCGTGCTTGTGCTAGCTCATGGTCCAAGTGAGAGTGGAAGGGGTGCTGTCTGCCTGCAGGACGCCGGCGTGAGGGCCCCAGGTGGACGAACAGTGCATGTGTGTGCATATGGGTGGGGGGACTCACGGGGAGATGTGGAATGGACCAGATACAGCCATCGGCCAAGTGAATACGAGGGGTTTGGGCAGGAGAGGCCAGAGGCCAGGGTGACCGCACGGTTCCAAGACTGCAGCCTTGGGCCTGGCTTGCTTCAGTGGACACAGAGTGCTTTGGAGGAGGGAAGGTTGGGGGCGGAAGATGAGATCCAGGTGGCTTGCAGGGTCCATGGCTTTGTGAGCTGTCTGTGGGGAGAAGGGGCTGCTGCCAAGCATTCTTTCCCATCTTTCCTCCCTGTTTCCTTGCATCCTCCCTCCCTCCTTTCCTTCTTTCTTCCTGATTCTTTCCTTCCCTCCTTTCCTCACATCTTCCCTCCCTCCTTTCCTTCTTTCCTTCCTGACTCTTTCCTTCCCTCCTTTCTTTACTTGCAGCCTCCCTCTCTCCCTCCTTCCCTCCATGCCTTCTTTCTCTTTACTTCCTTTCTTCCTTCCCCACCCTCCCCACCACCCCAGCTTTTTCAGAATCCATGTCTATAAAGACAAGCATTTGCAGGCATTGTCAGTGGGGCCGGCCCCCTGTGCGGTCAGCCTGGAGCCGGGGGAGATGCCCAGGACATGGCCTTAGCAGGCATCCTGGGGCATTTCCTGCAGGTGACTCAGGCTGCGCCTGCATCAGGACCAGCTGAGGAGCCGGCCTCTCCTCTTGCACAGGAAGCCGCTGGCCACTCGTTTCCTAGGTAACCAGGAGGCAGGCTGAGGGAGATATTGGAAAGGCCTTTCTCCTGTGTCTCCCTTCGTCATCCTCCGCCACTGCTGCTGCCAGGGAGATGGAAACGAGATGGCCCCGTTTCTTCCCTGTACGTGGGAGCTCATCAAAGACAGCAAGCCCCGAGAAGGGCCCTGGTGTATGGGGAAGGGGTGGTGCAAGCAGCTTTCTTTACAGCTCGGTCAGAGGAGGGTCTGGGGAGGCATCAGGGCAGGTGCGTCTTGAGTGTCTGCAAGGGCAGAGGTGGAGGGGTCAGCAGAGATAGAGTGGTCGGCCAGCATCCCGAGACCCCACCCCAGATGCTGGCTGGCTGGCTGTGTGACTCTGGGCACCCCTTTCCCTCAGTTTCCCCTAATGATAGCACTCCCTCTCAGGGTTGCTGTGGGTGCTTTGCGGGCCTCAGAGCAGCTGGAGACATCCTGCCATCCCTGTGGATCTCGGTGGGCGGGGGAAGGGTTCACGCGGCTCTGCGCGTCTTTGGCCCGGGACATCAGCCTTCATTTTTTTCTGCTCTGTCTCTCACAGGTTTATTTCTATGAATACAACACGCTTTCGAAGCCCGTGGATAGACCCCGGCAGTGCCTTCCTTACGCCACCGTGACAGTCAGATTCCTCGGGCAGAAAGCAGGGAGCGAGCCCACTATCACCTCCTTGCGGTTTCTCTCTGAGGGCTTTCCCGCATGGCCTGGTAAGCCCCCGCGTTCACTGGGCGCCTTTCCCCTCTCCATTGGCCGTTGGGAGAATGAGAAATTCTGTTTAAAAATAAGCAGAACACCTAAAGCTGTGGGGTCTCACGGCTGTGCTGTGCCCTGCAGGGCTGGGCTGGAGGGATATTCCCACAATGCCCTTGGAGGCTCAGGCAACATCGTTGATATTTTCCCCGTTGCTTTCAGAAGTCTTGTCAGTCAACAAGGCCATTGGTCCAGCCTTGCCTGGAGGCCTGAGCCCATTCTGAGGCTGGAGCTGCCACGAGCCCTGCCCAAGAAGTTGGGAGAGTCAGGGGTCGAGGCCACAGGTGGCCCTCTAGGTCCTCAACTGCGGCCCTTTGGCCCAATCCAAACTTCACAGAACAAATCCCCTTCATAAAAGGATTTCTTCTGTAAAACTTGGGCTCGGCCAAGAGGCTGCACTCAAGGCCACTTGTGACCTCAACTGCAGGTTCCCCACCCCTGGGATAGGCTGTTCCATAAAGATGTTCAGGTGAGGAGGTAGCCGCCCCTTACAGGACGGAGCGATCTCATGGTCTCGGCGCTCTTCTCCATACCCTGTCTTTTGTAGAGGACCTGGGTGGCCTCTGGGAGTGGGGTGTGGTTGTCAGCCCCAGGACACGGTGGTCTGTATTTACTGCGAGCCAGAGGGAAGGGCAGCAGCCCTGAACACCCAGCCTGATGGAGTGAAAATGGAGCAGTGCCACCACTGAGCTCCTGCCTTAGTTGTGCCCCTGCCTGGCGTGCTCTCCCTCCTTTCTTCTCGGAACCCCCAGATCCCGCTGAGGCTAGATTTTAGCCCTGCTTCCTACACAAGGGCTTCTCCGATCCCCAGCCGGAATGCCCTTTCTCCCCAGATGCTGTTTGTAA
Organism: Petaurus breviceps papuanus; assembly: GCF_028583685.1. Lineage (NCBI taxonomy): Eukaryota > Metazoa > Chordata > Mammalia > Diprotodontia > Petauridae > Petaurus > Petaurus breviceps. The sequence goes on from NW_027186458.1 coordinate 8,634,365, forward strand.
GTGCTTTTTTCTTTGCACACACGTCGTTCTCCCCCAGGGCTGGACCTGTTTCCTTTTTGGCATTGTATCTGCAGCACCTGCTCAGATGTGGGTGGATTGCCTGATCGGATTCCTCAGGAGCTCGTTTAGACCGTGGGGTGCAGGCGGGGTGGGGGTGCCTCTTCCCTTCTCTGTGCTTACTGCTTTGGGTCTTTCTGAGCACTACCTGCTACCCCCAAAGGCACAAAATTTGAGAGTAGGGGGAGGCTACCTCAGGCCTCGTCCAACCCCCTCCCCACCTCCAGCAGGAATCCCAGTAGAGCTGACGGACAAAGGCGGTCCCCCAGTCTCTGCTGGAAGATGCCCAAGGAGGGTGGAGCCATCCCTCCCCTTTTCAGGTGGCCCGTTGCCCTTTGGAGCACCTCTCATGGGGGGAGGCACCAAGCGAGTCCCTCATCTACACGATGGCCCTCCAGCTCCCATGTCCTTCTTGAGACTGAACAAGCCATCTTGCAGCTCCACCTCCTGTGGTCTGGACTCACGGACCCTCCCGGTCCTGCCTGTCCTTTTTTTCAAGAAGCCCTCCAGTTTATCAGTGTGCTCCTTGAATTGGAGTGCCCAGCTATGACCAGGACTCTGTGTGGAGTCTCATAGGGTGGTCCCCTGAGAACCCCAGATCTTTTTCTGAACAGCCATTATCTAATTATGCCTCCCTTCATTTAAGGCTTTGACATTGGGGCAGCTATGTAGCACAGTGAATAGAGCACTGGCCCTGGAGTCAGGAGGACCCGAGTTCAAATCCGGCCTCAGACATTTAACACTTACTAGCCATGTGACCTTGGGCAAGTCACTTAACCCCAATTGCCTTGCTTTCCCCCTCCAAAAAAAGACTTTGAAATTGATTTTGGGGGTAGTTAGACTTTACATCTGTCACTGGTGAATTTCAACTTCATAGTTCCTGCCCAGCGTTCCAGCGTGTCAGGAATTTCCTGCGTGCCATCCCTCCCTGCTTTGTGTGGCCTACAGATCTGATAACTGTGCCTTTCTGGAGGTCATTGTCCAGATAGTCAGTAGCTCAGGGCCAGGCACAGATCCCTGGAGACCCCTTCCCCACCGACACTGCCGTCCCGGACGTTAGAGCTGAACCCCTCTGCGCGTGACCCCCTTGGCAGCCCATCTCTGCAGCATCACCGTCCTCTGAGAAGCTGTTGTAGAATTGGGCTTTTGGCTCTCTGCAGTCTAGACTCCCATTACTGGGCACAGTGGGGTTAGCCTGGTGTGATCTGTCCTGGAGGAGGCTGGCGGGCTGTCATTCAGCCAGGACCCTGTGGAGGGGTTTTCCTGGCAAAGACGCCGGGCTGGTCGGCTGTTTCCTTCTGCAGTGGCTTCAGGCTAACAGAAGTTGAGGCATTTGCCCAGGGTCACACAGCTGGTGGGTGTTGGAGGCCAGATTTGAGCTCAGGTCCTCTTGAGCCACCCCATTGCCTTGAGGCCATCTTAGCTCTTTGGGACCTCTGGTTTACTTCTCAGGTGCTCACTCACCGTCTCTTTAATGACAGTGCCAAGTTCACAGGTGGATGAGACCCAGGCTGGCCTGCTCTTTACTCACTTAAAAGCCCTTGGTCATAGCAGCAAACCCCCCGCAATTCCACACATGGGGATGTGGGCATAGGGAGCTTCTGGTGGGAAAACTCCCTCTGCCTGCCAGTGTGGAGCAATGACTTGCCATCCTAGGAAGCTGCCAAGAGTAGCCGTGGGTCAGGCCCCTTGCACAGAGTCACCCAGGCCAGGAGGCATGAGAGGCGGGACTTGAGCCCAGATCATCTGGTTTTGAGGGTCTCAGGCATCACCAGTCTCAGCTGTTCTCCCTCAGGGTCATCCTGCCCAAGAAACCATCCTTCCTGAATTTTAATCCAAATTTTCAATATTCATAAGACTACTTTAGACATGCTTTTGTACAGATATAACCATGTCTCCCCCTCGCCTTGCAAGGTGAGAAAACCAGTTAAAGTTTCTCCACAATATCCTTCACCCCCAAAGATTTAGCACTGGACACTCCGTCAAGACTCCTTCCTTCAGTATTTGCTTTATGCCAGGCAGCGTGTGAATGTTGGGAATACGGAGAAAAGCAGAGATACAGGGTCCTGTTTTCCAAGAGTTCCCACTCCAAAGGGAGACTGCAGGCAAATAAAGAGGCAGTCACTGCATATGTACACACACACACAGGGAAGATAGAGAGTTGAGGGCAGGGGCTCTCAGAGGAGAGGCTCTGGCAGGTGGGCGCGAGGGGAAAGGCCAAGGACATGTCTGAGATGAGTCTCGAAGTTGCTGGGAAGAGTTAGACATGAAGGGTGAACAGAACCCAGTCAAGGGGAGAGAGCCAGGGAAATGCCCAGAGCTGAGGGATTGGTACAGGAAGGGCTGAATGAGACGTTGCCAGGTACGAGATGCGGTTACCAGCTCCTCTCTGACATGAGCCCTTGGAGTGATGGCCTCCAGCATCCTTCCCAGCTGCCTTCTCAGATCCCACCCGCCTTCACGATCATCATTACAGGGAGATGATTTTCACCCACGTGTCCTTTTTTTCTTTCTAACTCGCAGCAGAAGAAAGGGGCTCCCTGAAGAACTGTACCATTGCCAAAAGAATCGGGAAGGGAAAGGACGCCACGGTCATCTATGAGCATTTCCCGAAGCCCACGGATCCCTCAGCCCAGAACGGCTGCTGCTGTGCTGCGGAGATGAATTCTTGGGCCACCGACGGATCCTCCCCCCTTGAAAACGTACAGAACAATCGCTTCTTTGCCGTAGGCCCCGTTGACCACCAGACTGAGCATGGTTTAGCAGAAGGCCACAACCTGTCTCAGGTGCAAACCACCGAGGCTAGACTGCCCCTCCCACCCAGTGGGGATGCCGCCCAAAGTGTGAATGGGGACCTGCTGATAAACCTTGAAAAATTCCTTGCCACCCTGTCTGCCGCAGTGGCTCTCCCTAATAGCATTGGTGCCAGTACCGTGACTACCTCCAAGCTTATCAAGGACCCTAGACTGCTGAAAAGAGGAGCCCATGACCAGGCAAACCCTGAGACAGGCTCCGGAGAGACTCTGCCCTTGGAGAGCAGGGAAGAAAGCCCTGGCTCAGAAGCGAATCCTTCGCCATCCCTGCCTGCGCATGCTGCCCTCCCCTCCGGAGCAGCCCCTCCTGAGCCCACGGAGCTCCATCAGGTCTCCCCGTTCCCTGAGGGCATGTTTTATCAGGACGGTGCTTATGGAGCTATCTCCCAGGCAGCCTCGGATGATGCAAAGGAAGGCCAACCTAATAGTGATCTTCAGGTCCCTCTTCCAGAAAGCGAGAACCAGGAGTGTAGTGACAAAGAAATGCATAGCTCAGGCCAGACAAACAGGATCCTTCTGCCATTTAAGAAACAAGCCAGAGGAAAGTATATCCCAGAGATGAGTCACTTTCCTAGAAAGGGCATGCCAAGGGATACCAGTCCAAAGAGGCTTAGTAACCCAAAAACCTGGAAATTACAGCCTGCTGAATTCCAAACTGTACATGAAAGACTTCGACCACCTTCTCCTCCAGAACCTCTCCAGGCTCAGCAAGAAACCAGAGATAAATCCATTCAGGATACACAAAATACGAAAAGCTTGAACACTGACACAGAAAAACATTCCAAAGAAGGAAGAAAGAAATACACCAGGAAAAAAGATAGTTATGACTGTACTCATGGAGAAGGGAGAAGCTTAAGAGATTTTAATCTTCCCCATGAGAAGCACAAGACTTGGATTTTATCCCGCCAAGACTATGAAGCTTGTAAAAAGCCTCAGAGCCAGGGGCCAGCTGTTCAGATGCAAGCTTCCCCACCCCCTCCAGAGCAAGAAGAGAAATCAAACAGCAAACATCCACCTCGTAAATCAGAAAATAGTTACCCTCCTGCAGGCGCACAGAAGTCTTCAAAAAACTGCCTTGAAGAGTGGTTGAGATGTGAAAGAATGTACATTAATAAACATTTTTCCAAATCTCCAAAAGTAACAGAATTGAAAACAGGAAGATTGCATGTGATACCCATTGGTACGAAAGTCGATGCTCCCCAGGACATGGACAGCATCAGTCAGAGCAAAGAAAAGCCTCATGATTTGATTAATTTGTCACTTGATACGAAAGTGCCTCATTTTGAGGAGATCAGAGATGAAAAAGGGAAATGCCCGCTTGTTCATAGGGGAAATGAAAATGAGCCAGTGTCCCCAGCTGGCTCACAGCAAAATGGCAGACTGAATGACTGTCTTGTTGAAGAGGTAGCCAGGAGTCAAGATTGTCCTGTATTCTGTGACCCAGTGTTTGGGGATGATGATGCCTCTTTTCCTGATCTGAACGTTTGTTTTCAAGAACCAGAATTTAGGAGTGAAGAAAGTGATGACCCACATCCTAAAAGAGAGGGGAGACAAAGTCCTTTTGTGGAAAAAAATAGAATGGAAAACATTTATGTAGATGAGAAGCAAGTTGTTCATATGAACAAAACCTGCACTGCTATTGTCAGTGATGAGAGAGAGATTAAGAATCTGGGAAGCTCAGCAGGAATGTATTCTGAAAAGTTTTCTTCCACATTTAGCTTAGCCTGGAAAAAAAGCTGCGTGTCTACAGAAGCTGCCTTGGTTGAAAGTGAAAACAGAGTTACTCCTGGGAATCAGGGAGAGAGCCTTCTCAGTGATGAAAGGAAGCTGATGCCACAGGTAGCCACGTTGTCTGAGGCCACAGGCTCCTGTGCATCCCACATACACAAAGACTCCGGGACCAGCATGCCTTTCCCTGCTGCTCAGATGCCAGGGCCCAGTACTGGGTATGAAGACCACCAAGGCGAATTCCTTGGTCTTGACCAAACTGTCCAGAGCCCCAGTTTTGGAGCATGGGGGAGAAATGTATTCGAGGAACATGGAGATAACTTGGGATACAGCAAACCCAATGAAGGCTGTGAACTACCCACAATTAGCAAGGACCTGACGTTGCTATTTCCTCAGGACCTGGCCTTTGACAATGAGATTGAACTAGAATTTGAACAATGTGAAGGGTCTTTGCTGCAACAAGACACAACCATCCACAGTGGAATGTCTGCCGATGAAATGAGCTCTCTGTACCAGATGCTGGAATCTCGTATAGACTGGAAAAATGTGTTTGAAAGCAAGAGCTGGAAATCTTCAGAGGGTTCTGAAAGCTGTGTGCCACAGGAGGATGGAAGCCAGTGTTTCCTTAGGGAGAGCAGTTGTATTTATTCTTATACCCAGAGAAACCCCAGGGAGCTCTTCTGTCCAGAGGTGGTTCCCGATTTGCAGATTCAGATTACAAATATCATTCAGTCAGGAATTGCCCTTTGTCAGGACCCAGACATTTCAGAGGCAGAAATGAGTGATGCATGGCAAGAATCAGAGCCTGTGGCCAGTTCTTCCCAGTTTACCTGTGAGAACATAGACCGCCCTGGTGAAGAGCTTAGTGTGACGGTGTGTTCAGAGGCTTCAGAACCTAGGGGGAATTTGGTCCTCTCCCCACTTCCTGACCCAGCAGTTAAGGCAGGTGAAAATCCCCAGGTATTGTCTCCTCAACCTGCTGCTACTTCCCAGACCACAAAGAATCAAAGTACCTGCCCGCAGGCAAAGCCAAGGGATGCCCATAACAAAATTCCAAGGGTAAAGCACGGGGAACCTAAAAGGAGCAAAGGGAAGGCCCCAGCTTCCTTAAAGGACAAAATCATGCCAAGTAGAAATTTCAGGTATCCGGAACCATGTGACCTGACCAGAGAGACCACTCCTCACCAGTCGTCCGAGCAGTTCTCCTCTTTGTCCGAGGGAAGGATCAAGACCTTTTCGCAGTCAGAAAGGCACATCCAGAATGTTCTGAATGCCCTGTACAGCGAAGCATCCTTATGCAAGAGCAAACGTCTGTCCAGAAAACTTGACCAGGCTGTTCTTCATTTAAAGAAAGCGCACAGGAAAGTTCACCGATCCTTGCAGCTCATCACTAAAGTGGGGGAGAAAAGGAGAAATAGCCCCTTGCCCAAGTCCTATGAGGTCATACGCAACAGTTTATGGGAATGTTGTGACTTGGAAGGTTATAATTTTTTGACAGAAAGAAGGTATTATTCAAGGCATTATTGGCAGAAGAGAAAAGATGACAGACAGGAAGAGAAGAGGACATTAGGTTTGGAAGTGGTTTGGTCTCAGACCCCCGCCTCAGACCAACAGGGCTGTGGCAGCAGCAGCAAGGACCAGGGAGCCCGAAGGTCACTCTCCACAGAAGGTCCGTCCAGTGAGACCTCTGTGAGTCATGTGAGCACTCTGAGAAGCGCCAATCCTGACAGACTACATCACTCTGCATCTCGGGGATCGGCATCGAGCAGGGGCACTTGGAAAGATCCAAGAAGGTCTGACCACAAGGTCCCTGGTGAACAGTCTCATCACTCTGACAGGGAAAGGAGTTTCGACTTTGTCTTCTTGTCTAGCATTCATACTGAAGAAAGAAGTGAGAGGCCCTTGAGTGATCTCACATCCAGGAAGGCTTCCTCACCACCCCATTCTGCTCCATCTAGAATGGAAAGAAATGTGAAGTTTTCCAATGGCCTTGGGGAAAAGAGCCTTCCCCTTGATCCCAATAAACCAAATATAGAAGGTGATGGTGAGACTCACTCCAGAGGGAATTCTGACCTATTATTCGTTTCTGTCTTAAAATCAAGCACAGAACACTTTTTCAATGTTGACGCCTCTGCAACAGATCACCTGAAGTTGCCTAGAGATCCCCCCAAGTTGGAAGGTCACCTTCCTGCAGAAAAGTTACTAGCAGCTGCAGTGAGCTTAAAACCAAGCTCTGGTTCAGAACACTTGGTTGGGGGCTCAGACAGTACAGCCCCCTGGACAAGGCAAGAGGGAGACAGTGGACTTCAGAACTTTTCCTGCATCTCTGTTAAAAATAACACAGCTGAATGGTGGACACCTCACTCCAAGAAGCTGTCCAAGGGGCTGCCGATTGGTGATGGTCTTGCAACCCACACTTTGTCTCTACAGCAGGAACAGCCACCACTCCCAAATGATGGAGAGGATGCTTTAGATACAACTTGGGAGCCTTGCAAAAACTCCCCTCAGAGAGGGGATAGGAAGGAGGGAAGTGGTTCTGAAAGTGCCATCATGGGGCCTGCACCACTTGAGAAAAATAAAATATGCAAGAAAAATGCTGTTGAGTCTCTCCCTTTGAACACTTCTTTGGAGAACACCAGGAACTCCTCATCACAAAAACCCATGGTAAAGAAAGAAGATAAAGAAATACAGATGAAACCAGCAGAGAAGGAACAACAGCCAGAAAAGCCAATGGAAGAAGCAAGTGTTTTACCAGGAACTCCTGAGACATTTATTCAGATGGAAGGGCAAGATAAACAGGGCCAGGCCTTGGACAGTTCTGTGGTGGCTCTCTCTTGTGGCAGAGTGACTCCCAGTCTGCTGGCCAGGACTGAGGAGGAGGAAGGGAGAATGGAAGCAGAACATGAGACAATTCTCTTCCCCAGTACACCTCCAGCCACAATAATGGGTGATCCTGCCCCAGGGAGGAAGGGAGTCTCCCAGACAGGTGCCATATACATGCACCTGGGGATCCCTGAGGTTGGCCCTGCTCAGCAGTCCCCTCCCACCAGTGAATCAGAGGAGGATCAGTCTTCAGAAGACCCTACTACACTCATCATGAAACTATCGAGAATTCTGCAAAAGGCAGACAAGGCATCCACGCTGAAGAGTTTACAGGAACAAATCAAAACATGTCAAAATGTCCTTCCTTTATTCATTGAAGCTTTCGAAAGAAAACAAAAATGTTCCTTTAAACACGTGCTGATTTCCCGGGATTTGCTGGTAGAAGGGAATGGGTGGAGTAACTGTAGACGTCACCTCCACCCTGGAGCTGTGGACTCTCTGGTGGAACTCCAAATGATGATGGAAACCATGCAGTTCATCGAGAACAAGAAAGGTCTCCTGGGCAGGGAGCCCACGTTCCGCAGCTTGCTCTGGTATGATGCTTCCCTTTATAGCGAGCTGTTCCGGGGGGATCAAGGCTACCAGCAGCAGTCCTGTCTCTACCCAGCTTTCCAGGACAGGCTCAAGTACAATACCTTGAGTGAGTTACAGCACTACCATGGCCAATTAACCAAGCTGTTAGAGGAAGCCCGGAAGGACAACAAATCCTACTACGCGGTCTTGAAATACAGACGGCAGATTGAGGAGTGTGAAGACATCATGAAACGCTGCTCAAACTACTTTGATTTTACTCTTTCAGCACCATTCACATGTGGGGTTAATTTTGGAGATAATTTAGAAGATTTAGAAATGTTAAGAAAAAGCACTTTGGAACTGATCAGTAACCAGGACCATTTCCCTAAAATTCAGTTTTGTCCTGGGAAACAAGACCACCTCTGGATCATCATGGAAATGATCTCCTCCAAGATGCACTTTATAAAAAATTCTGAATCAGTTAGTATGAAGGTATCTCTCTACGGCCTGGAACACATCTTCTTTGATGCTGCTAAAAGTCTTGTTTGGAAAGAGAGGGGCCTGTCAATCGGCAGAAACGACTCCCCCCAGAGGATGAAGGAAGAGGAACTCACATTTAACCAGCGTGCCGTTAAGAAGCTTCAGCAGATCTATGAAACCGTAGAGGCCAAAAGCAAAGCGGAACATGCTGCCACGGGTTGGCTTGAGGAAACTGTTGGAAACATTCCCAGTAAGCATTGTGATTGCTTAAAGGAAGAGGGGCTTGGCAGGGGAAGCTTCCGGTTTAATGACACTTTGTTCTCTCTCCCAGATATTTGCCGTGTTGGAGAAATATTAGACCAAGCAGAATCTGCTGACCTGAAACAATTAGAGGAACTTAGAGTGAGGTGCAGAGACCACCTGGAAACCCTAAAGAAATGCTTCCAGATTCTGCAGGAGGCCTCTGTGGACAGTGTCTTAATCACGGAGGACACCGTGCTGGACGTAGCCAGCAAGCCCAGCCATCCAGTTGTCCTCCTGAAGCCTGAAGCTGTCGAGATGTACATCGAGGTGGTCATGCTTGCTGAGACCATTCACTTCCTGAAGAACATCATGGCCAAGAAGCTGGGCCAGCCAAGGTTTCGGGGCATGCTGTGGTTCGATTTGTCTCTCCTTCCAGAGCTGATAGAAAACCAAGAAAAAACAGCTTCCTTTTCATTTGTCAGAGAGAATGCAGCAGCCTGCCTGTGGGAGGCAGTGGAGGCCGCCATCCTGGAACTGAAGGGGGATGCCACCGTCATCTGCGAGTACCCTGAAGGGGCCAACTCTGCTTACGCCCTCCAGCTGCTGTCCAGAGAACTGGCAGAACTCTCTGAAATAAGGATACTCCTCGAACAGGCCACCCCTCCAATCACCACCTACACGGACCTGGTGCCTTACACCATGTCAGTAAATTATGGCACGACCCTTTCTGAGCTTGAACACAATTATAACCAGTTTGCCGTGTTGTTGAAAAACCTAACTTTGGCCTCCCAGAAAGACCTGGGGAAAATGGCCCACGTTATGAAGATCATGAAGACCATAGAGCATCTGAAGGTCTCCTGTGTCCAAATGGGAAGCTGTGATATCTCCCTTCTCACCTGCCAGATGTTCTCCAATGCAGAGAAGGCCCACCAGCAGGAGAAGGAGAAGACCAGGGTCATTCCTAAGAAGAAGTCCAGAAAGGTCACCAGGAAACGGGGGCCCTCTCGGAGGGCATCAGCATCTCGTTCGGGTGAACCCCTCAAAGATCCAGTGGTCTCCATAAAAAGATGCTTCCTTTGTGAAAGCAGCCAAGAGCATCCTGATCCACCAAGCTGCAAAAAAACAAAGGTAAGGATGTCTTCAGGTCGCAGGCCTCAGGCCTCCCTCCACACCCCCAAAGCTGCTGCCTCTGCCCCTCTGAGCTTTTCCTGATCTCTCCTTGGCACTTCCCCACTTGTCTCTCAGCTGTCTCTGTGCTCGGCTCTCCCCTGGCACTGGACTGTAAGCCATGAGCTGAGTCTCAGCGGAAACCAGGGAGAGGATGCCATGCCAGCCTGGGCAACAGAAGCACATGTCAAGGCAGGGATGTGGGAGATGAGTGTCTGGTGGGAGAACTGGCCAGACGCCAGTTTTCCTGTACTGTGCTAGGGAGGAAGAAGGAGAATGTCCAGCTGGGTCCCAGTGAATGCGAATAGTGGCTCCCCTGATGTGGTTACGCCTTTGCCCCTTTCCATGGGGCTGGCACCAATTCCCATATGTTACATCATTACGAGTTTGAGTCGTATGAATACAAATATGTGTAACTGCTTTGAGGGGCTGATCATTCACACTAATGGAGACCAAACTATGAAGAGGCTGGAATTTGTAGGGGGGTTCAGGTTGGGATGGCCAGGCACAGGAATGTGTGTTGGACTTTGGCGCCCATTGTATTTTCATGAGTCTTTTATGCCCTAATATAGTGTTGATTTTTTTAAAGGTTCCATGCATAGCTGAGCATACTTCTTTCTGTTCAATAATTAACTCTATTCAGTAATCACCAAAGATTAATCATATATAACTTTTTAAAAATTCTATTCATGTCCTTAATTTATTTCTTGTTACTTTTTTAGATTTGCATTAATAGTAATAATAATAATAACAGTAACTAATATTTACATGGTCACTAGGTGACACCATAGTGCACAGCTGGGCCTGGAGTCAGGAAGTCTTTTCCTGAGCTGAAATGTGGCCTCAGACACTTATTAGCAATGTGACCCTGGGCAAGTCACTTAACCCTGTTTGTCTCAGTTTCCTTATCTGTAAAATGAGCTGGAGAGAGAAATGGCAAATCAGTCCAGTGTCCTTGCGAAGAAAACCCCAGATGGGGTCTCAAAGAGTCAGACACAACTGAAACAATATTAGCGCAGTATTTATGTAGCACCTCAAGGTTTGCAAAGCACCGAGTGTATGTATTGCATTTGTCTCAATCTAAAAGGGGGTATGTTGAGGTCCTGAAATATTATAGTTTTACTGTCTATTTCTCCTAGCCTTTCTTTTCTTTTCTTTCTTTTTTAAGCAATTGGGGTTAAGTAACTTGCTCAAGGTTACACGGCCAGTTACTTCTGGGTATGGTGCTAAGTATCTGAGCCCGGATTTGATCCCCAGGTCATCCCGACACTGGGGCCGGTGCTCTTACTCGCTGAGCCACCTGGCCTCCTCTCCTTTTTTTTCTTTAAGTATTTAGATATTATACTTTTTGGGGAACATGTGTTGAATATTGATACTAGTACATTGCCTTCAATTATGAAGTTATTTCTCTGTTTATCTCTTTAATCAACTCTATTTTTGCTGTTAATGCTTCTGAATTCATGACTGTTACCCCACTTTAAAAAAAATTTCTACTGAAAAATAACATTGTCCCCCTTCTCTTATTTTAACTCTGTGTGAATTGTTGCTTTCTGGTCCAGAATATATATTGTTAGAGTCTGCCAGTACCTGAGCTCCTTGGTCAGAGTCTGCCTTTTGCCCTTTTTTTGTATTACCTGTGCTCAGTACGTAGTAGGAATTTAAAAAAGACTTCTTGCGATTGCCCCTTTCTCACTTCTGCTTTCCTCTTCCATTACATGAGTGAATTCATCCCATTTATATTCACAGTCAAAACAATGGCTTTTGTATCTCTATCTGATTCTATTAGGATTTTTCTTCTCTTTGCTTTCCCACCCTCCTCTTTACAAAGAAAAAGAAGCTGGTAAGTTTGGCATGGACTCCGTACTAGTAACGTATGCTTGCTACCATCTGTTTCCTTTTCTCCCTCTCACCCAGATGCCAGTCACACGTTTTTATAAACTTTTTCCCCTTTAAATCCTGCTTCAGGATCCACCCCATGAGGTTCGAATTTGCTTGGCTCATGACTAATCTCTTTATGGATCATTATTATTCCCCATCCCTTTTCTCAAATCCCTCCTGTTTCCCAGTTCAGTGAAAGTATTTCCACACCAAATTCTGTGTATGTGTGTGTGTGTGTGTGTGTGTGTGTATACACGTACTACAACGGGGAGGGTTCGAGGAAAAAAAGATGTGAACGTGACTAATGTGGAAATATATTTGTATGACTTCATATATAATGAATATTTAACTTTTCCTTTCTCATTGGTTGGGAGGTGAAGGGAGGGAATTTGGAACTGAAAAGAAAATTTAAAAAAAAAAAGAAAAAAGATGGTGTTTTGTCCATGTTTGATCTGTCTGGCAGGCACTTAGTGATGCAGCTGACTAGCTCTGGTGTAAGGGTAGGGCTGGACCCAGAGTGTGGGGTATAAGACAAGATGAGGCTGGAAAGGGGAGAGCCTACAGCTCTGGGGCACACACGGTGGGCAGGAACTGAGGGCATTCGAGCAGAGGCTCAGGTCGACCATGTCAGGGTCAGTGGGATCAGAAAGGCCTTGGAGAGACGGCTGCTGTAAGAGTTCACCCGGACTCCCATGGGGTGGTGGCTGGAGCCTCCCAGGTCTCAGGGAGCTGAGAAAGGAGACCCGGACAAGCGGCACAGCTTTGAAACAGATGGCGTAGGGCCGTGTTCATCTTCCTTGTGGTTCTCTGTCGGTGGAAATACTCAGTCTCCATAAGTGTCAGAATAAGAAAAGACAAAATTATCAAAGGATTAAAAAAGGATGTAACCCCCAGACTGTGAACCTGTCAGACGGGGGGACGGTAGGGCCCCAGAGAGAGAGAACTCCCCCCACAACAAAAAAACAAGGTGAGCTTGAGGTGCTGGCGGGATATCCCCGTGTTAGTGGGTAGCGATGTTCCTGTGGGAAAACGAGAGGGTAACTGGCTCGGTTTGGGTCTCCCGGTCTCCCCACAGATGGGCGGCCTTCTCCCGACGGATTTCAAGAAGCCCAAGCAGCTGAAGGGGCCCCTCCAGGAAGAAAGGTATGAGCCAAAGATCTAGCTTCTGTAAAGACGGGCCTCAAACTTCCTCATCTCTGAGCATCAAGGGGTCTTCTCATCAGCCTCCCTCCACCACACCTGCAAGAATCCCTCCTCCAGCATGGGCAGCCACTGGTCATTCAGCTTTCACTCGCATACCTCCAGGACGGGGAGCTCACTTCCTGTCCCAGTGGGGCATTGTCATATTCAGATGGAGTCAGAATCCATGGCTTGGCCTCGTTGGCCTCATCCTGCCCTCTGTGGTCAAGGAGGGCAAATCCAAGCCCTTTCCCCATTCTGGACCTATGGATACTAGTAGCCAGGGCATCTCATTGCCCGAGGTTAAAGCCCTCCAGTTTCTTCCAATGAGAGTTGTGCGGTGTTGTCTCCCTCCCCTTCCTGGGTTCTGCTTTCTGTGTCTGCCTGACGCCTGCCCAGAGCTGAGCCCACTCCTGCAGGAGAAGCCTTGGGTTTGGCCTGGGTTCAATGCCCGGGTCTCCTACCTGGTCTGTGTGCGTCCAGGCAAGTCATGTCCCCCACTTTGCCACAGTTCCCTCCTTTGTAAGATAAGGGGGTTTAAAGGCATGCTCTCTGAGCCCATCATGGTCTTTGATGCTAAGAGGGGAGACCCCCTGGGGCAGAGGACAGTGGTATTCTTGTTCTGGAGACTGGCTCAGTGCAGGAACTAAGGCCAGATGGACACATTCACATGCCCTGGAGAATGAGGACAGAGACCTGGGGGGTGGGGGGGGGCCAGTCTGACCTCCCCTAGGGCTGTGCAATTCACCAGTCAGAGGGAGGGGGCATGGGCCACGCCCTGAAACTCCCCCTTGACTTCTCCCCACCCCCTGTGTTCCTGTCCTCTCTGGAGCCTGTGAGCCTGAGGCAGCAGCTGCTGTGGGACAGGTCCTGGAGCCTTCAGCGGGCACTTCTGGGCAGGGCCTAGGGAGCACAGCCCACACCCTCCATTCCAGGCCCATTCTGTGGTATTTCTGCAAACCCACCCCTCCTCCCGACTTCTGGACTTGTCCAGGGACTCTGTGTCCTGATCTGCTGGGCTCTGTGTGTGTGCATGTGTGTTGTGTATGTGTGCATGTGTGCGTGCATGTGAGTATGCATGTGTGCACTGTGCGTGTGTGGTGACCATATGTGTGTAGCATGAGCATATAGTATATGTGTGTGCAGAGTATGTATGTCTGCGTGTGCACATATGCAGTGTGGGCCAAGAGCTGTGTGTTCACAGAGTACCCAGGTAGGTCTGTGTGTGCCTGGCACATGGGGGGAGCCCTCTGCCTCAAGGCTCCCTTTCCTCATGCCAGGGAGAAGACAGCAGATGGGGGCGCCCCTCTGGACCTCGACCCCCCACCCTGTCTGACCCAGACCAGGCAGGGGTCTCCAGGGCCTAGCTGCCTGCTCCCCCAGCAGGACCTCGTCGAGGACAGCCCCCCCACTGCCGAAGACACAGCTGGGCAGCAGGGGAACCTGACGGGCATGAGAGGACGAGACCCATCTGGGAGCCTGAGGAAGAGAAGCTGGTCTGAGGGGATCTTGCCTGGTGCTCCAGACCTCACTGCCCACCTGAGGTCAGCACCACGTGCCCTCCAGGCCAGCTTCCACAGTGGAGCCAGTCTCCATTCTGCTGCCGCGGCTGAGGACTTGAGCTGTGTCCGTGCAGACTGCAAGGTGCTCCTGGATGGTACCAGCGGCATCCACGCCCTGACTGTGATCCTGCCGGGCCACGAGGCTGTGGTCCTGCAGCCCGCCTGCCCCAGCCCCACAATTTCCTCCCAGCCAGGTCTAAGGGCTGAGCCTGCAAACCAGGTGGCCCCAGGGCCCCACGAAGGGTGCCCCTTCTCCCAGCAGCAACAGCCCAAGGACATGCCGAGGGCCTCCGTGCCAGCCTCTGGGGGCTGGGCCAGCCAGGGGGCACACAGCCCCACGCACCCTCACTCTTCATGGCCCATCAACCACTCTTGTGGGAGCAGCAGCAACCCTGTCACCCAGACCCAGGAAGGGACAGCGTCCAACAAGGGCCAGCCCCTGCCCGCAGCCCCCGTCTGTCACGTGCCTGCTGCTGACCCCCCGAGGAGCAGCCTCGGACAGCTGCTGCTGCCTGGGCAGGGTCTCGGCCTCTGTGCCTCCCACGGTGCCCTCCCGGCCCCGCCACGGGCCCCCTGCTCTCCTCACCCAGGCGCGTGCCGCACACGTGGTGAGTACTGCGAGGCTTCAGCCTTCTAGACGTCCCACAGCAGCCTTGCTGCTCTGCCTTTCTGTGTCTCCTCCTTCTCCGTCTCGGTCTCTCCCTCCTCCCTGTCTGCCTTTGTCTTTTCTCCCTCTCTGCCCCTGCCAGTTTGTCTCTGCTTTTTCTCTGTCTTTATTTCTCTTCCTCTCCTCTTCTCTCTCTCTGTCCTTATCCCCCTCCCCTCTGTCTCTCCATCTCTTTCTCTCTCTGTCTGTCTCTTCTCAGGTGTTTATTTCCCTTGCTGATAACTTAATCTAAAGAAGGTAGAAGAGGCCACTTCTCCCAGGCCTGATGCTAGCCATTAAGGGCTAGTGGTGGGTGGCTAGGTGGGGCCCTGGAGTCAGGAGGACCTGAGTTCAAATCCAGCCTCAGGCATTTAACACTTACTAGCCATGTGACCTTGGGCAAGTCACTTAACCCCAATTGCCCTTTCAAAAAAAAAGAAAGAGGGGGTAACATGGGAACCTTGGGAGCCAAGATCGCAGCCAGCAGAAGGTCCATGATGGTGAATACCAGCAGGGCGCGGGCCCTTGATGGCAGCTGTCCATGTGGTCAAGCTGAAGGTGGTCAGAAGCTGCAGAGAGAGGGAGAACTCTGCCGGTGCCGCTGGGGTCAAGTCCATTGAAGAGGAGAAGGCAGCGTGTGGCTGCAGAAGGGCAGCCTGGCCCAGCACTGTCCCCGCGGATAACCATGCATGGTCCTCTCTGGGAACTGGAGGCTGCTGACTGCTTTGTCCCCTGTGGCTTTGTGACGGCAGGACTGCTACCGCCACCATCATTGTGTCGCTAAGGTTGTTGCCATCCTGGCTTCTAGGCTCAGAGAGGCCATCACCAGCCCTGGGCACACAGTGAGTACATGTCCAAGGCGGGACCTAAAGCCCGGCTTCCTGACTCCCATTTTCAGCAGCCCAGGTGGCTTCAGCTGCTGCCTGACTTTTGTCCTCAATATCTGGTTCTCAGGCTTTTGGAAAGTCGAGGCCATTGAAGCCCCAGCCAATATGAAGAGATGGTCAGCAAGGTCCTGGCAGCTCCCAGACCATGCAAGGCCTTGGGAGAGCCAGAGAGCTCACCGTGGAGCCGTCCGAGATGATCTGGAGGATGGAGCCTGGAGCCGGGGTGAAGGCTCTCTGCGCTTGGCTAGGCCTCCTGTCGCTTCCTGGCGTCCATCTGTGATCTGTCATTTTACCTAGCAAGTGTGCAAGCGTGAGGAAGAGGCTGTCCCTGGCCATCGCATTTCCTTGTTTGATAGCATTACTGCACTCATGTGTCATTGGCTGACCTCCATAGGCAGGGCTTAGTGCCCCATGTAGGAACTTTATAGTATCTGTATAGTGCAGACCAGGTGGGGAGGTGTGGACTGATGACCACAGAGTTAGGCAGACCTAGACCTGGGTGGCCTCGCTGTGGAGTGCAGCTAGCCAAGTGCCCTGGGAAGTGGCTGCTGGCTCCATGCTTACCCTTTTATCAGTGGACTCGGAGACAGATAAAGGCATGTTAATCAGCTCCACACATCGAATGATATGACCAATCCCGTCCAGAGGGGTTTTGATGGTCCAGAACAATGGCCAATGCCAGCCAGATGAAATTCAGGACTGTTCCGCCTGTCATGTGTGTGCATGCCCAGGGCACAGCTCCTAATTCGCAGACGGGTGGGCCACTAAGTGCCAGTCAGTGAAGGGACTTGGCAGGCCTCAGAGAAGTCACCGTCTGGCTGCCCTGTGCCCTCCTCTGGCACACCTGGGGCAGAGGGCTCGTTCCCAGGTGATGCTAACGAGGAAGGATGAGGAATGAGCCCCCAAGGTGGTCTCCCAGGGCCCTCCCAGCTGGGGCCTCTGCAAGCTTCCAGCTCCCTTGAGGGGGCACCTGGGCACGTCCTGGGGAGTGCCCCCTGCAGCCAGGGTGTGTGCCCAGGGCTCGGGCTAGGTCACCGCCAGTCAGACTCACCTGATGAAGCTGAGGTTCTCTGGGCAGGGGCAGGGCTCTTTGTTTTCGGCTAGCTGCACCATCAGGTCTCAAAGTGGCCCGAGCTGGTGAGGACAGCTTGTTGATCCTCATCTGGACAAGGAGGGTGCTGGGACAAGAGAAGCCACAGGGGCCCTTCCTGCTCTGGCCTGAAGGTGACATTGATGCGGGGCCGTGCTTCCAGGAAGGAAGGTTAGAGTCGACCCCCCTCTTTATTCCAGCAGAATTTGAGTAACTGGGGACCTTAACTGACAGTTACAGGATCTCAGGGCATGCTGCCTCTGGGGCCGGAATCTCAGCAGGTGCCTGCTCAAGCCCCATGGGGGGCCCAGCAGACACTGCCCTCCCAGAGTCAGGGCTCACAATTGGAAGCAGCAGCTCTGCACATGTGCTCTGGGTCCCCAGGTCCCTCGGCGGCTACAGTGAGTCAGAGCGCCTGCCATCTCCCACTGAGGCCCTTCCATTTCTAGTGTCGCAGCTGTTGATAGCCATGACCTGCAGAAGCTCCTTTTGTGAGCACAAAGCGGCTGGACTAGCGCAGTCCATCAGCATTTATTAAGCCCTCCTGTGTGCTGCCAGGCACTGTGCTAAGCGCTGGGCACTGGCCTGAATCCAGTAAGACAGCATTCCTTAGGAATAGAGGTGGGGAGGCCTGATTAAAAAAAGTGTGCGGTCGGATTCACGGGCTTGGCGTGCTCTCGATGTCTGGTGATCTGGCGGCCGCCACAGGGTACAGGACCCGGGACCAGGAGGGGACGAGCCCTCGCCCCGCCCTGGGCCCTGGGAGGGGTGGCTCACTTTGGGAAGGGCATCTGTACAGAAGATGGAGAAAAGGGACCCGAGTCTGTGCCAAGTGACCCTCTTGTTGAAGGACCTGCTCTGGAGAAGAGAAGGTCCGCAAAGGATTCGAAAGCTGCCCTCCAAGGGCCATGGGAGAGAGCAGACGTTGGATCTGTTCTGTTTGGCCCAAGGGCTGGAGACACAGTGAGGCTTGAAGGCAGGAGAAGAGCTTGCTGAGGAGGAAAGCTCAGCCTAAATGAAAGGGGCTGGGTCAGCAGGTCTTGCGACAAAGGCTGGCACAGGTGCCACAGCGTGGCCAGGCTCTTTTCCAGGTGTTTGGACTGGATGGCTGTTGGGGTTCCTTTCCACTCTGAATTGGAGGGATATGTCGTGTCCATGGATAGGACAGTCCAGTTTAGTAAGCGTCAGTATCTCCTACATCCAGACCTAATGCAGCATTGCTCAGAACTCCAAGTGACTCGTTTTACAGAGGAGGTTACATGACTTACCCCAGGTCACACACCTTACAAGTGGCACAGGCAGCACTGGAACCTCGGCCTTCCAGTGCAAAGTCCAGAGCTCCATCCGAGAGATCATGCTGCCTCTCAGTGGACATCAGTGAGCAGAGATCAGAAGGGGACATAGAAGGAAGAAGGCGCACTCTCCCTAGCTCTGGCACATCCTTCCCCACACCTCTCCCTGATGCCCCTTTCTCTCTACTCCCAGAGGTCACCCCAGTGCAGGCCCTCATCGCCTCCATCCTCCACCCAGGCAGGCCAGTGGCTCATGATCACTGCCAGGCTTCCCTCAGTCAGACCTCACACACCACCCCGATGATGCTTTCTGCCCAGCCAGCAACAAAGAAGTATATTTGTGCAGAGCAGATTGACCACATCTGATGGGCCCACCCCCAAGATCTGCCGCCTCCCTGCTTCCCCAGCTGTAAAATGGGCGTGGGCATCACAGCCACCTCTCTCCAGCTGAGATCATATGGTGCAGTGCTCAGCACAGAAAAGGAGCTTCCCTAATAACTGCCTGGGGGTGTCCGCTTCCCTCGGACCAACTCCTCTGCCCCGGGAAGATTTTTCTGACTTCCCTACACATTAGGCCTCCAGACTTTTGGAAGGGCAATTAGGGTTAAGTGACTTTCCCAAGGTCACATGGCTAGTAAGTGTTAAGTGTCTGAGGCTGGATTTGAACTCATTAATAGTGGCAGCAATAATGGACCGTGTCAGTAGGGGGGAAAGTCATTGAAAAGGATCATGTCTGTGGCCCCATCAGGAAAAGGGTCACCTTGTGTCTGGGTCCGTACAGTGAGAGGGAAATGACCGTCTCTGGTCTGTGGAGAACGGGGAGGGAACAGGGGGATGGCAGCCGCCTTCTGCTCTGGGTCACTCGCACCTCACATTTTGCTTTCTTCTTTCTCTTTCTTTCCCCCCCATAGCTTCCAGGAAACAAGGATCTTTCCAGAACGGACATTGAAAATACTCCAGCTTCTGTCCACGGGAGCAGAGGAGACTCTGTAGAGGGTGTGGGGGCTGGGAGTGGTGTATGTGTGTGTGGGGGGGTTTGCCCGTTTGTTTTGTTTTGTCTTTGATTGAATGACTCGTGTTTTTCAACTTATGTCCATTTGGTTTTAAATTTAGAAGCCGTTAAGCAGTAGGAAAACCCACTTTCTTTACCCTTTTCCAAAGCCTAGTTCACTTCCATGTATACCTTTTCTGCTGTGCTTGATCAGGTCTTGCATTTCTGAGCCCCTCTAGGTAAGAGATGGGAGGAGGGCAGGCCTAAATGGTTCTTAGTCACATAAAAGCATTCTGTTGGGCAAGAGAGGAACCAGTGCCCATCTTTCAGTATGACGCAGATTGCTCCACATCCTTGCTTCATTCCCCTTCAGAATCAAAGTGGGTTTGCTTTCTCTTTTCAGAACAAATGCCAAAAAGGGTCCAGTGGGCTATCCTGAATCTTCACTTTTCTTTTCTGTCAAAGTCGTCAAAACTTTTTGTTTTCAGATGACCAGATCACCAAGTAGATATTTTTGTATCCATCACACCTGGCCTTAACTGTTTTCTTTGATGATAAGATCATCTTGGACCTTTGTACTTGTGACATGTTTAAATGTTGTTATAGAGACCTTGATTTGTGTGCTTTCAGTATTTCCTGGAGCAGAGATTTATTTTTGTAATTTTGTAGGTTTGAAGCATTTCTAACTGCTCTCATTATGCTGAAGACGAGCCCTGTCTTTTTCAGGGCAAACTGACTCAATATGCTGTTTCTCAGCCACCAATTATGGGCCTTTGGACAACATTTATAACCAACATTGGAGAAAAAAGGAGAGGAAATAGTTGCAATGAGGATAACATTACCCCTTACTGGGACCATGTTACGTCCCATAATATGGGATGCCATGTTAGGGTTCGGAGACATCTTTTTATGGTTTTAAAGATCACAAGATACTCTCTGCCTTGTCCTTGTAACATAGCCCATGTGGCCATGGAGGTGCAGTGGCCACTGGGCCCTCCAAGAGCCTCCCATGCTTCCTAGCCCACTCTGACCCCATTTCCTCAAGATGGAAAGACATCCATCCCTTACTTACAGCATTCATTCAGTAGAGTGTGAACCTGTCCTTTCTTTTTTTTTGCCTGAAACAGACCCTTATGCTTTCATATAGCAGGAGCCTGTCCCTTTTTTCTCCTTTGCCCGACCCTGACCCTGTGTTTTCATTACAGCATAGCAGGGGCCTGGCCTTGTTTCCCCCTTTGCCTGAACTTGACCTCATAACTTTCCTAAAGGAAGAGCCTGTCTTTTTTTTTTTTATTTTTCATTTACCTGAAACAGACCCCACACTTTCATATAGCAGTAGTATTTCTTTTTCCTTTGTCTGACCCTGACCATTTTGTCACAGGATAGCAGGAGCCTGGCTTTTTTTCTTGTACCTAACCCTGACCCAGTGCTTTCATTACAGGATAGCAGGAGCCTGTCCTTTTTTTTCCTTTGCCTGATCCTGACCCTGTGCTTTCAGAGCTTCCAAATGCCTCCTCCCATCATTTTTTGGCATCTTTTGTACCACAGAAGAGTAGTCCTGAGAGCTGGTGAGGAAGACGATGCTGTTCAGAAGCCCTGGTCCCTCCTCCCCAGCTTCTTTTCCCAGCAGATTCACATCTAAAGGGAAAGCCTGCATTCCGGCAAATACCACTGATGGGAATGAGTGCCCCACAGTAATGAAACATTAAAGCAGGGTCCAGCTCCTCGGTCAGGATGATTAATCATTAAGTGACCACTTAGCCAAACCCAGACTATGAGCCAGTCAGGGAAACGAGGACAAAATGGTTTTATAAGCCGAGCTCTTAAGAGGTGAGCAAAAATCCTTTTTCTCTAATGTTTTACAAGCCAGCTCCATTTCCCAATGGCTGTTTCACTGAGATTCACCAGGCCTGTGACTGGTAACGCCTCTCCAGCCCAGAGAATGGGCCCTGGGCCTTTCCACCTCTGTAAATGGTCCCTGGCGGATCATAACCATCTCAGTCACATAAAAGCGTTCTGGCTTCTGTCTGATTGGGTGATAAAGACCCGGAGGTCACAGGTCAGTGTCATTGAGGATCCAAAGTCTCTTCTGGATTTCGGCTGTTTTTTCCCCTTTGGAATAAAAAGAGGGTATTGCTTTTTTTGTTTGTTTCTAGAACAAACAACCTCCAGGAAGACAGTTTGAAGGGGCTCACCCAGAGTCAGGTGGTGTGTGTGTGGGGGGAGGGTGTGGGTGTGGGTATGTGTGTGTGGGTGTGTGGGTGTGTAGGTGTGGGTGTGGGTGTGTGTGTGTGTGTGTGTGGTTGGACACAGTCCCTCTCTTCTGTCCCTTCTCTTCAAGCTCCTCCATCCAGCTGAGAGTCCTGTGTTTTCATATCCTCATCCCACTTCCCTTATTTTTGCCATAGCCCTCATTCAGATGCACGGTGAGTGAGTGAGTTCCTTTGCTGCTGTCCCTTAGGAGTAGAGCCCAAGTTAAGTGCGGGATGTCTATTCTTTTCCCCACCCACTTCATGTTTCTCGTTCTGCAGAGTGAAAAGAAAAAAAAAATTTAAGATTTGCTGGAAAGTGTAACCAAGAGAAAATGCCCATTGGGAAACACATTAGAATTCAGGGAGAAAAAAAATAAACTGGAGAAAACTTGTGAACTCTGTGGTTGTGTGTGTGCTTTCTGGAGCCCTTGGAAGGCATCAGGGCCTCCTTGCCTGCCTGATGGCCTTCGTGCTTTCCCTCCTCCTCCTCTGTGCCTTTCAGCTCCCCTGTACTACCCTCATCAGCCTCAGACCCACTGCCCCTTCTTCACCTGGGCATTTGTCCCCTCGGGGCTCCCCTTTCTCTCCCTGAAAGGATGCGATTATGGGAGCCAAGCCAAGTGAAAACACAGGGCAGGAACCTAGATTTAGAGCTATATTGGGGACTTCAGAATCCATTGAACTGATACCCTCCTTTTACAGATAAGGAAACTGAGGCCCAGAAAGGTTCACTCCTCTTACAGATAAGGAAACTGAGGCCCAGAAAGGTTCCCTACCTGGCCCAAGATTTCACTGGGGCGGGCTGGTGGTGGAACTCAAGAGTCTCTCTCTGATTGTCCTCTTGGCTGTAGGAGTATGTACAACTCAGAAATCTATAAATCAAGACTTCCTTATTGTTTTGTTGATAGAGAAAAGGTTATACAGATGAAACTGTTGTGTATGCATTTTTTCTGGAGAGCTGGTTGTTAAATATTTGCCAGCACACCCTTGGTCACACAGCCAAGTAAGAGTATGGTGCAAGATCTGAGCTGAGGTCTTCCTGAGTCAGCATCGCACCCCTGCCCTCTCCCATCATCTCTACCCCCCATCGTGGCTTCTGTATTTCCTGCTTGAACTCTGGCGGGTTCTCCCTTCCTTTCCTTACCCCTCCATTTCACTCTTGGAGATCCCTTCCCTTGCCTCCCCCCGCCAAGGATGTCTCTCTTCATTAGGGATGACTCCCAGAACTCCATATCCAGGCTCCTCTAACTACCCATGCTCCAAAGGCAACCTCTCATCCTCCACAAAAAGCTCAAGCCCTTTTCCATATGGTCTCTCCATTCCTTCCCTAGTATATGGGCTCAGCCCCACCCCCATCCAAGTACCTTTGGTCTCTGCCCTCAGGGGGCCTTCAATCTACTAAGGAAAGACAGCAGGTAGATGGAGGCTGGAAGGTAGAAGAGTAGTGGAGGGGCCAGCCCTGCTTCTGGACAACAGGAGGTAAGCCAGGGGACCCGGCAGAGCCCAAGGTCCCAGTGGCGAAGGGTCAGGGAAGCTGATTGCTGCTGTGCTGGCAGCAGGGTTTGGATGCAGCTGGCCATGCCGTGGAGACAGACAGACTAGTACAGCAGAGGACTGATTTGGGAACCTCTAACATAGCTGTGTGATGGGGGCTTTACCCTCCCTGCCTCAATTTCCTCACCTGTTAAATGATAATAACAGCACCTACCTCACAGAGCTGTTATTTGGACCAAATGAGGTCATCTGTGTCCAGTGCCTGGCATAGTAGTAGGCATTTAAGGAACGCGTTGTTTTGTATGATCTCAACACATATATGGCCAGTGTCATATTGCTTGCTTTCTCAAGAGCTGGAGAAGGGGTAGGAGGGAAGGAAAGAATTTGAAACTCAAAAATTTTTTTTAAATGAATGTTAAAAATTTTTAAAGTATTTGGGAAACACCTAACAAAACAAAAATACATGGAGTTAGCCTGTTCCTACCACCACCAAAAGCCTTACTCATTTCCTTCCTCCTCTGGTCCAAAGTGTTCAGTGCCCACTTATCTGAAATAAAATGCAAACTCTTTAGCATGCCATTCAAGGCATTCAAGACACACAGTCAGGAAGAATCTGATAGGATTGAACAACTGTGTGTCATTCATTGTCCCAGACCGTAAAGACTTAAAGATAAAAACGCAACAGTCTGTGCCCTAAAGGAGTTTCCATTCTGTAGGGATTAGACACTATGCAGATAAGATTAGCTAGATGTAGGTATGCACTTATATACATATATAAATAATAAAAAACGGAGCTTTGTGGTGAGGGCACTAACACCTCTCCCGAAAAGTACAAGGAAGGACTCCTATGCAGGCAGCCGCTGAGATGAGCTTTGAAGTAGACTCAGCTCTATATGGGAAATGTCAGAATTCTTGGCATGCATAGGAGAATATGTCTTCTGCAAAGATGTGGAAGAAAGACATTGGTTGGTATGTAGGGAAGATGGCAAGCAACACAATTGGGCTTGAGCAGAGTTTGTATGGGGGAATAATGGATGATCAGTGTAGAAGGAAAGCCTGGCCAGCCTGCAGACAAAGGAATCCAAGTTATTTATAGCCATATGGCCATTTATAGCATTTTTCTAAGCAAAACAGTCAAGCAGGAATTCTTTAGTCTTTTTTGTGTGAGTGCCCCTCTCAGTTTGGTAAAACTTTGAGGCATCTAGGCCGGTTAGTGACAATGTGGATCTTAGAGTCAGGAAAAGCTCTGTTCAAATCTAACCTTGGACACTCACTAGTCAGACACTCTGGTCTGGAAAAAAGATCACTTGCTTTCTGCCTCGGTTTCCTGGTTTGTAAAATGAGGGTAACAGCACCTACCTCCGGGGCTGTTGTGAGGACAAGTGAGAGAATCTACATAATGTGATTTGTGGATCTCAAAGTGTGCTATATAAAGTTACCTTTAGCTTTCATTAACAAGCTTGGGGGTTTGAGTGTGTCTGTATGTATGTGCACATGGAAGCACTTGGTCATGTCACCACTGCCGCACTTGGAAGGTGGCTTGAGTGCTAGACAGAATGCGGACTCGTCCGGAATCCACTCTATTTACCGAATTCTTCGTTTTCACAATCATGTTTGCAACTGTCCAGCAGAAAATCGGCCAACTCTTCCGCATAGCTTCTAATGCAAGCAGCGAGGGCTGAATTCTCAGAATGGTTTTGTGTTAAATAGCGAAAACAAATGTTTTAAAGGCCTGCGCCGGCGGTACAAAGAGAGAATTCTGCTGCTGAGGCCAGCGCACCCACGGAGAGAAGCCCCTTCCACTGACCAGAGAACCGGGATGACTCTGCACCCGAGATCTGGCCGCGGGGCTGTGGGGCAGCACGTTATGGGAGGAAGAGGGAAAAGGAAGCAGTGAAGAGGAAGCCTGGCACGGCTCTGGGGTCCGAGGGCTCCCGGTGTGGCTCCTCCTGGAGCAGCTCCAGCCGGCGAGTCTGGCCCCATCCAGCCCAATTCTAATTCTAACTAACGGCAGAGGCAGGTGATGAAACGGAGCCTGTAGGGGGGAGAGGGGGCTGCATTGGACACTGACCGCCGGGCCCCCCGGTCACCTCCAGAGCGTGTCCGGCACCTCGGACAGCGCCCTCCAGGCCGCCGCCGGAGCCTGTAGG
>NW_027186458.1:8659679-8660653 GCF_028583685.1 Petaurus breviceps papuanus
TTGGACACTGACTGACCGCCGGGCCCCCCGGTCACCTCCAGAGCGTGTCCGGCACCTCGGACAGCGCCCTCCAGGCCGCCGGAGCCCGCGGGTGGAGTCGGGGGCTCAGAGCCAGGACGGGGAAACCTCGGTCGTTCCTCTTCCTTTTCCTCTCCCGCACCTGGGCGGTTTCTTTGGCCGCCAGTGTAGACAACACTGGGGTTCGGGTCAGAATGCGGACAGGCCGGGCGGGCTCCGTGCAGGCCCCGGGGCAGGAGGAGGGGAGGAGCGCCTGCCCTCGGGGGGCTTCCACTCCAAGGGCCGGCGCCGGTCCCAGGAGGGCCTTCGGGGCGCCTCGGGTCCCCAGGCGCAGCACCTCGCTGCTACGTGCTCGCCCGGAACCGCGGCCGGCCTCCCTCTCTGGCCCCCGCCCCCGCAGCAGGCGGCTGTGACCTGTGGTTGGGGGGGGGGGGGGAAGGGGGCGGAAGGAACAGGTGCTGCAGGGGCTTGGGCCTGCACTTCACACCTGCGGACTCCAAGGCTCACCCATACCCGGAGGAGCGGGGGGCGGGGCTCGTGAAGGCCACACCTCCTCCCGGACGGGCGGGGGCGCTGCGGAGCCTCAGGGCCGAGAGAGGGCGATGTTGTGACTCAAGGGGCGGGCCGCGCTGCGGCGCAAGTCACGGGGCGGCGCTAGGGCTCCTCCTCCAACTCCTCCTGCTCCGTCTTCCTCCCGGCCACTTGGCGGTGCTGTGGCGCGGCGGCACCGGCTCGTGCCCCTCCTCCTCTCCCCCGCCCCGTCCTCAGCTCGCGCACCGCCCCTCGGCTCCTTCCGGCGGAAGTGCCCTGCGGTGACGGGCCCTGACGGGCTAGGAGCTTGAGGAGGGCTGAGGGCGAGGGCGGAGTCGGCCCCGGCGGGCAGTAGGGAGGCGGGCGGGCAGGCCGGCGGCGCGGCAGCGCCCCCTCCCCCCGCCCCCCCCATCTCGGCCGCCGCC
>NW_027186458.1:8661053-8666905 GCF_028583685.1 Petaurus breviceps papuanus
CTACACCCCTCCCCTGTGTCTGCACCCCTCCTCTCTGTCTGCACCCCTCCCCTGTGTCTGCACCCCTCCCCCGTGTCCGCTCCCCTCCCGTGTCCGCGCCCCTCCCGTGTCCGCGCCCCTCCCGTGTATGTACCCCTCCCGTGTCTGCACCCCTCCCCCGTGTCCGCGCCCCTCCCGTGTCTACACCCCTCCCGTGTCTGCACCCCTCCCCTGTGTCTGCCCCCCTCCTCTGTGTCTACATCCCCCCCCCCCTCTCTCTCACTGTGCCCACCTGGGCTAGAAAAACAAGTCACTTTTTTTTTTAAATTTCTCAATAGGGTTCCGTCTGATGGCTTTTGAATGTGTTTGGAGTAGTGGGGACGAGAGCTGGGTGTACTTGCTGCCACCTCCCCATCTGGACTTTGCTCTCTAGCCAGATGTCTTTTTTTTTAAGGGGGGGGTGGGAGAGTCAGGGAGGTTTGAGATAGGATAGCTCCCCCCAAAAAGGAAAAGAGGGTCACTAATGCAATTTAAAAACACACAGAAGATAGCAAAAGGCATGTACTGAAGTAGGAACTCTAATAACGAAGACATCTGTGAAAGATTCATGTTGAATGTATTGTGTATTTTAAAAGATAGTTAAGTTATATTTCGAAGAGAGTCATCGTTTCAAGTACAGTTCTCTTTGTGTTTTACTTTCAAACTGCCCATTTCATTTGGTGTTGGAAGTTCAAACTTTTACATACTTAATAGCCCTGGACCAAGGACTGGCCCCCAGGGCATTGACCTTCTAATGGCTCCTTGGGGCTCTGGTCCTTCAGCCTTAACTGTCCTCACCTAGGCCACATCTCTTCTGCAGGCATCCAACCGAGCTCTCCTTGAGTCGAACTTTTCCCTGTCTGCCTCTCTAGTAACCCTGGCTGGTGTGGCCTGCTTAGGCCACCTCTTAGTCACCCTTCTTTCCTTTGCTAGGTGTTCAGAAACCATCCCCTTAAAAACACATGCTCGATTTTGCCAGAAATCCAAGTCAAACTTATTGGCATGGAATTGTACAAGACTTCCAGCCATCATAAGCATAGAAAGCAAGCAGCTGGATGATATGTTAGGTAACTGCCAGTCTCGGTGCCCAGCCTAGACTTTTCACTGAAAATCTGAAGCCACTCTTTTCAGCTCTGTAGAAGCTGAGATAGACAGCAGGTGCATAAAGCCTAGAGTGACCTATCGTGGGGAGTGACTGGGCCCCAGAGCACGTGAGACCTCGTCTCCGAGCCCTCTCCTCCTTTGGTCTGAGCTGTGCCTGACCATCTCTGCCCTCTGCCGGCCCAGTCGCCTCCACCTTGAGTCCTGGTGTCTGTCGGCAGCCCAGTGGTAGAGCAGGGCTCGGCTGTCCTTGTTCTCAACAAGCCCTGTTGAAATCAAACTAATGGTTAACCTCAAATTGGGGAAAAGGAGGGGTTCTTTTCTCAAGCTGTAGATGAATGAGGCTGGTGAGGAACTGGCATTATTCTGATTAACACTTGAAGAAATGTGGTGTCACTGAAAGAGAACTGGGTTTTTTCAGTGCCACTTCTGAAACATATATAGAAACTATTAGTCAGCCAGTGACTCATTCCCCCCACGTCTGCTTTATTGTCAGATCTTGTCATTTCTGCCTTCGTAACACATAGCCTCCTCCTGGGCCTGCCCGTCTCATGTCCCTCTGAACCCCAGCCCGTCCTCCGGGACTCACTGTGTCACTGTCCTGCTCACTTAACTCCTATGGTTCCCTCTTACCGCCAGGATCAAACAGAAATCCTCCGTGTGACCTTTAAAGCCCTTGGCTCTCTTGTTCCTTCCCTCAGTGGGCTCTTGACCTTCACACACAGTGTTCTGTCTTGGCCTGCCCCCCACTCTCCCTAGCTTCCTTCAAGTGTCAGCTCATGCCCTCCCACCTTCCTAGTGCCTTCCCCACTCAGATCGCCTCTCCTTTGCCCCACGTGTGTCTTTGAATGGGACCTCTTGGAGGGCAGGGACCGCGTTCTCACTTTTCTTTGGCCCAGCACAGAGTGAGTTCCCAGTGGGTGCTTGTTGACTGACTGACCGACCAGACTTGTCACTGACCTTTCCCTTTGTGTATCTCTTACTCCCTTTTCTGTTCCTCATTCCTCAGCTGATGGCCAAAGATGAGCAGAAACAGCTGCTCCTGGGAAGATAGCCACGTCAGGTCTGATTGTTGCTGATGTGACCGAGAGCAGGCAGTGGTGGTAGATGCTTGTACTTCTGTTGTCAGAGAAGAAGCTCACTGGTGTTGGTTGGATGGTTTTTTTTAATTGAATGAAGTGTCTACTATGTGGCAGGTGCTGGGAATACAAAGTGTAAAAAACAAAAACCGAAGGCCGCCTCCTGCCTTCCAGGAGCCTCTCTGTTCTGCTGGGTTGCTACAATGTGTCCGTGCTTATGTACAGTACTGGGAGGATTTGGAGAGGGAGGCTCAGGGAGCCCTAGATAAAGCCGGGCAGGGGGTAGGGGGGGATACCTCCATCATTCACAGCTTCTGTAAAGGCACAGGGAACAGCTCGTAGCCCCGTTGGGCCGGAAGGTCAGGTCTGTGAAGGGGAGGAGGATGAAACAAGAAACGAGGTTTGACCCGTAGATGAAAAGGAGCCAGATCACGCGGGGCCCGGAAGGCCTGGCTAAGGAGCTTGTGGTGTGTTCTAGAGGCATCGATGAGCCAAGAATGTTGAGCAGGGGAGGGCTGTGGGCCTTTGTGCCTCTTAGACTGCTTCGGCATCTGTGGATAAAAGATTGAAGAGGAGAGGTGGGTAGCAGGCAACAGGTGGGTTAGGCCTGGAGTGAGGGGTGAGGGGTGTCTGCTGGGACATCAAGGCCGCTTGTTTCTAGTGGAATTTGGCAAGTGTTTCCAATGCTGGGATTCCTATTTTCAGGCACAACCAGAAAGGATTTGTTATCATTACATAGAGAGCAACAAAGAAGGATCGTGCTAAAAGCAAAGGTCTACAGGCTGCCCCATCCACAAGCATTTATTACATACTTACTGTACCAAGATAATCTGGTGTCAGTGGTTCATTAAGTGAAATACAATGCATTAAAATTTACTGAGAGGAGTGTTTCTTGGAGGCCACTATGCTGCCCTGGGGTGATGTTCTATTTCTACTCTCAGAATAACATTGGCCTTTGGCTGCAGAGTCAGTCATATTGGGCATATCAGCTGGTCCTTAATTTCAGTGATATCTATTTTTATGTGGACTCAAGTGAGTCTGTCTTGAAAGCATTTCGGTTTGGGAGGAAAGTGTTTGGCATTTTTTAAAGATTTACTCCTGTATGGTTCTTCTGGTCCACATGGACTTTCCCAGGAGCTTTATACAGGGTTCCATGAGACTGCAATGTCTCGTGTCATGTTCTGCAAGTGGCTTGAAAACTGAGTTCATTGTGCATTTTTAGCAGATCAGAAAGAGAATATTAGAGAGTATTACCAAGGGTAAGAATAACCAGGATAATAAAATGTCATAACAATCAAGAAAAAAAAAGAATTACTCCTGTGGGGTGGCTGGGTGGTCCAGTAAATAGAGCACTGGCCCTGGAGTCAGGAGGACCTGAGTTCAAATGCAGCCTCAGACACTTAACACTTACTAGCTGTGTGACCTTGGCCTTACTTACCCCCAATTACCCTGCCCTCCTCCTGCCAAAAGGCAAAAAAAGAGAGTTACTTGTGTAGAAGTTGAAAGTTTCCTGTTTTTATGTTATAAAATCATGAGACTTAAAGCTGCAAAGGGAGCCACAGGATCTTGTATTCGTCATTCCCACTGCCCCTCTGAGCTCCACTTTCTGTGATTCTTTCATCTTCCCACAGCCACAACAGCAGGCCGCCTGGCCCCCTTTCCTTTGCTCTCCCACCAGTCTGCTCAGTCATGCTTCTTGGGAAGACCTGTTGCTTGTACTCACTCAGGCTGTGTGATAGAGGAGGGGGAAGAACAGCCTGCAAAGGTCAGGGCATTAGGACAGGTCTACAGGGTGAAGAAGAGGGGAGTCGAGGGACTTTCTCCTGGAAAGGGGGTCTGGACTTAAGGCTGTCGCACTGTGCTGGGCACAAGGTAGATGTGCCCCTGGCACAGCCCTCACTGAGGTCAGCTGCCCTGCAGGCCGGCTGCCAGGAGCCTCCTTCCTGACTTGATCCTCTGGCCTTAAGCTTTCAGCTCTTAAAAATTCGTTTCCAAGGTCCCCAGGACAGCCTTCCAGTTGGAGGTGATGATGGGCAGCTTCTGGATTCACAGTGCCAGGCTCGGACTTCCTCTCCCCCTTAGGGAGGTTGTTTCACTTCTGGGCTGAGTCTCTTCGGCTTTAAGTCCTCAGTTCCATGATTCTTGGGATAAAGCAGCTTCCCTATAAGCCTCAGCTCACTCTAAACCTCTTCTCTAAGGTCAGGCTCCCCCTCAAGAGAAGCCCTTAGCTGGCTTCAGATTGCATTCAGGGTGGAATAAACCAAGACAGTGGCAGCGGAGAGCTTGGCCCCAGCCATTCCCATGGCCACCACCTTTTTCTTGTGTATTCCTTGTAGAAGTCTCCTCCCTGCTTGCCCCGTCTTTAGTCTCCCCTCTTCCCCCTCTAACTCTGTGACTTCCAGGGACCTCAGTTTCTTTCCCTGGGCCTTGATTTGGAAGGCCCCTTCCAGCTCAAACTCCAGGATGCTCTTCAGCGAGTGTAGATCAAAGGTCCAGCGACAGATGAGTGAGATTTGCAGCTGGAAGGAGTCAGCCCTCTCATTTTCTAGATGAGGAAACTGAGGTTCAAAAGGAGATTGATTCCCGGGGGTCTCGCAGCTGCTGAGTGCCGAGGCGGGATCCAGTCTTCCATCCCTTACCCTGCCCCAGCCTGCTTCTCCAGGTGAAGCAAGCAGCCTTGCCGAGCCTCATGAAAGTGGCCCAGAGAGAGTCAGGGGCGACGGAGAGGTGAGAGCCTTCATAAGTAAAGAACAGCCACAACACGCGCATGCCCACCACCTGTCGTCTGTGGGTGCTGGATATCGATTTGGATGATTCTTTTCAGGAAACATCTCAAGCTTTACTTTGCTTCAGTAAGGAATCATGCCCAGAGAAACTGGCCCTTGACTGGGCAGGAAATGCAGCTCTGCCTGCCAGGTTTGGACTGAGAGAAGGCTGGTTGTCAGTTGAAAGATTCCTTAGGTGCCCTCAGACTGTGTATGTGTTGGCCCTTGGTGAGAGGTGGGCCAAGCTGGTATTTGGAGTCCAGTCCAGCGGTCACATCCTCTGGTGACTTTGGGCTGAGTCGCCCAATCTTTTGGGCCTCAGTTTTCTCATCAGCAAAATCGGAGACTGAATTGGGTTTTTGATGTGGCCCAGACTTAACGATTTCACTGCTCTGGGAACCTCCAAGAAAGAAGACAGTTGCTTTGTGATTTTTAGACAGTGGGTGGTGCCTGGGGCCTTGAAATAAATGTGCTTAACCATCAATGAAGGAACCTCAATAAGTAGACTTCTCTTGGGAAAGGAATCCCAGCTGAAACGCCCCTGCCCCAGATAGTCCTCCAACTTGGAGACCCAGGAAGGAGGCAGCCTCTTCCATTTGAGGACCGGTTTGTCCTTCTCTCCAGCCTTTCTGATGCTTGAACACAGCCCCGTCTTGTTCCCTGCACTTCTCCAGGCTAGATAGCTGACCCTCGTGGCATTGGCGCCAAGCTGTTGGCCTTTCCACAGAGGCTCTCTGATTAATCTGTGCCATTGCCAGGACACTCCTCCCTTTGGGGAGTGTGTCCTTGGCAGAGGCCACCAAACCTTCGGTTCTTTTCTGGACTTGAAGTGAGCAGGCAGTTCACTGAGCCCCCCCCCCCCCCCCCCCCCCCCCCCCCCCCCCCCCCC
>NW_027186458.1:8667005-8772251 GCF_028583685.1 Petaurus breviceps papuanus
CTGGTGACAGAGTGTCCATCGCCACACACCCGCCCTCGTTTGGTGGGGTCCTCGCTGCCGTGCGCCCCCCCCCCCCTCTTTTCCTTTTCGGGTGTGGGGGGGGGGGCGGGCCCCCCCCCCCCCCCCCCCCCCCCCGCCCCCGATTCTTTCCCAAGGATCCTGTTGTGTTATCTTGCCCACCTACCCATCTTGTACGAACCACGTCTGATAAGGCTGTATAGTCATCCCTGCTGAATTTCATCTGACCAGATTCAGCCCAATTTTCCGTCTTCTCTGTGGCCTCATGATAACTTTCAGGTTGCCTCAGCTTGCCATCTTGATTCCTGCAGTCGTTGTTAAATGTTACATGGGACCGGCCAAGGTCAAGTGTCTGGGGCCCCCACTGGTAGCTTCTTGACAAGCTGCCGATGGGCCCTGATTGCATTCTAGGGATACAGAGCCAGTATGTGGTACCACCGGAACCCGGGTTTTCCTGATTCCAGGCTCAGCTTGCCCTTCAGAGGGTCACCCTGCCTAAATAGGGTTTGCAGAACACTCAATAGGCATGATTTCATTTCTTCCTCAGAACCAAGCATTGTGGAAAGTCAGCAGTGCTCGACTGATTAGCTGCAGGGTCCGGGGAGGCAGGCAGGCAGGCAGAGAGCCGGCTGTAGCTGGCTGAGACTCCATGGAAATAGTGTTTCTGATGTCGTTTGTTTTGGGTGTCGCTGTGTCTGCCCAAGAACTCCCCTCCTCCATGAGCCCTCCCTTGTGACAAGAAAATCAATTGAGTGAAACAAAAGGTTACTGCCAGTGCCTGCAGCCTTCTGTACCTGGAGCTCCCCACCTCCCCGGCTGCCTGCAGGCGCATCTGTCTCCTTTCTGTTCCTTTAGCAAGCATGTATGAAGTACCTGCTGAGAGCAAGGCACAGGGTGGGAGAGACAAACAGCCTAGAGGAGCTTTTGCTCATGACGTACACCCAGATCACCGCGTGTCAATATACAGTCATTTCTGAGCGAGAACGCAGATAAGCAGGGGAACCAAGAAAGGCCCAGTGCCAGGGGCTGGAGCTGGCAGAGTCGGCCAGCCTCTTGGTTTCTCTGCAGCCCAGATTGGGCCTTGCATTAGATCTGAATCCTGATCTCTGTCTGGGTGGGTTTTATTTACATTGTGTTCTCTGGGTAAACTTCCTTCAGCATCTTAAGATTACATTTTAAAAGAAAAAGAAGGAATGTTTGCCTTCCCTGGCAGTATTCCCCTGTGCAGCTTTCCTGAATGTTATCGAGATCATGTGATAGTTACATTGGCAGATTTCCTGACTTCAGGGAAATAGAGAAATACATTTTAATTTCTCCAGGGCATATGGTTTTATTTTTGGCTTTTAAATGACCTGGGTTGACTTAGACTGAAATAGAAATGCAAATGTATAGAGTTTCTTATTTGACAATTTTGTGTTTGAAACCATATCTCAAAGTGAGTAAAAATAAGTTGCCAACAAGTAGATGTTTTTATGAACTTGTGTGAGTTTTATAAAAGAAAACCTCAGATCTATACACTCTGAGAGGTCATCTCGTCCTGATGGTTCTTAATCTGGGGACCTGAGAATTTTTTTTAAGATTTTGATAGCTAAATTTCAATTGCATTTCTTTCTTTTGTAATCCTATGTATTTTATTTTCTGCTCTTAAACATTCTGAGAAGAGACCCATGGGCTTCATAACATTGCCAGAGCAGTCCATGACACAGAAAACCTGGCTAAAAAACCCCTGATCTAATCCAAGCTCCTCATTTTTCAGACAGGGCAGGGAAGTACCTCTGTTCAGTGACTTGTTGAGGATTTGGGGGGTCGTAGGTGACCGAGCTGGGATTCGAACCCAGGTCCTCTCATTCCAAATACAGTCCATGACCTTTCCATTAAAGAAGGCAGGGAATGAATTTTTCTTGAGACCTGAGAGCATATTATGCCTTTACCCAGAGTTATTTAAACAGTTTTGGATAGAAGTCTGTTTCATCAATGTGTGCTCAAGCATTTCAGTCATGTCTGACTCTCCGTGACCCTACTTGGGGTTTTCTTAGCAAAGATCCTGGAGGGGTTTGCCATTCTCTTCTCCAGATCATTTTACAGATGAGGAGATGGAGGCAAGCTGGGTTAGGTGACTTGTGTCTTACAGATTCCTGGCCCAGCAGTCTGCATTGTGGCACCACCTAGCCATCCAGTACATAAAAAAATAAGCATTAAGTAAAACTGTACTTTAAAAATAAACAGGGGGTGGCTAGCTGGCCCAGTGAGGGGAGCACCAGCTCTGGAGTCTGGAGGACCTGAGTTCAAATCCAGCCTCAGACAGGTAACACAAAAAAACTAGCCATGTGACCTTAGGCAAGTCACTTAACCCCAATTGCCCTACCTTCCCCTTTCTAAATAAATAAATGAAAATTGACAGTTACCACATGTGTGTCATTAATAAAAAAAGACCTTATTGAATCTTGTTTCCTTTTTTAAATAACTCGGCAACATTGTCATGAACATTTAGTACTGCAGAATGCGATAGACATTTTGGCCTATGACCAATGTGAACATTTTTTACTTGACTGTATATTTGTTGCGTTTTCTTTTTTTTCGGGGGGGGGGAGGGAAGAACGTAAATACTTGTTCATTTTTTTAAACATGGTTCTGCTGTGTTCTGTCTGCTCGGGGCCTTTTGAGTTGGGGTTTCCTTCTCGACTGCTCCTTCCAGCCACTTTTCCCAGTGAGATTGTGAGGGTGACTTCAGATGTGGGGACTTGGCTTCCAGTCCCTGTTCTGCTACTTACTTTGGGCGAATTAACCTCCCTCACCCACCTCAGATCCTTTCTTTTTTAAAGTAGGAGTTGGACAAACCCTCTTTCCAAATTGAGGCCTGCCAGCAGCTATCTCCCCCCCACTCCCCACTTCCTTTTGCCCCTTGTTGGTCTTGGCCTTTTGTTATGGAAGGCTTAGCCAGAACCTTGTGGGCTTTAATGGGGGGGGGGGTGTTGCTGACTTTGATCTTGACTTTGAATTTGTAAAAGGTTACAAAAATTCATTGCATAAAGATGAAAGACCAGTTCTGTGGTCTTTGGAATAGAGAGGTGGCAGGTGGCTGCTTTGTAGAAATAGAATTGGAATGTAGGGTCTTGGGCGGGGGGATTAGCCAGCATTTACTAAGTGCTTACTGTACAGTCTGTTCCCTACTCTGCTCTACCTTCCCTCCTGCACCCTGGTCAGGCCTTTGGAGAATCCCCAGATTGCCATTCGATGGGAAAGGTCCAGGCCCGGACCATGAGCTTGCCCCTTCTTGCTCTGCAGGATTTTCTGTTGGGTGACGCTTTGCATTTTTCTGACAGGCTAAGGAAATCCTCACAAAAGAATCCAACGTACAGGAGGTGCGCTGTCCCGTCACTGTCTGCGGCGATGTCCACGGCCAGTTCCACGATCTGATGGAGCTCTTCAGAATTGGCGGAAAGTCGCCAGACACTAACTATCTTTTTATGGGCGACTATGTGGACAGAGGCTATTACTCGGTAGAGACTGTGACTCTTCTCGTATCACTAAAGGTACAGTATTTTGAATTTTTTTTTTTAACTAATGAAAAAGCATTGCGTTTTTTCTCTTATTTTAATTGAATGTTAAGTTGAGGAAAATGTTGAGAGTTTATTGTTGTATCCAGGATGGTCAGGCAGACCTGACTCCTTGGTGGTATTTTGACCTGTTCCTTTTATTCAATCCCAGCCTTCAGTCTGTCACCAGGTTTTTCTCTGCGTTTTTGGAAGTGTCTCCCCCATCTGTCCCTTTGCACTCCCACTGTGCCAGCAGTGCCCAGGTTCTCCCGACAGCCCCTGAATTGCTGCTGGTGCCCTGCTGAATTTCTCTGCTCCTCGATTACCTCCCATCTCGGATCCCTCTTTCCCTCCAGCTGCAGGTTGTCATGTCCCTCTCTAGCTTAGAAATCTTCAGTGATTTCTAGCTCCAGAGAGGAATCCAAACCTGATTGTCCTGGTGTTTGGGGAGAAGCATCCAATGAGGAGCCATAGAGCCTGGGTTCAAACTCTGTCCCTCTGCTTATTCTCTATGTGACCTTGGGCAAGACACCAGCCCTCTCTGGGTTTCACTCTCATCCTCCTTGTTTGAGCTCAGTTATTTTTGAGGTCTTTTCAGGCGTAAAGCTTGGGGCCTTTGTCCTGTCCTTCAAGGCCTTCTATAGATTGTCCTGAACTTCTCTTTTCACCCTGGTCTTCATTCCTGCCCACTCCTTGTCCCTCTGCTCATCCCCCCCTCCAGGCCTTTGTTCTGGCTGTTGCCCTCTGGACTGCTTGCCGTCCTCCACCGACTCTTCAGATCCATTCAGTCTTGCAGGATGGAGCTAGGCCCAGTGTTTGTGGGCCCTAAATAAGATGTGGAAACTGCCTCTTTCTCACCATCTCCAACAAATATGAGCAATGGCCCCTCCAGAAAAGTAGTTTATTTTGTTAATAGGCTAGAGCACGGAGTACAAAGACAGTGTGGCCTTACACACAGGGACGATGAGAACTTGAGCCGCAATCCTAACACAATTTCCCAGTCATTTATTGGGGGCATCAGCATGTGTGTGTTTGTGGGATCTTATCTCATTACCTGAATACACTCAATTCAACAAATATTTATTAAGCAATTAACTAACTACAGTGGAATCATTGTTTGGCTCCCTGTGAGACAGAAAGAATTTTTTTTTTTGCAAGGGGGAAGGCAGGGCAGTTGGGGTTAAGTGACTCGCCCAAGGTCACACGGTTAGTAAATGTTAAGTGCCTGAGGCCAGATTTGAACTCTGGTGCTCCCCTCGCTGTACCACCTACCCTCCCCCAAAAGAATTTAAATACTACAAGTGATTGGACTTCTCTTGCTGTTCAGTAAGTGTGTATGAGCAGGAGATGGGAGGCAAGAACCTCCCTCATTTTAATTCCCAGAAATGGGAAGGGGAGAAGCTCCTTTATTAAGGGCAGGCACTGCGCTAAGCTCTTTACAAATATTCTCTCAGTTGATCCACCCAACAACCCTGCGAGGTAGGTGCTGCTATTATGATCCCCTTTTTACAGTTGAGGAAACTGAGGCAGGCAGGGTCACCTAGCCAGTAAGTGTCTGAGGCTGGGTTTGAACTTGGGGCTTGCTGAATGTAGGCCCAGCAGGTGTTTTCTCATGTGAGGATCCCCCTCCCAGGAGCATCTGGTCACATCTCGTCGTGTCAAACTGAAGGTGACTGTAGAATTTCCTCTTTTTCTTCTCTTTCTTCTTGGAAGAAATGAGGTGCCCTGTGCGTCAGAGGCCCCTTAGTGAATCTGCAGGCTGGAGCCAGGCTCTGTGGCTTTCCAGAGACTTGTCCTGGCACTCTCTCCCACTCTCCTTTCCATCTCTGTCTCGATCTCTCTCCTCCCTCCCTCCAGAGCTGCCTCTAACTCATGTTTATAGTAACTGTGAGAGAAAGGATGGGGAAATTGTGCAGCATTCTCAGTTTGGGTCTTATATTCAGCAAAAGCCGAACGAGAGCGTCCTGACAGTCACAGTT
Organism: Petaurus breviceps papuanus; assembly: GCF_028583685.1. NCBI lineage: Eukaryota > Metazoa > Chordata > Mammalia > Diprotodontia > Petauridae > Petaurus > Petaurus breviceps. Next base: position 8,672,539 of record NW_027186458.1, read on the forward strand.
CGAAGATAGCCCTGTGTGGGCTTCATGTTCACAGAGACTCAGGAATCCTTTGGGAACATCTGGCGGCTCCTCTCAGAGCCCTAGGCCCATCCTTCCGCCCCTCTGGCCCTTGGGAGGCCTCAGATGGGGTGAGGGTCTGCCTGCCCTTGGGGCCCCTCACTCTGGAGGCTGCAGCTCTGTCCTTGGCAGGACACGACCCGCAATGGCTCCTCACAAAGAGGTGGATCAGGGTGTTTTACTTTAGGAAAGCAGACTCTGAGAACAGCAAGTAACGCTCCCCCACCCCCACCTTGGTTGTCAGCGTATAAACCAAGTGGGGATGAGGTCGAGGCCTTGTCCTAGCGTGTGCTCTAGACGTGGGCCTCGTGGTGCCTGGGAGGGGCATTGGACACTCCGACAGGGCTTTTTCTCTACTGGTCGGCAGCCAGTGGCTCGGCTGACCCTTTTTGCTGTAGCAACTCTGAAATGGCCGTTGTGAGTTTTACCCCGAGGGCTCCAGGAGACCTCTGCCTTTGGCCTGGAATAACTCTTCCAAGGAGGGCGCCTCCTCTTCCTTGTCCAGCCCAGCAAAGCTTATCATGTTCCCCTGTAACAGATCATTGGGAAGACACAAAGTAAAACTGGCTACGATCGGGGCGCTGCCCGGTGGGCTCCTCGCCTCGCTCACAGGGCCTGGGTCGGCCCTCTGTACTGTAACACCAAGGAAAGGCAACTTCCCAAGGTTCAGAATACCAGCATAGGGGCTCTCCATTTTATTCAGTGACCAAGCACAGAGAAGATCAAAACATGACATCATTCCAAATACAGCATTTACTAAGTGTGATTAAATAATCTCCAAGCACTACCCCACCCCAGGACCTTCCAATCATTCAATCAGTTACAAAGTCCCTGGTCTAAATACTTCTCCACCCCTAGGCTATACCTTTATTTGTCAATCCCAGAGCACAAAAAGGTCAAAAGTTCCCCACCCCTGGAACTCAATTGAATCTACCCCAGAGTTACATCAAGTTTAAGCACAGCACTTAATACCCAAATGGAGGTTTTTTTCTTCATCTTGACAAGAGGCAAGTTCTCAGCAATCTTAATTCCTGGGGAGACAAGGCTTAGCAAGGCCACAAGATACATTGCCAGTCTCTTCATTAATTCATCCTCTGTCTGCAGAACAGTCCTAGAACCCCTGAAAACGTTAGCAAAACCCTCTCCCAGGATTTCTGTAAACATACAACAAGAAAATCCTTCTTCAGGGCTTCTGAACCAACAGAAAGGTTCCCAGACCCCTGCAACAACAGCACTGTCCTTCACCAGTGGACAGTATTCATTCTGTCTGCAGGACAGTCTCAGGGCTTCTTAACCAAAAGCCAGGTTCCAGGACTTCTTCAACAACAGGACAGTCTTTCACCAGTGGACAAATCTGGCAAAACAACATCAAAACAGACAGACAAAGTACCAGCAAAGCAGCCATGTCTCCTCAGTCCTTGGCAGCTCAGGGGGCAGGTCTCAAAAGTCCAGGGCAATTCAAAGCGGCCACTAGCAATTCTCTTAGTCTCTCTCTCTCTCCACGAGGTGCTGCTTCCAAAAAAAAGTTCTTCTGCCTCTCTCTTGTCTCTCCAAATCTACGTCACCAGCTCCTCCCAGTTCAGGACTTTCTTTTCACATCAACAAGTCCATCCCACAGGTGGGATTAACAAGCTCTGGGTTTTAACACAATCAATTTGAAAACCAAGCGCAACACAGGGGAATCTCCGCATTCCATTACTATCACACCCTCCAAGTGGGCCAAGGACAGCCTCCAGACTGGCTCTGCTTTCTCTCTGCATCCGCTCATCATTTCCTTGGGGCACACTAACCCTGACTCCTTGTACTTGCCCGTTCCATCACACTGCCTGCAGCCCATGGAGGCCGTGAGCTTTTCCTCTCTGACTCCATCTTTCCTGCCCCTATGTATTGTTTGTGTTCATTCAGCTGATGGCTGTGTCATGTGCACACACGCAGCCCCTGGGCCAGGTGGCGGCCCCTTCCTTGCAAGGCTCCCATGGCCGGGCTTGAATGCCAGTGTCTGCCTCATCACCTTGCTTTGGTCCAGGGTAATCAGAGGCCGGAGTGTCTGATTTCCAGGCACAGCCTCCCTTTTTGCTGCCCAAGTCATTGTTCTGATCTGACTTCTTGCTTAAGAACCTGTGACTTCCCAGGCTTTGTCATCTTCCTCTCTTTTAGCTCCTCAGATATGACAGCTACAACTGCCCGTTCTGGGCAGTCAATTTTAAAATCAGCCCCATGATTCAGAATGGATCACGCGGGCAAGCAAAAATCCTCCCCACAAAAAATGAACTGTTTATTGCCTTTGCCTCAAATCCTTTTGTAGCAGCAGGCACCCCGGCATACCAGGGTGGCTGCCAACACAGGTTCTTAGATGTGCTTTTCTAAATAAAGTAAAACAGTTCAAAACAGGTTAACAATCTTACTTGAAGCAATCAAACGTACATCATTTACCCAGTTCAGGGGGAAAAGTCAGCACCCTGAACTTCAGAGAATACAAGAGAAGTTACCAGCAGACAGGCCTCCAGCTGTCTGACCGTGACATCCATACCTAGTCAGTTACCCGCACCAACATCTGGGCTTTCACAGCGGGGGCGAGGGGGGGCGCGCTCAGTGGCTGCCCAGAGTCTTGTCTGGTCACATCACACAGCTCTTCTCAAAGTGAGCCCCAAAGCAAAACCTCCTCTCACAGGTATATATAGCCTTCTCCTGGGTCAGAGAATGGCCCGGCCCTCTTGACCCACTGCCCAATCACACAGCATCAAGGTGTGGGCATTCCTGAAAACCAAGCCTCCTGCCACACTCAGCCTATTAGGGGGCAGAGTCTATTTTCAAATAAAAGAAGGTTCTCAGAGTCACTTAAGCCTATCAAAGGGCCTAGGGGCAGGGAAAAGCTTAGATTCCCATCCCCATAACACCTTTCTAAAGGAAGGGTCTTCTTCCAAGACCCTTCCTTCCTTGCTTTTTTTTCTTTTTTTCCAATTACACATAAAGACAATTTTTAACATTCATTTAAAAATTTTTTGAGTTCTCAATTTTCTCCCTCCTTGCCCTTTCTGCTTTCTAAAAAGATAAGTTTAAATAGTGTACATATGTGCAATCATGTAAAACATATTCAGGAGCTCTCTCTCTAATGGGAAAACCCACCTGCTCATGGGGGAGCTTTCAGCTGCAGGTCAGCTCCACTCAGATAATTGGGGAAGTCACCTTTACAGAAACAAACAAAAACAGAAGTCTGTCTCTTTACAAGCCGCCCCCAGTATCTCTTCTTCTCACTGAGCCCATCTCACACCACAAGAGAGAGCTGTGGCTGCTGGCCGTCCAGGGGGCCAGGCCAGCGGAGGTTTCTTCTCCTGGAGGGAGGAACCGCCAGTGGGGTCATGGAGCTCCAGGTCAGGAGCCCAAGGGACCTGAGAGTCCAGCCAATCCTCAGAAGAGGAGAGGAATGCCCGGCCAGGGCCAGGGACTAGCCCGAGGTCACACAGGCCATAAGCCTAAGAGCTAGGACTGGAACTCGTAGCCTCCAGCAGCAGAGCCATCATGCCATGCTGCCCCCACCTGCGCTCAGACCCTTCTCTCATGCTGGAGGTGCTTCTGACTTTTCATTCAGTCAGCTAGTTCATTAGTTCATAGACATATATGAAGTGCCTACTGTGCACCAAGCCCTGTGCTAAGTGCAAAGATAGCCTTTGCCCTCTGTGAACTTAGCAGCTGGCTTGGTGCACAGTAGGCCTTTCACATATGTCTGGGGAGTAGGGGGCTGGCTGATTGAGTGAAAGGGCCGAACATGCTGCCGAGCGAGAGAAGCTTGAGTAGGGGAGGCTGGTTGTACAGGAAGGCCCACACCTTTTGTTACTTTGTACTTAGGGGGTCATGAGGGTTGTGATGCCCTCTGACCCTGAAGAAGGGTGTAAGTACTCTGAAGTTACAGGAAGAGTATTTGAGTGATATGGCCAGATGAGACTCTGGGTGGCCATTAAGGAGCCCCCTGGCTTGGAAAGCTCAGACGGTGCTTCTCCCTCTGGTCACTGTATAGGTATGTAATGGTCAGACAGCTAGAAACCCTGTCTATTGGTTTGTTGAATTGTGTTATTTTCTCCATATTTTTTGTCTGCTTGTAATTTCTGTTTGCATTTCCTGAAGTTCAGGGTGCTGGCTTTTTCCCCTGAACTAAGTGAAAGATTGATATGTGAGTGTCTGTGTGTATATGTTTAATTAAAGATGTTGACTCCTTTCATTTAGTAAAGCAGATGAAAGAACCACTTGCTGATACAGGGAGACAGCATAGACACAAATCTGTACAATGAGCCATGTATAGCGCACCTCTGGTTAGAGGAAGTGATCTGGCCGGGGCTCCAACAGAGCAGACAGAGGCAGCCATCAAAGAGGGGGGAGGAGAGCCAGGAGAGAGATGGGAGGATCCAGGCGGAGTATTTCACAGTGGCCAAGGCCAGGCAGAATGAGCACGGAGAAAAGGTCACTGGATTTGACAGCTTTGGAGAGAGTGGAGACATGGCTTATAGAAAGGCCTTTTGAGGAGGTTAGTGACAAAGGGCAGAAGAGAGAGAAGGACGGTAGTTAGTGGAGATGGAACGGTCAGCTGGGGGTGTTTTCAGCATCAGAGAGACAAGGAGCCAATAGATAGGGAGAGATTGGAAATAAGTGAGGGGGATGTGGCACAGGGTCACTTGGACACGTAGAGGGCTTGGCCTTGGCAAGAAGGCCCCCTGTTTGTGAGAGAAGGTGAAATGTGGGCCCGCCACAGGCAGCATTGCTCCTCTCTGGGACTGTGTGTGCCTGAACCTAGAAGTTCCTATACAGCAAGCAGTGTAGGGGATGAAGAGGGTCAGGCCTACTGCTCAGGAACCCTGCACCGAGGCCCCCTGTTCAGTGGAGTTCTTGGAAGAACCGTTTAGGATTGTTTGCCGCTGTTGGGGACCTCGCTCCCTGGGCTGGATCTGTACCCACCGTCATGGACACACACAAAGTTTTTAAATCCGGTTCCTGGGGCACCTCTTCATGGTGTCCTGGACAGCCTGGGCTGTGGTCGTTGACTTCAGAAGTCAGAGGGATTGGTGCTGGAGGCCGGGCACCCCGGGAGAGCTCAGGCTGTGGAGGCCTCAGTGTCCCACGCGAGGGTGACGAGGCAAGGCCACCCCACCTGCCTCCAGAAGAGGCTAGCCCTCGAGAGTAGCCATTGTGCTGTCTTGTGGTTCTTGTGCCCCTAGCACTTAGCTTGTGGTATGAGCTTAATACATGCTCAGTCCACGGGTGTGTCTGTCCATTAGTCAGGCACCAGGAGTGGGCTTCACTCTGAGTTTGAGCTCCCGCGTTGGGAGGCGTCTTGGTCATCTTAGAAGCAGTTGAAGGAGTAGAGGGGCTGGAGGTGCAGAAGAGGAGACGGGGAGGTCACACGGAGGTGAAAGAGAACCAGGAGCAGCCCATTGTCACAGAAGCCACGGAGCAACTTGGCAGAAGGACACCACCCACGGTCGTCGGTCAGACTCCTTGGGCTAGGGGCCGGGAAGAAAGGCATTGGGTTTGGCCAGAAGGAGCCGGGGGCACCTGGAGAATCCAGAGCTGTTTCCTCGGAGGCTGGGGACCCAAAGAAGATTGCGGTTTGAATGACGGGCGATGGAGAAGAGGCAGCCAGTCAGGGCTGCGCTTTGTAGAAATGCGACTGTGGCAGCATCCAGGGAAGTTGTGTTCCCCTGGGGTGGTGGTGAGTGAGCGTGATGGCAAGCTGAGGGGCCACAGAAGTCACTAGTGCTGGGGTCAGGAGGGTCAGCAGTAGACAGAGAGGCCAGAGGGAAGGCTTGCCCGATAGAGAGGGGTAGGAAACCAGGCTGGGCAGGAGAGGAGGTGCTGTCAGCCTGCCAGCGGTGTCTGCCAGGTTGTCGCTGTTGTTTAACTTGTCTTCTTTGGGCGGGGGGGGTTTGATTGGAAAATGGCAGCAGTTTGTAAAGCACCAGTTAGGGCTTGCTTAGGCAGAGATTTAGCACCGGCACCAAGAAGGGGAGTGAATCCACAGGCCAGGATACAAAGCTGGTGGCAGCTGTGAGGGCCCTGCCATGATCTCCAGCCGAGGGGCGGCCAGGTGCCTATCACTCTCACCAGGGCTGGCTGGTGCTGTTTGTGTTTGGTTTGGTTTTTAAATGGGTCATAGATCTGACCTGCCTTTTGTGTTTCTCTTCATTCACCCATGGTTCACTAAATGGTCAAGTGTTTCCCAGGTAGGAGTATTTCTCATAAAAAGCAGATAAAAGTCACGATGCCCATCAATAGGTTTTCCATTGATACCAATCGGTCCTCTGGTTATAACTTTTCAGCAAGTATTCGAGAGCCCACTGTCTGCTCAGTTCTTGTTGGGGGAGCAGGAAAGAGAAGTTAAGGCAAGGTGGGACTTCAAATGTAAAGATCAGAAACTGGGACCTTGATCCTTTTGGGTTTGGGGGCAAAATGAGCCAAGTGACATCTTAGAAAGGTGGAGGAGGCCAGTGGCCTGGTGAGGCAGCACTGTGGGCATTGAACAGCAGGGCAGTACGGCTGCTTTGTGAAGGGAACACACGAACCCAAGAGCCATTGGGAAGCCCGAGGTAGAATGCGTGCGTGTGGGACACGAGAGCTTTTCTTGTTTGTGCCATGGACAGAAGTGGAGGTCAGTCTGTTGGCTCCCTTTTCCAGGTGCGCTATCCCGAGCGGATCACGATACTCAGGGGCAACCACGAGAGCCGGCAGATCACACAGGTGTACGGCTTCTATGACGAGTGCCTGAGGAAGTACGGCAATGCCAACGTGTGGAAATACTTCACTGATCTCTTTGACTATCTCCCGCTCACAGCTCTCGTGGACGGACAGGTAGGTACCTGCGGCAAGGAAGGCAGCCTCTGCGTTCTGTCATTCTGCAGAGTTGGCCTCTGAAACAGTGAGGGAGGGCCTCAGCATTCCTGTGGGGCCTGCTATGGGCCACATGCTTACAGAGCAGCCTTACAGCAATCCCGAGGTTAGCAGATGCTATTATCCCCACTTTGCAGATAAGAAACTTGGGCCTAGAGGAGTTAAGTGACTTGTACAGGGTCACTCAGCTAGGAAGTATCTGAGGCTAGATTTGAACTCAGGTCCTCCTGACTCAAGAAGTATTAAAAGCAGATATTCTTCACCTTCATAATAATCGCTGTCACTTGGAGGGGATGAAGGACCAAATCTGGGACTTGATTGGTTCAGGGAGCTCTTGGGCAAGGGGGCTTGGCCACCTGCCTGGGGCTCTGAGAGGTAAAAGTGACCTGCTTAGGGTCATTGGCGGCTCTTGCACCCGGGTCTGTCCTGGTCCCGAGGTCAGCCCTCTGTGTACCGCTCTTGGCCCCCTCTCTCCTGGCACGTTTACCGGCTGGACGCTGGCAAGGTGCTCTGCGTGTGTCATCGGCCTTGGCCCTTGGGCCAGTCCTGTGAATGAGGAAGGTCAGGAAGCTGAAGCTTGTGGTTTGACTGCTCAGGGTTAGCTTGTCAGGGTCAGGTGAGAAGAGGCCACCAGCAGTATGCTGTCCTCAAGCAGGCGCTTTATACGCACCTGCCATCCATGGGCAGGGCGTTGCGGTGCCATGCCAGGAGGCTACCTTCAGGCAGCGTCTGTCCCTTGGGTCAGCAAAAAGGAAGCAGCGCTGCTCACGCTGTCCCACGTGTACACAGTCTGTCCCCTGCCAGGTCCTCCACTTCTGGGAACCGGAGCCCCGAGATGGCTGGGGGAAGGAAAAGCTCATCATTTGACAGGAGGGCATGGTGGTGGGGGGCGTCTCCCCAGGGGCCGGGCCTGCTTCCTGAGGACACTGCTGGCCAGCTGTGTCTCTGGATAATTGGCAGCATTCTGGGCAGCCTGCAAAAAGCATAGCTAGAGTTCCTGCAGTAGTACCTAAAGGCTTGCTGGGTGATTCCCATAGACCAGGAGCCCTAGAAGTAAGTGCTCTGCTTCCCATTTTGCAGATGAAGTGTATTGAGGCACAGAGAGGTAAAGAGAATTCTGGGGTCACACAGCTAGGGGCTGTCCCAGACAAGATCTGAACTCAGTTCGTCCTGACTCCAGGTTCTGTATTCTTCTGTCTACTTCACCACCGGACTGCCTAATGATTGATTGTTATTAGACTTGATGTAAATGAGAATTTAAAAGTCATGATACAGGTTTACCAAAGCAAATCTATAAGAAAATTAATTATTCTAGAAAAAATAATCCATGGAATTAAATAGTTTAATTGTACTTAATTTTTAAGTTAGTTTATTTTCTTATACAATTTTGAGGGATCATACAATTTTGAATTCATTTAAAATTTTTAAAAAGTGGAAAATCATAAGGTATGCATTGTTTAAATTATTTGTGCTTTTCATCAGATTTTTGCTAAATGAGCTAAAAATAATTGTGCAACTCCCCAACCCCCTTCCCCCCTTTTTTTTTTTTAAGATATTTTGCCTCCACGGTGGCCTTTCTCCATCCATCGATACTCTGGATCATATCCGAGCCCTGGATCGTCTACAAGAAGTTCCACATGAGGTAAAGTGAGCATTTTGGAGGGTGGCCTTCCACCCATGTCAGGTACTATGCCATAAACGGAGGGGAGTTCCCTTTCCCCCGCCCCACAGCCTGTATTCCATTAGCCCCAAGGGCACTGGGCCCAGCCTATCTGAGGGGCTCTGCTGTGCCATGGGATCCCTTGGGCCCCACTCTCAAGGTCATCAGGGCAGCGTTCTTTGTCGTTCTTGGCCTTCACTGGCATCTTGGGCTTTGGCCCAGACAGAATCTCTAAAAGGGATTGAACTCAACAGGCCAGAGGCAGAGAGCCAAGGTCTGAGCAAATGACGTCGTCTGTGTTTAGGAACAGAATCCTGTTAAGTTGTTTTCTGTGTGCGTGAGGGATTTGGCTGGAGGAATGGTCTCAGATCGAGTCAGAAAGCTTGTGGTTACTTTCAGAGTAATCATGCATTCACACAGACCACGAGGGAGGGTAGTAACAGCTCTGCATCTCAGAGACCCTTAAGAAGGGGACGTGGACTGTGAAGACCCAAAGGCAGGTGGCTCCTCCCGCTTCTACCATCATCTGGCATTAACTGCTGGTGGAGGCTCATAGTCAGTGGCTCTTGGCTGCCCGGATTGGTCATGAGGGGGTCGCTTTGGGGGAGAGGGGAGTCCTTGGGAATTGACAGACGTGTTAAAAAAGGAACAGAAAAGTTGACACGAGAACAGGTTAGAAATAGAATAAAGTTTTGATTTGGGAGAGAAGGATTGTAGCTGAGCCCTACAGCTCCCAAGAAGGGGCTGAGTGCTCCCCACCATCTCCCATCCGGACCCCCAGCATGCCCCAGGATAACTGCAGAGGGACTTGGGACACTCAGTGAGTGTTTCTGCTTTACTCCATGTCAGCAGAAACCTTCTGGGGAAGGGTTCCGATTGAGGGAGATTGCGTTCCTAGCCCTCCCTTTCAGTGCTGTGCTTCTCCCTCCTTCCTGGCACCTGTGTCCCACGTGCCACATCACTGAGAGGGCGGCATGGTTGTTTTTCCTCGGCAGGGCCCGATGTGTGACCTGCTGTGGTCCGATCCTGACGATCGTGGTGGCTGGGGCATTTCTCCACGAGGGGCTGGCTATACGTTTGGACAGGACATTTCGGAAACATTTAACCACGCCAATGGCCTCACTCTGGTTTCCCGGGCACACCAGCTCGTGATGGAGGTATGCAGCTTTGTGCACAGATGCTTGCACGCTCTCTGGTGCCAGGGTAAAGCCTGTGTTAGCTGCTCTTGTGAGGATTACCTTGAAGGATGTGCTGCTTGAGATGCTTTATTCCCGTGTGTTTATAAGAGATTTTACGTCCGCTGTAAGTAAGAAGGAAGCAGCCCATCCTGCAGCTTCTGGGAGGAAAGTGTGTCCACTCTGTTTGCATCACACCTTTCTGAGATGGGCTGGTGTTGGGTGTGGTGATGTGGCCGCTTCCCAGCACATGCCCTGAGGAAGCTCCAGCCCTGGGCCCTGCCTGCCAGGTGGCACGGTGAGCCCCTGAGTCTTAGCCTCAGTCAGGTGGGGGCATCCTGCCAGCCCTCCCATGTGGCCCGCCCTCAGGTCTGATGGCACGTGGCACAGGGGCAAGCACGAGACAGCCTCTGTCCTCTTGTTCTGTCTTACTGGCACTGCCTTTTAGTTCACTTTTTGCTGGATTGTTTCTCAGAAATGAGATGTCCTTGATGTCTTCTCTTTTCTTCATCATTCTGGCTTTCCCTAGTAGCCCTCCCAGAAAACCAGCCCTTGTAGCAGCAGCACTTCTTACAGACAAGGAAAGAAGAGGGTGAGAATGAGCACAGCCGTCTCAGCCCTGGGCGCATGTCACCCTGGGGGTCTCCAGCCACCTCTCTCCCTTTGGGCCCCGCTGGACCCTGGTCACTCTGGGCTGTGGCTGTCCTTTCCGTGTCCGTCATGGAGTCCCTGTGCATTGTTTCCTTGGCTGTGCTGACTCCACTCTGTCCAGCCCTGTACACATCTCTGGGTTGGCTGTTTGTGCCGTGAGATACTTTACGTTTTCTTCTGTTTTCTCACTGTTGTGATCTCTCTTGCTGCTTCATGGAGCTGCTGTCTTCTCTTTGGGCCTCTCGAACTTCCAGCCTGTTTGTGCCCCTCGTGTCAAGTTCTCAGGCCCGGAGGCCTCCCTTCTCAAACCTCTGCCTGTCTCAGCATCTTGTCTTGTCCGAGGATCAGCCCCTCCGTCCTCGGGTTACTCTGTGTGAACAAGAAGCCCTGGGCTGCCCTGGCCTCCCAGTGCGGCCGGCCCACTGACCTTGGTCACCTGACGCCTCTTCTGGCGCCCATGTCCCGTTTCTCATTATTAGTTACTTGACTCAGTAGTTGGGCATTAAGTTCCATCTGTGTGCCGTCTGTTTTCTCACTGGCCCTTGTGCCAGCTCTGCTCATTCTGACTGTGGTTCTGACCTGTAGTCAGCTAGGTCAGACTGACTTCGCCATGCACAGCAAGGCTGTTCTTGGATGGTAAGATGCAGGTGTTTCCATTTGTCACAGATGAGGTAAATAGGCTCTTTCCAGGAAGCTGCCTGCTGTGTTGTGTCCGTAGATCTCTCCTCAAGGGCTCATGCAGGTGAATCTGGTTTGCCATCAGCTTTAAAGAATGTGTGGGTCTTCACACTTTGAAATGGTGCTGCCTCATGTAGCGCTTGGCGGTGAGCCTGCTGCCTTCCTCCCTTTTCCCCTTTATGTTATTCATGTTCAGCCTTAAAAATAAAGCAGGACAGTAACTCAGGCTGCTTTTTAACTATTCCAGGGGTACAACTGGTGTCACGATCGGAACGTGGTGACCATTTTCAGCGCACCCAATTACTGCTACCGTTGTGGGAACCAGGCTGCTATCATGGAACTGGATGACACTTTAAAATATTCCTTGTGAGTATTGCATGGTTCAGGCGGAGACAGTAGAGCAAAAGTTCATGTTGTCACGTTTCTCTCATATATGAAAGGAAAAGCAGGAAGGGAAAATAAATTTTAATGAACATTTATTGAATTGATGCAATTGAATATATTTTTTGGCTGATGTGATTGCTTTGAAAGATCCAAGAAAATAGCGGTTAGTGACCAGAGACCAAAGGCGGGCAGGCATCAACCTGATTCTCAGCAGAGGGAGGACGGACGCCACGAGCTGCCAGCCAGGGAACCTTGGCTGCTTCCTGCCAAATCCTAGGTTCCATCCTTAGAGAGGGGCTAGTGCAGGTCTGACAAGATGGAGCCATGATTTCAGAGAGCTGAGGCCAGGCCAGCCGGGCTAACCTGTGCTTGGTGAAATCTCCAACAAGCTGCAGAGTAGGGGAGGCTTGGGTCATTTACTGAACCTTACTTTAGTTTGGTTTAAAAATGCTGTGCTTTTAGTGCCTTGCGAGCTTACGAGGAGTTGACACTGTTACAGCATCCAAAAGTGCTAATACAGTCCTAGGCTCTCCATAGTAAGAAGAGGCCTCCTGGGTCACAGAGGTGAGGGTCCTGCTCTTCTCCACCTAGGGAACGGCCTCTAGCTCCTGAGCTCTGGGCATCCATGGGGGATGTGTAGGAGAGGAGACTCAGCGGGAGAAGCTCAGTCCACACACGCTGGGTGGGCCGAATAGGCCCCGGAGGGGGAAGGAGGGCAGTGGGGAGAGGTTGCAGAGGACCTGCTTTAGTCAGACTTCCTCACTATTACAGGTGTCCAGGTAAGTAAAATAAATCGCCGGAAATACTCTGAGTGGTTCCTCTGGGTGTTGGAGCTGCGGGGTGGCCCCCGAGGAGCCCCCTCCTCAGTCGTCACAGGGTGAATCAAGCCCTAGACACTCTTGTTATGTCTAAGTAGAGCCTAATGACATTGATTAAACCATTGATGAAAGGTTGCTGTTCAGAGCAAAGGGAAGGCCTCCAGCATGCCCAGATGGGACTGTGTTAGAAGGGATCTGATGAGTAAGAGGTGCTTCTTGGGTATTTAGGGATCATAAAGTGGCAAAAGCATCCTTTGGCATTCCTTCCTAGGCCACCCATCGAAGCCTGACCTGGGGACCTCTTGTTTCCTGTCGAGACCCACCGGCCTGGCTGGCCGCAGCCGAGTTGTCCCTTTTCTTTGTCATCTGTTTATAAAGAGCCGGGGGCAAGGGGGCTCGCTTGGCCCGCTGTCTTCTTTAGATGGGGTTTCTGGCTGGAAGGACCCTAGAAGGGCACATCCCTCTGACTCATTTTTTGGTTTTTCTTTGTGCAGCCTGCAGTTTGACCCTGCACCCCGTCGTGGAGAGCCCCATGTAACACGGCGTACCCCAGACTACTTCCTGTAAACAGCTTTGGGGAAAACCTGTGAAAAATGCCTGGAAGTATAGCTGGCATCTTTTTTACAAAGCGGATGAGAAGGGACGTGTCTGTGTAACAAATTGGGATCTGTGTCTGCCTCAGCGCCCCTCGTGGCCCAGACTATGCCGCCGTGTGCTCAGCACCGAGTGGGCCCACCGAGGCTGAGATCCCCCACCCCCACCTTAGCGCGATCGGCCAGTTGGCCTGCCTGCCTGCTTTTTGGAGTCCCTCTTTTCTTCTGGACTGTTCAAACGGGAAAGGTAACTCGTACCTCCATCTCCTTCTGCGCTTATTAATACGTAATTTTAGTTTTAGCGTGTTTAACTGGCATGGATTATAGAATTTGGAGTTTATTTTTAAAGGAAATGCACAAACTAACTTTGACATAACTCATCACCCTTTATTTTATTAAAATGTATGATTAACTTAACTGGAGAAAGGCGAAGATTCCCCTTGGGAGAACGTTGTCATAACATTTAGAGAGATTTCCCTTCATTTAAGCTAAATGACTGTTCTGTGTTGATCTCCCTTTTCTGTATATTTGTCACAGAAGTGCTTGCATCTTCTTGGGTGTATTGGAACAATAAACTTTGAGTTGTAAACCAGCCTGTCCTGGGTGGCCGTGGTGCCTGGGGGTCCTGGGTGCAGGGTTCTCCCCTGGCTCAGGCAGAAGCTGGGAGTGAAATCGACTCACATGGTGTGGGTGGTATGGCCGTGTTCACGTCATACAGAATACTCGCACTTCCCTTCAAAGTGAGCTTTGTCAAGTCCGTCTCAGCTTTATGAAGAGAGCCGAGTACTTACTTAGTGCTCGTGAGTCCTTCATGGAAGTGTGACTCAGATTTGAGGACTGGCTCGTGGTGCGTCAGCTTGAACCCCTGCCCACCCCAGCCAGCTCCCCTGACTCTGGCTGTCCTCCAGGGGAAGGCGCTCCCACCTCCAGCCAGGCTGTTCTCAGCCTCTCCCTCTGGGCCCCTGATTCCCATCCCACCCCGGCCCGCCTCTTCACTGTTGACTTCCCCAGCTTTGTTGTGCTCCTCTCTCTCTGCACCTTTGGCCTTTCCCTATAGCCCCAGCTTAGGCACACGGTAGCTGCTTCCTAAGTGTTGATTGGCCCACTGGCCAAGCCCTCCCTCCATCCCCGCCATAGGGACAGTGGCCCTCAGATAAGCTGAGATGTGGATTGACTCGGACAGTCAAGATTCCAGTTCTGTTACTGCCCAGTATGGCCTCCTTTGCTGCAGTTGCGCTCCCTCCGTGACTGAGCGTGGCTTGTTGTGAGTGTGCGTGATCCCTGAAATTCTTGGCATGGCGCCCAAGAACCACAACTCGGCGTGTCTGCTTAGAGCCCGGGCTCTTAATGGCTTTGTACCAGCCAGTCTGGTGAAGCCAGTGGGCCTCTTCTCCGAATGATGATTTTAGACACAGAAAAGGAAAGGCACTGAATTACAAAGCAAGCCAAAGGCTGGTGAAAGTGGCGGCCACAGAGTCATGGAGCCCCGGGTGAGGACCCCTCGTTGTTCTAACATCCATTCTTAAAAACGAGAGAGATGACTATGGTATACGAGGGAGGGGAGAGCAGCTCGACCCTGGCTTCTCTGAACCAGCCTCATTGGGGTCATCCCGACCATGCTTTCAGAGTGAGACCAGGTCCCTGTCTCACCTGTCACAAGTCACCCCCCACTGTCCCTCCCGCTTTGCAGAGAAAATGGAAGCCATCCTCTAGGACCAGCCCACGTTCTCTCTTTCTTCTGCACCCCTCACTGTGCCTTGTCTTCCTCTTGGTCTCCACGGAACATGGAGCTTCTCCCTGCCCACCCAGACCCCTCCCTGGGACCCTCTGCCCTCCCTCCCACTCTTCTCCATGGCCTTGCTTGACCACTACCCCATTTTCCCCACAGAGATGCCTCAATGCTGACCCTGCCAGCCTCTCAGACTTGTGTAAATAGCAGCCCGCCCCCGGCTGCTCTCCTCCCTCCTTGCCTCATGGTTCCCTTCTGAACCCTCTCTTCTGCCCTTGGGTGATCTCATCCGGCCAGTCTTCTGGCCTTGCCTCTCTGCCTCCGCTGCCCCCGGAACATCCCCCCAGAAGAATCCCTCTTCTTTGTCAGAGCCTTCTGACCGTGGTCCTTCGCCCCAGTATCAGATCAGGGGCTTTCCCATTCCTGCCCTCCTTTCCCTCACGCCCATCTGCCACAGTCTGGTACAGCCTGAGTGTGGAGTCAGCAGGGATCCAGGTTCAGATCCCACCTCAGACACCCACATGCCCTTGGTTACTCACTCTTCCATTCTGCCCCAGCCCAGCCTCTTCTCGGTGAAGCCCAAGGCCCTTTCCAGATGTCAGGGCACAGCCTCAGTCCATTTCCTCCCTCTCGGGCCATCTCTGCATTCCTCCTAGCTTGTCATTCCTCTCAGAAATGGTTAGGGGCTCCGATCTTGGCAGTCAAGGCCCTCTACACTCTGTCTGCAGTCTGCCTTTGCAGACTGTCCTTTTGTCCTTGTCCTGCATGTTCTGTGGCCGCGCCTTTGCTCACCACATCTCTCCCACAGACACCCTCCACCCCACCATCCCCAGCCAACTCTGCCCATCAGGAACGGCCATAGGCCGGCAGAGTGCCGTCCGTCCACGGGGTTGGGGCCCATGCCCTCCTCTTCCCAGGGAGGGGCTGACCCTTGGGGCTGTGAGCCTTACATCGTGGCGGCTTGCATCCACCTGGCAGGGGACAGAAAGGGAGCCCTGCACGCTTCTCCACGTTTTGCCAGCACCCCTCCTTTGTGTCCCTGGCGTTTGGGTTAAGGGTCTTTCTCTCCTCCCCGCCCTTTCCCCCCATGGGTTCTAGGCTCTCTGTGGGCACGGTTGTGTGTCTCCAGCCTCGCCTCTGTACACTTGGGTTGCCTTGAATCCAGTGGACCAAGGCCTTGAGTGACTGGTCTCACTTGGTTGGATCTTGTGCCTTCTAGACTGCGTGCGGATTTTCGGCGACGTCTAAGGTGGAGGTGCACGCGGGGGCGCTGCCCGCATGCGCGTCAGGCGTCCATTTTACTTGTTAAAGCCGCTCGAGTGCCACGTCCGGTTTTATGGCAGTCACCTTTTTTGGTAAATGGTGTTTTATTTGTTCCAATTCCACGTAAAGATGGTTTTCAGCTTTCCCCAGGACAGTGAGCGGGCTGACACGGGCTGCACACGTGCAGCCACGTTAGACATATTTCCACATTAGACGTGTTGCGGAAGAGAATCAGAACAGCAGAGAACAGCCACACAAAGCGAGAGTCACCTGCAGGCGGCCGCGCTGATTCTGCTGCTCCCCTCGCTCAGCGCCGTTCATAGAGTCTGTCTTTCCAGGGTTTTCTGGAGTCCGCCTGCTCCTCCTTTCTCTTCCTTTTTTTTCTTTTTTTGGAGGGGGAAGGCAGGGCAGTTGGGAACCATAGCAGGTGTAAGGCGTGTCTGAAGGCGACGTGACCTTGTGGTGGCTTGCCCAACGTGTCACATGGGCCGCACTCTCAGACCGCTGGAGGCCTCACGCACAGCTCCTGCTCTGTGGCCTCCCAGAGGAGCACCCCATGCCAGCAAAGTGGCCCCCAGGGCGTCCGAGTCCCCCAAGGGCTGCGGAGGGGAAATGGCAGCACGAAGACGGGTTCAGGAAGACGGAACCTGGGGTCACAGCACACGGTCACACCTGCTGCTGGGAAGGCCCTGGTGGTCGGGCAGAAGGTGGAGGGCTCTGTGGGGACCTAGACACAGCAGAGGTCCATCGAATGCAAGAGGGACGTGTCAGACGGCACATGGAGGGGAGGAAGATGAAGGAGACCCATTGGGAGGGCGTGGCTGGTGGGGGGATAGCCGGAGGGGCCAGGGGAAGGAGTGAGGGGGTAAGCGCGGCCATGTGTGGGACAAGCCCAAGGTCACGGGGTGGGACACGGACTGACCCAACAGGGCAGACGGGCCACAGGTGCAGACATTCATGGGATTCTGGAACCGTCAGAGGAAGCTTCAGTCCATGGTCTGCTGACACAGACGTGCAGCTTGCCCCACCCTTTCCCAGATCTCCCTGGCATAAAGCCCGCGTGGCCGGCCTGGAGCAGCAGCATCGGGCCGCTGCTGCCACACATGGACCCCGCGTGTGAGAGAGGCTGCCCACGTCTGGCCAGCCTGCAGCCAGCAGGGATGGCCAGGGCCCACATGTCCTCAGACTGGGAAGGTGGTAGAGGAGGCCGGAGGCAGAGGCCATGGGGTCACCCCACCTCCTGGGACCCTCTGCCCCGGAGCTCAGAGGCTGGAGCCCTGAAGGCCTCCCACCCATTTCCAGCTCCTTTGTGCCTCAGTGGCCTGTGGAGATCCCGGAGGGCAGGTCCTGGCCCCTTCAGTGCTTTCCGGGAGAGGAAAGGGAAGGAGCTGTGAGAATCTGCGGTGATGTGAGAAACAGCCAGGTGGTGCAGTGAATAGAGCACCAGCCCCCGAGTCAGGAGGACCTCATTTCAAATCCGGCCTCAGACACAACACAAAAACTAGCTGTGTGACCTTGGGCAAGTCACTTAATACCAACTGCCTTACCTTCCCCCCTCCAAAAAAAAAAAGAAAAATTAAAAATTGTATCAGACTGGGAAAGTAGAAACCACCTAAGACTGGCAGTGGAGACACAATTTTGGAGCCCAGCCCCAGATCCCAGAAGAATCCCCTCGGTAACCCTCCTAACTCACTGAGCCTCTGATGGACCTCCAGTGATGGGAGCCCACTGCACGCTGGGTCAGCTCTCAGCTTTCCCTAACACGGAACCTATGTCTGCCTCGGACCCCGCCCAGAAAGCCCTTCCGAGATCCCCACATGGCTGCCCTCTCCTGTCCCCACCCCACCCCCCTTCTCCAGCCTAGCCAGCCTCCATCTGGCCCAGACCCAGAGTGGCCTCTTGGATGCTCTCCAGCCTATCAGCCCCACCCCACCCACCTGTACAGGCTTCATTTGGTCCTCCAGCAGGGCCCGTGGCTTGAAACAAGAGCCCACTCCCTGACAGTACAAGCTCCCTTATCCCTGCAGAAAGCCCCCTGGATGGAACAGGCAGCACCGTCTCCCATCTCTGGGCTCCCCTCCAGGGGGAGGGAGGGGAACCATGCAGGCGGCCCAAGCCCCGGAGTCTGCAGGAGACCAGCACAGTCCCTGCCTTCACACTCCCTAAGTCATCTTGCACAGAGCTCTGTGTAGGGCCTTCCCCATTTAGCCTGAGCCTCTGGAGGCCTGGTGTTCCCCACAGGGAGCACAGGTTTTGGCCTGTGCTTGCTGATGAGGATGATGAGGTAGGTCCCATGGAGACACCAAGTTGTCACTGGCTGAAGATCCCAGGTCTGGGCCTCTCCCTTCAGGCTCAACACAGACTGACTACTCTTCCAGTCTCGCGAAGCAAGGGATCCCCTGTTTCTGGGAGGGCCTGGGCCTGTCCCCTGAATGACGACAGGCAGCAGTGACTCATGAGTTCTTTTATTTATTTGTTACCAAGGACATAGCCTTGGCCCATGTGTGTGCCTGCAGAAGGCCTCTTTACCACTGAGTGGGCCTGCCTGTGCACAAGCCCCCCCGCTTCACAGCGAGGGGGAGGGCTCTATCTCCTCCACGTTCAGCACCGTGTCCCTAGTGAGGCCAGCGTCCTCCAGGGTCTGGTCGTCTCCCACTTCCAGAGGTCTTCTGGGGTAGGAAGTGGAGAGGGTGTAACGGGACCTGTGATAGCCCACCTTCACCATCCAGTCCAGCAGTGCCTACGAGACAGACAGACCGACCCATGACCACCGGGAATTCTTGGCCATTGTCCCACCGTGATGCCTTTCAGAGAACCCCGGGGGCTTCCCCAGAGGGAAATGCCAGAGATCACAGGTGGCAGCAGCCAGAAGCCAGCAGAGTCTGGCTGGAGACTTTTTCCAGTATTTCAGTAACAATTCCCATACAAGGATTTTCTTTGTAATCCTCAGCATTTTGCTGTCTGCATTGACCACCATAAATCTGAGCAGGGTCCTTGGGCTGCTTCACCAGACCAACTGCCCACAGGACATTGTCCCATCCCCTCGTTTCACAGAGGAGCAAGAGGAAGGGCTAAAACCCAAGTCTTTCTGCCTGTGAACCCGTCCCGTAAACCACCGTACCAGCTGAGAACAAAGAATTGGAGGGGTTTTTATTCTTGGACTGACCAATGGACCTGATGCTGCTGGATGGCCATGAAAACCCCTTGAGGACGAGTTAAAAACGAAGCCTGGCCCCCCATGAGGGACGTGGGGGAGGACAGGGGCCACCCTGAGGGCCAGCTGGGTTCTGGGTAGTCTTCAAGGCCCAGCAATGATGGAGAGACCCCACCCTCCCACCAACAAGCAAGGCAGTAGTAATGATCCCATCCCCTCTCCAAGTGACTAGCAGGAACCACATACAAGCCACTTCTGTGACTCATTTTCCTTGTCTTTAAAATATAAATCATAATAATGCTTGTTCCCCTAGAGGTTGGGGGGCGGTAGGGGGTCCCGGGCTGGGGGCAGTGCTAGGTGGAAGCAGTGTACGGGGCCAGCCAGGTGTCTACAGGCCGTGTCCTCACCTGTGAGCTGCACGTCTTGTAAAACCTCCGTCTAAGCACTCGTCCATTGGGACAGCGGAGAGCGACCGCAACCACCTGGCCAGGCAGAACAGGGTCACCGAGCGGGCCTTCACCAATGCTTTCCTCCATCCCCACCAGCTCCTCACCTCTGCCTCGGCCCTTCCCAATCCCCCAAGTGGCCGGGGGTGCACACCCCAGGGGGGTGTGCACAATTCTCTGTGCAGCCGACCTTGGAGCATGGAGGGTATAAGCTCCCTGAGGGCAGGGGACAGCCTCTTCTCGCCCCTGTCCCTCCTGCACCCGGCTGTTCTCTGCCAAATGCTATGGAGGCTGGCCTTTGGCCAGCGCAGAGCTGCCGTGTATAAGCAGGATGTGGGGGGCCCTCCTTCACAACCCCCTCCTCTCGGGCCTCACCTCCTCCTGGCTGCCCCCCGCACACAGAGCCCCCTCCATCCTTCCCAGGGCCACGTGCACCTTCCTCTGCTCCCACGGCTCAGCCACTGGCCTCTGCTGAGGGCCGTTCTAGGCAAACCCGCCCTCCACTGCCCTTCTCTCAAGGTCCACGCCTGGCTCACGCTTCTTCTCTCCTGCTCTTAGACTGGAGGGCTCCAGGAAGCATTTATGAAGCACCCACTGTGTGCTAGGCCCTGGGAAGGCACTCAGTATGTGCCAAAGGGCAACAGAGAACCAGCCCTTGTTCTCAGGAAGCTCGCGTCCCAACGTGGACGGTGCAAACGGGAGGCAGGATGGTGAGGGGGCGGGCACCGGCAACAGGACACGTCTGGCCTCAGACACTGGAAATGTGGGGCCCAAACAGCTGCCGCCCCTCCAGGAAGGGGCAGGGGGCCCTCCTGTCTGTGCTGTCGCTCCCCCTTTGGGGGGCTCCTGGGAGCTCAGCCTCCTGGCCTCCCTGGTGCCGCAAGCACAGGGCTAGGCACACAGTAAACACTTCACACGTGCCGCGGTCACCCACGTGGCAGCTCCCATCTGAGTGTGCACATGTCAGGCGCCCCCCAGCACATGCGCCCTGCTGAGGCCCAGGGCGTATGCCCGCTGCAGAGGAGACCAAAAGCTTACTTCCTCAGCCATCTCAGGAGGCTCTTCAGGTAAAACAAGGACCTGGGGAAGAAGAAAGGGTGATGTTCACTGGGAGAGCCCTCTGGCTGGGGCACCAAGGCCGCAGAGGCAGGAGCGGCCGCCCATCAGTACAGCGGGTGGTGGGAAAAGCTGCTTTGGGCCACCTATAACAGGGGAATGAAGGAATCCCGCACCCATGTGATGCCGGGCCTGGGGTCAGGCCTCAGATATGAACTGTGTGACCCTGGAAAAGTCATCTGTAAAATGAACTGGAGAAGGACATGGCAAACCCCTCCAGTGTGTCTGCCACGTAAAGGCCAGGCCAGCACTGGTGTGCTACAGCCAGTTGGGCAGGACTGAATACCAACAGCTTTGGGCCAGCCTAACCTTGGGTTAAGTAGGCTTTCTCCAGCATGTGGGTGGTAGATGGGCGTGCCAGCCTCAAGGTCATGGGAGGTGGGAGACGTGCCCACCAGCCACGTCCACAGAGGGCACAGGAATGAACTGTGGGCCCGAGAGGCCGGCCCGGGCCCAGACACTGCGCGTCTATGCTGGTCTGGCCCAATGGCTGCCTTTCCTACTTTCTTTTCTAATCTTTGATGGATGGCAGAGGGAGAGATCTCTCAGGAAATGATGGGACCTTCTGTGGGGTGAGGGCCCAGGCACAAACCAGGAAGGGCAAGGAGGTGGGAAGCTGAGCATCCCCTGCCAGCGGGGGGAAGGACCAGCGTGCCTAGGCCACTGAGAACTGGGAGAGAGACCGGCCTCCAAGGGCCTGGGATGCTGGAGCAGGTCCACACACAGCTGGACAGCTGGACCAAAGCCTTGTCAGTGCTAAGCACCCGCTCCCGGGGGGGTGGTGGGCCCTGACGGGGCCCCTCTCAGTGTGTGGGGCCGGCTGAATCTGCAAGATTCTAATAAGTCAGTTTGAATGGCCACCCAGCTCCCACAGCCTCCCTGCCAGGCCGTGGAGCCATCCTGCCTGCCACAAGGAGCTGTGTGCCATGGCCACGGTGCCTTCCTTCAGCTCAGCTCCTTGGCTGGACTCTCCCATCTCTGTCCAAGCCCGAGGCTTCCTCCCTGCCTCCCTGGGATCCTGCCCTGACCAGCAGCCCCTGCAGTGAAGAGGGTCCCAGGAGGAGACCTGATGGCCGTCCCCCAGGCTTGGGTGCCTGAAGACCATCCTCACTGGGGTTCCTTGCCAGGCCCTTCCCAGCGTCCATATGCCAGTGCCAGCCCCGGAGGGCAGTCTCAGGGCTGCCCCAGGCCTCTCCCCTAGGAGGCTCCCATGGGCATTTCCATTCAGGTTTCTGCTAAGCCTGGCAAAGGACAGGCTCGATGCTTTCCACTCCTGCAGCAGCCACAGGGACGCTACCTTCTTGGCTCTGGGCTTCTCAGGAGATGCAGGAACAGGGCCCACGCACTCAGGCAGCTGCCGTCTCTTGGAGGCTTCTTTGTTTGGGGAGTCACCGGGGGCCCTGTTTTCATTGCCCAGTCTTGGTTCTTCGTGGCCCTGGTCAGGGAGACAGAATAATGGAGAGTTCTCCCTTCCACAGGAGCTCTCCCCTCCTTTTCTCCCAGCGTCCCCAGCTCTGAGAGCCCTCCATAAGCACTTAGCACTTTTCTTTCACTCAACCATCCCATCCAAGGAGCTCCAATATAGAATGTAAAGGAGGCAGCTCTTTGAGAGAGAGGAGAGGGAGGCCTCGGGCTGAAAGTCTGGGCTCCCTTCCAGCTCAGCTCAGCTCAGCTCAGCTCAGCCCAGCCCAGCCCAGCCCAGCCCAGCCCTGCCCTGCCCAGCTCTGCAGGAGGCCGGAGATGCTGGGGCTCACTCATGGCTCTCCAAGGCCACCCTGGTAGGGAGACAACCCAGAGGGGGGTGCAGCAGCCACCCACCCTGCACTTCAGAGCCCAAGTCAGACTTTGTCACCTCCAAACAGAAGTCTCTCAAGGCCTTCCCCAGTTCACCTCTGGCTGCTCAGCCCATGGGTCACTTAAAAGCAAGAACTGCTGACCACCCGGGGGCTGAGCAGAAAGCACAGGCATGATTCCATTAAGTAGAAGCCCCCGTCTTCCCCTCTGGCAGCTGCCTCATTGAAGGCTTCCATCCTTCTTTACCGAGTGATTCCTGGGTGAAGCCCCATGAGCGGGGAGGAACAGCCAGGGTGCCGGCTCTGCCTGAATCTTCTGCCAGCTGGCTGTGGCAGACCAAGGGGGCCAGATCGCCTGCTCCCTGCTCCTACTGGGAGACCCAAGGGCTCCTCAGCCAGTCTAGACGAGGATGCTGGGATGGTGGGTCTGGGTTCCAGACACTTGGCACCAGCTCATCTGGTGAAGGCAGCCTTGCGTTTCTGCCTACTAGGCTGTGACCTCAGAGTAAACTGAATCCGAGACTGAAGGATTACAGAAGGCTCGGCAGGCAGAGCTTTGCCAGCTTATGTCTGCAGCCGGGCCAAAGGAATCTGAAATTCTGACAGTCATTTTTACTTAGCAATCAAGGAACTGATCTGCGTGCTCCCAGGCAGCCTGACTGGAGGGACTGATCTCCAGGTGCCAGGGGGAGAATTCCAGCTTGTCACTCTCGGGTTCTGGACTCGTCTGCTAACCTGACCCACACAGGCCTCCTTGGAAGGAGCTGGAGCAAGAACAGACCTGAAACTGCCCTGCAGAACCACCTGTACCCCGGATGAGGAAACCCCTTGTGCCCAGGGGGGGCCCCTTGGCCTTCGCCAGTCCTTCCTTAATGCCCCGATGCCTTTGTAATGTGCTGACAGGCTGAAAGGAAGGGAAAGGCCTTCTTCCACTCACTCCCTGAATCCCCCAAGTGTTCTTTCTACCACCTTTTCTCTCCCGAAAGAAGACAACGGTCACTGGGTAAAGGGAGAACAAGATTCACACAGAACAGCCGTGGCAGCAGAGATGATCTTACCCACAAACGTGGGCCCGGCCCCCATCCCCAGTCTCACATCCTCTGGCCTTCCTCGGCCAGGGCCTAGGCCTGAATGCCAAAGCTGATTTGGGAAGAGAGAAGACCTTACACATGCTTCCACCTCACCCCCAAAGGATCCGACTCAGAGGACGTGGGTTCAAACCCCAGCCCTGACAAGGACACCAGACTGCCCCTCACTTAGTCCTCTCCCAGGACTCTGAAATTCATCTTTGCACCTGACCTTTTCCCTTTTCTTTTCTACGTCTTCTTGTGCCAGGGCATGTAAGCTCCCTGAGGACAGGGACTATCCTTTCTCCTGGTATCTGCATCCCCAGCACTTGGAACAGAGCTAGCTGGCCAGACTGCCTGACCTCATCTGTAGAATGAGGGGACTGGACAAGATGACCTCAGACCCCTGATCTTATCATCAGTGCACAGAACCCCCCTGGGAAATGGGTGCTGAAAGGACTTCTCAGGAGCTGGAGGGCAGAGGGGGCACCAAGTGGGCCTGTGTCTCCGGAACCACCTCAGTCCCTGCAGGAGGGAAGGGGAAGGGGGCAAATGTTCCCATTCCTGCACAAAAGATGGTCAGCTGGGGACACGGATTTGTGCCCAGATATCCTAAGCAAACTTGATTTAAAGGTGATTAATGGGGAGGCATTGAATTCAGCTGGAGGGGTGAAGGAGCTGTTATCTGGAGGAACAGCTGAGGAGCAGATGGCCCCCAGAACGGCCCGGGTTCAAATGTGGCCTCAGAGGCATCTTTGCCGTGCAGTTCCACGGCCTCCTCAGCCCCATCTACCTCCTTAGGAGCCCAAAGGGAGACAAAAGGGAAGCGAGGAGCAGGATGAGAAAAGAAAGAAAAAAAGAACCAAGGCAGGGCTGGTGGCGGTTACAGGAGGGCGAGGAAGGACACCCAGGGCCGAGCTCCCACTGGAGCGGCAGGGAAACGCGGACTGGTGCGAGGGAACAAAGGGGCTCAGGCTGGAGTCTTACTGACCGGCCTGGCTGCTGGGATCCTGGGATCGGAGCCACAGCAGATGGACACAAGACTACTGGTCTTACTGACGCGAGAACTGCCAGGAGACCAGAGGAACACGGTAGAGGGAGGAGAGAGCATCTGAGAGACTCCAGAGAGACGAGGTCAAGTTTCTTGAGGGCAGGATTGTCCCTTGCCTCTTTGTATCCTTCGGGCTTGGCACTGTGCTTAAAACACCTGAATGCCTGGCAGTGACTGACTGCAGGAGGCAATGCACCAGGGTGCAGGAGGAAGACTGACCGGGCGAAGGAGGGATTTGTTTTGCTTGATTCTGCAAATCTGTTACAGGGAATTTGTTTTTCTTTCTCAGTGGGGAGTGGGGAGCTGAGGGGGAGAGGAAGCTCATTTAATTTTTTGGAGGGGGGGAAGGCAGGGCAGTTGGGGTTAAGTGACTTGCCCAAGGTCACACAGCTAGTGCGCGTTAAATATCTGAGGTTGGATTTGAACTCAGGTCCTCCTGACTCCAGGGCCAGTGCTCTATTCACTGCACCACCTAGCTGCCCTGGAGAGAAAGCTAACTGTTAATTGAAAAAAAAATTTTTTTTTTTAAAGAAAGGGAGGGGAAGACAAAATGACAGTATTTGAAGGGCATCAAGATCAGACTTGTTCGGCTTAGCCCCGAGGGCAGAGGTCACAGAAGAAGCTCCCACAGGAGCTGCACAGGAGTGGGGGGGGGGGGGCTGGCTAGCACAGCTTCCTTCTCTCTGCAAGGCTTCAGGGCATGAGTGACCGCCTGTCACATGTGCTCATGGGGGTCTTTTTTTCAGATTTGGGCCGGATGAGAGCCACTGAGGTCCCTTCCAACGCTAAAATTCTCTGAGCAGAATTAGCACTAGAGAAATAAAGACTGTGTTTTGTTTTAAAGGAATACAATTTAACAAACCATGATAAGCCAAATTTACTATTGTAACTTTGAATGTAAATGGCTTAAATCGTCTTCTAAAAAGAAAGACTACTGAATAGACTTTAAAAATTCAGAAAGAGGAAAGAATGCAGGGACATTCACAAGGCAGGAGTAAAGAGACGAACTCTTTAGGCACCAGGGATGAAAACACTCCCTGACCAGGCCACCAACCAAGGAACAGCAGAATGTGAGTGTGCAGGGATTCTCTCACCCCAAGCTTGTAGCCATCGAGTGATTTCCAGGTTTCACCCATCATTTGATAGAAACGTTCCTCCTGTTTCCTCAGTTTCATTTCCTGGCGAGGCTTCAAGACATTTTTCAGGTATGCACTGCTCTGCTCATAAGAAACAATGATGTGACAGATGTGGAAATGTGTTTAATATGATTGCACATGTACATCAGACTGCATGTCATCTTGGGGTGGGGGGAGCGAAGGGAGAAAAATATATGGAACTCAGTATCTCATAAAAGTGAGTACTGAAAACTATCTTTGCATGTCGTTGGAAAAAAGAAAACACTATTTAGTGAGGAAAAGAATGAAAAATGAAATGGGCATAATAATAGCCAAAAAGCCAAAAAGCAATGACGGTAGTGAATCTGGCCTGGTGACCCTGGGTCCGCAGGCCCTCCATGGGGTCTCCCCCCCTCCTTCCTCATGCTGACAGAGCAAGGGCTTCCTGCACACTCCAGCCCCCTCCCCTGTTCTTCATTCTCCACCACTAACTTCTCCTGCCTCTCTTAATTTGACTTCTGTGCTGACCCCTGCTGGAATGCTCTGCTTAGTGCGTGAGCCTCAGGGCAGGCCTTCGGCCAGACTAGAGACCTTAATGGGGGTCCAGGGACAGCAAGATGACCGCTGTCTTCCAGTTTACTCACGATTACAGGGAGTGAGATAGGTAGACATATATCCCTTGAGTTCATTAGAAACGTCGTTTTGTTAATTTTTGAAACATCGGCCTCCATGTGGGCCAAGGACAAAGCAGAGTCTGGGAAGTCAATGCGCAGGCCCCAGATTGTTAAGGAAGAAGCGTACCAGCAGGTGTGAGGCCCTTACAATGGAAAAGGCCCAGTGCGACAGGATGGGGAGACACACAGAGCAGCGGGAAGGCCCATCCTGGCCTCATGCCCGTTATATTCTAGTGTGGGAACACGGCACCCAAAAGGGAGCCGGAAGGCAGGGGTGGGGATGCAGGGGCTGGCTCTGAAGTCTGGAGGCCAGGAAGGGAGTGAAGGCTGTGTGTAAGCAGGAGCTTCCACCCTAGAGGCCACTCAGAATAGGTGGGAGGCCAGGGAGGGCCATCAGACTGACTTTAGCCCATTTTCTCTTCTCTTTTAAAATGAAAACCGTATTCCCCAAAGAAACAAGTTCAGTGAGTGTCCAAAACACGGAGTCCCCTTCAGCTGCTCTGGGTAAAGCCAATGCTGAGCCATTGTCCTCAGAGACAGTCTGGAGAGGGGCTGAACTAGGGCTGCCTTTGTTGAAGAGCCCACATGCTCCTGGCCCAGGGCCCATTATCACCTTCCTGACCACCATGGCCCAGGGCCCACTTTCACCTGCCTGACCACCATGGCCCCAGGGCCCACTATCACCTGCCTGGCCACCATGGCCCCAGGGCCCACTGTCACGCCCCTGGCCACCTGGCCCAGGGCCCACTGTCACCTCCTGGCCACCCCAGGGCTTGCAGGCAGGGAGTCCCAGGGGCAGCTCATGTACTCGTGCTCCCAGTTGAAGGCGCCAACCCGAGCCTGCAGTGTCCCCCAAAGTGTCAACCCTGCCTGCATCCCAGCGGCCTTTGGAGCTCACCTTGTTGGTCAGGGTCTCCTGCTGCTCTTCTCTCGCCCGTTTCTGCTTTCTTCTGTTCTCATCTTCACTTACTAAGACAACAAAACACAGGAGAGCGTCTGTATTTCCTGGTCACCTGGCCAGAAATGCACCTCTGAAAAGTGCAGGAGCCTGCCAGCCTCCCAATTCCTTCTCAGGCAGTGCAGCCAACCGGGTGTAGGAGTGAGGCTTCTCTGCCCCAACGGACACCGGAAACTCTGGGATCCTGGGCCTGAAGGCAGTGAGACCCGAGTTCAAATCCTGTCTCACACACTAGCTGTGGGACCCTGGACAAGTCACCTCAGTTCTCTCTGCCCGAGTCTCATCTGTAAAACAGGGACCATAACAGCCCCTCCCTCCCAGGGTGGTTGTGAGGGTCAAGGGAGATGATATTTGTAAGATTTTGCAAACCTCAAAGCGCTCTAGAAATATGCACCATTTTGGGGGGGTTTATTTTTAGTTTTCAACATTCACTTAAGCTTTACCTTTTCTCCTCCACCATTCTTATCATTGAGACATGCTCATTGACTGGCTGTACGTGGGAGGAAGCTGGCAGGGGGTGGGGCCAGCCCTGGGATGTCATTTTCCATGGGTCTCTGGACCCCAACTCGAGAACTGGCAGAGACCCTAGAGGTCTCTTTTACAGATGGGGAAACTGAGGCCTAGAGAGAATCAGGGTCTGAGGCAGGAGCTGAGCCCAGGCCTTTCCGACCCCAAGGCTAGTGACCTCGAGCCACCTTGCCCTTCTGTAAGACGGCACTGTAGAGATGGGGCCTTCCCTAGGATGGGGCTGGAGGAAACTGCC
The DNA here is from genome assembly GCF_028583685.1 of Petaurus breviceps papuanus. NCBI lineage: Eukaryota > Metazoa > Chordata > Mammalia > Diprotodontia > Petauridae > Petaurus > Petaurus breviceps. The sequence goes on from NW_027186458.1 coordinate 8,700,560, forward strand.
AGAATGCCCCAACCATAAAAGTAAATGGAGAGGCCTGGCCTGGGATCCCCATGGAGCAGCCTCCTCCTCCAAGCCCTCATTCAGGGACTGGGCTGGGAAAAACCTCCCAGATGCCTAGTGTAGCCCCCTCACATTACAGAACAGGGACCAGCAGAGGAGAGAGAACGTGTCCAAGGTCACATCACCAGTAAAGGGCGAAGCTGGGCAGCCCCAGGACTCCTGGGGCTGCAGCCCCTCGGTGACCTTCCCCCTCCCCCTGCTGGACCTGCCCCTTCTGCCCACCTAGCAGCCCTGTAGGATGTTGGCCCAAGGGTCAGGGCTGCCTCTCCAGCGTTCAGCCTGGGCAGGCACCCAGAGAACGCTCAGGAGCAGCTTTATGTGTCTGCACAGCGGTCTGTGTCTTAATGAAGCTCCTGGTCAGGAGCTTGGAGGGGGCAGGCCGGACAACTGTTACAGTCACCATTTTGGAGTGATGAGCATAGACCCAGCCAAGATCCCACGAGAACAGTCCCAGGGGTGACCAGGCCTGGGTCTCCAGACATGTCCCTCGCCCTGACACTGCCCTCCCTGTTGGAGGCAGTCAGAATGGACACATCCGGGCTCCTTTCCTGAGGAGGGGGCAGCTAAGAAGAAAGCAATGGGTGAGGAAGATGAGCCTGGCAGCAGGGCACTAGACTGGGCACGGAGAGAGACATGGGACTAGTGAGGATGGTGTGTCTCTACTCCGGGTGGGAAGTGACAAGGCAGGTAAATAAAGGCCATGAGAAGAGAGCTGGACATGAGAAACAAGGCAGGGAGACTCCCCCGAGGACACTGGAGGCCTGCCTGGAGGAGGGGACGCAGACATGGCCCCAGAGAGCAGGGCAGCGCTCTGACTACACAGACAGGGTGGGCAGGGGCAGGACATCCATCCCTGGCAGCCAGAGATGAGGGCCCAGGGAGCTCACGGGGGCTGCCTGTGTGGGATCCATAGATCGAGGGGCAGAGAAGGCATGACTGGGGCTCCAAGAGCAGATGAGGACATGGAGAAGGCTGGACTGTAGAGCAGAGATGGCCTGTTTCTGGGGGGTACAAGGAGGGAGACCGTCAGGAGACAAAGAATCCCCAGGAAGGACAGCGGTCTTCCCTCTGCCCCAGTGTCTCCCCTGGTGCCATCTCCTCACCCCTGACGACGACTGCCTGAGACCCATGCCCTCCCACACTATCTCTCCGGCCTCTGAATCCAAGAACAAACCATGCCCGGCCCCTCTTGGGGCAACGTAGAACCCCCTGCTCAAAGGGCCAGAGGCCAGCCTGCAGAGTGCTTCCTGGCTTCCTTCAAGGCTCAGCTGGAGTCCCGCATTTTGCAGGGAGGGTGCTTGCCCTGGGCCCCCAGAGTGCCACGGCCTTCTCTCTGGTGACCACTCCAATTTGTCCTGTCCACATCTGGTGGGTGCTTAATACCTGCTGATCGACTGTATTTCAATATAACTGGTTTCCTTTGGGATCCAATGAATTTTATTTTGTGCATTTAAAAGCATTCTTCTAAGAAGGTTTCAGGGCATCATCCAGGCTGCCCAAGTGGCCATGACCCCAAACTATCAAGAACATTGATTTTAAACTGGTCAAGGACCTTTTTAGGCATAAATTTTAAGATTTCCAGGGTAACCAAACAAAAAAGCGAGAAGACCAGAAAGCCTAGGGGCCAGGAGGGGAATGTGGTCATGCACCCCTGCAGTGACTAAGGGCCATGGGGCCCGCCTGGCTTGGCCCCCCTGCAGCCCGCCATCTGCTCCTCTCAAGGCTTTCCCATACCAGTCTGGTTTCCCCAGGGGCCTTCCCTCCTGGCAGGACAATAGGCCGTGGGGTCTGGCACCCTAGTGCTCATTCCCCTCACTCCTGAGTCTCCAGACCGACAGCTCTAAAGCCACAACGGGGCAGGAGAGGGGCCACAGTCGGCTAGTGGGAGGGAGATAAAGGCTGAAGAAGAGATGAGGCCCAAGTTCTAATCTGTCCCTATTTCCAGCTGGCCGAGGGAGAGGCAGCCAAGCACTTTCTTTATTTCTCTGGCTCCACCCCTGAGTGGGCCAGGGAGACCATGACCGCTCAGGGAAGGGGAGCACCTAGGCTTGATAGGGCTTCTGCACAAGTGTGATGGGGGGCTGGAGAAATCCGATGCCTGCCTCAGGAAGCCAGCCAGGACCTGAGCGCACTGGCAGGCCGTCCCCTCACCAAGCAGGGTGCGGGTGGGAGGAGTTTCCTCTGATTTCATTTCTTTAAATTTCTCTACTTTCATGCTGAACCTGCATGCCAAATAAACACAGAACGTTCCATCTACACAGCAGGGCACAAGGAAGGCTGCCCACGAACGCTGGGTCCCCGCTGGGTGCCGACAGCCTCCTGCAGCTAGGAGACATCTCAATCACCTCTTCCTGGCAGCAGAAGTAGCCTGTCTGGTTTCTGAGCGCTGGGCGCGCTTGGCACACCTCTGCAGGGCCCTGAGGCCAGTGTCAGGCTCCTGCTGGCTAGCTGCAATGGAATGGCTTGATGCCACTCCTCGGGCTCAGAGCACGCTGCTGTGACTGCTGTGGCGCAGTGGGAATTCCCTTGGACCTGGAGTCCACGGGCCTGGGTTCGAGTCTTCACTGGCCAAGCAGTAGGACAGAACAGAACTAAGGAATGAGGAGGGACGATGGCCCCCCCCTTTGGAGACTCGGCTGCCCGGTGGGTGAGCGATCCTTCCTGGCTTGGGGTTATCTGCCATCTGCACACAGATGAAAACGCTGAAGCCAGGATCGGGCCCCAGGGCCCTCTGGTGGAGACCTGCCACCACTCCGGCACCAGCCTGAATCTATCCATCAGCTAGCCCATCGTTATCTGGTCCACATGCCCAACTCTCCCACCAGAACAGAATGAGATTCTTCACCCAAGAATGCTTGGCAGAAGGATGGCAGAGGCCCGGGAAGGCAAGAGAGCTCTGAAAGGGATGGACCGAAGTGAGGACAGATGTGAGAACAGGCTATGCCGATGGAGATCACGGCCCTCATGTGCAAGCCCCTTTTCTGTTTTATTTACATGGAAAGGACCATCATATTGGGTCTGAATGCAAAATGAAGTACATTCAAATAAATAAACCAGACATGTCAGCCATGGCATCCCTGGCAAGCAGGGCCTTGGCAGGTCAGAGATGAGGAGTCGAGAACACATGGTCTTGACGAAGTCTCAGTGACTTCCCAAAGTGACAGCTAACTACCAAATCAGAGCTTTCCGATTTTCCATCAATCGCGGCTAACTCAGGGGCCCATGTTTTCAGACTTTGCTCCCTTTTTAAAAAACTGGTACAGTGTCCCTTCTCCACGGTAATGGCCTCTCTTCAATGTCATGGTCAGTGGTGCCACCATTCCCTCTGCCTCTGCGTTCAGGTGCGAGGGATGGCATTCCTGAGTGGGGGGCTGGAATTCACCCAGGCCAGCCGTGGGCTGACTATCTCCTCTCTTACCTCGAGCATCTAACCCAAGCTCATCCTCCTTGGCCGAGAAAACCCAAGGGAAACGAGGCCTGAGCTCATGAAGCCTCCCTGGTGCCCACGCCCCCACACTGGGCCTTCTCTCTGCCAGCGGAGCTGAAAGGCCCCTACGCTCCCCCTGCCTCGGCACCTCTGTTCTTCTATCTCCTTTTAAAATCTAAGCTGATTATGCATCTGCTTAGAAAGGCAGTAAATGAACCAGCATTTGGGGGTGGTCTGGCTACTGATTCTTCTTGTGAACCGGCAGGAACACTCTGAGATATAAACAAAGAAAGAGAGGTTTTTAACCAAGACTGGTGGCCAGGTGGTGCCATTCATAGCGGGCAGGGCTTGGAATATGAAAGAGCAGATATTTACAAGCAGAGTGACCTGGGAAAGTCACTTGGTCTCTGTCTGCCTCAGTTTCCTCATCTGTAAGATGGGGATCAGCACAGCCCCTCCCTCCCAGGGCTGTAGTGAAGTTCAGATTCAATGGTCTTGGTGAAGTGCACTGCTACTGAGGGCATGCTGAGTGTCACAGCAGCGCCGACCTGCCTGGACACTGGGGCCCTTTCTGAACGCCCCCAGCACAGGCCCCTCCTTGGAACCAGTAAGGAGAATCAAACCAAACAAAGGCACACATTGGCTCAGTCATCCCCCCACCCACAGGCTCCTTCTCTGTTCTTTGCTACAAAAAAAGAGCTGTTAAAAATACCTAACGTGAACGAATGTGGTCCCCACCCCCCTGGGGCTGACTTTCTCCCACAGAATTTTAGTCCACAGGATCCTATCCCTCTAAACAAACCCTCTGATATCTTCAATATGAAAATCTAAGGCCATGGCAGACTATGCCCAGCTTTCCTCTACCACCAGCTGGAGAAAGGACTGGCTACTCCTTCCTCCCGCTCCAACATCAGGGAGTGGCCAGGGAGGGGGAGGGGGAGAGACAGACAGAGAGAGACAGAGAGAGGCAGCGAGGGGAGGAGAGAGGGTGAGAGAGAAGAGACAGAGAGGAGAGACACAGTGGGGAGGAGAGGTGGAAAGAGAGGAAAGAGACAGAGAGACAGAGGGGGAGGGAGAGAGAAAAGAGAGAGGGAGAGGGAGGGAGGGAGAGACAGAGATAGAGAGAGGGGGGAGAGGAGAGGGGGAGGGAAGAGAGAGGGGAGAATGGGAGAAGGAGAGAGGGGGCCGAGACAGAGAGACACAGAGAGAGAGAGGGAGATACTGAGACTGGGAGAGACTGAGTTCCAGCAAAGATGTGGATAACTGAAGTTTCTCTTCATGACCACACAGTGCTTCTCCAAATTAGGCCTGTGCCTGGCTTCCTGGCCTCCCCCACTTCCTGACTCTGTCCACACAGCGGGCAGTACTTGCGGTGTTGAAATCTGTCCTGTTTCTTCATGTTCTCTGGGTCCTGAGCAGCAGCCCCTCCTTCCCCTACAATCCTGGGCTGCTGCCCTGGACTTTGGACAGAGGAAGGCAGGCCCGGTAAGGACAGTCTGGGTGTTGCTATGCTTCACGTCCCCGGCACTATGCACACAGCAGTTGCCTAATCATTGCTTGCTGACTCCCTAGACTTCCTTCACCCTAATGACTCCCTCCCACACCTGGCTGAGCCGTCTTCTCCTTCACCCTCCTCTCCTTTTTGGTTTAAAGCCTGTGTGATGAGACTGGCCAGACACCAGCCAACACATCCTCCCCGACCCTGGCTCAGACATCCCTGCATGTTAGGCCAAGGTCCACAAGCCCAAATTTCCTCCTCAGACACCACCTTCTCAAAACGTGGGTTATTTCCCAAATCACCATTCCTCTTCTGCCTTCCTTGCCTTCCCTGCAACAGTGAGGAAACACCACCTGTGCCCCCCCCATCTTTATTTCCTTGCCCAAGGCTTCGTCCCCTTTGACTGCACCCTGAAGAAGCCTTCTTAGCGGGAAGTATGAGACTGGCCCCATCACAGCGATTCAAGACAGGCCGTGGGAGATGGTGGGCCTCCCAGCTTCTAGGGGCCACCCTTCCTAAATCACGGTGGCCCCTCCGCAGGAAGCTTGGGGAGGGATGCCGTGAGGCCGCCCCCACACGACTCTCAAGATAGAGAAATGGCTGCCCAGAGTCCCAGAGGAGCAGCAAACGGGACTAAGCTCATAGTGGGAAAAGAGAATCCGGAATCCACGTGGCATTGGCTTACCTGTCAAGGACACCGTGGGTGGAGCCTGAGCTGTGAGCCGCGGGGTGGTCACCAAGAGAACGAAAGTCAGGAGAGCGAGAAGCAGCAAAAAGATGTCCTTCCATCCTGATGAGAGAGAAAGGCGGCGGAGAAGCCGCTGGCAGCCTTGGAGAAGGCAGCTTCTGTTGGGTGGGGAGGGCAGGGCGAAGGAGAAGACTGCACAGGCGTCTTGGCCCTAACAGGATGGCTGAGATCTCTGGACTGTCGGCAGGCACTGCCCAGCGCGCAGCCGGGAGCGCTCGGGGAACACAGCCTGTGGACTGGCCTGCCCACTGACCGGCGGCCCTCTCCATGGGGGGCGTCCTGTCAATGGCATGACAGCCCCCAGAGCCTGGGGCGGGGGCGCAGGCTGCGGCCCCAGCCGGGGAGTCCCTGAGATGGACTCTTGAGAATGGCCCCGGTCTGAAGAAGCTGCCGCTGCGAGTCCGGCATGGGCAGGGAGGGAAAGGGGCGAGCCCTTCCCGAGCCACGACGGCCGTCCTCGGAAGGCAATGACCCAGCAGGGAGGAGGGGGTCCCAAGGGTTCCACCAGCGGCGAACGAAGCTGGCACCCACTAAATCAGGCTCAGCCCTCGGGAACGGAAGGGCCGGTCTCCGCCGGGACCCGAGCCCACGCCCAGCACCCCCTGAGCTTCCCCGCCGCAGGGGCTGCGCAAGGGCAGGCGCCCTGATACATGGCTGGTGGAGCTGCGCAAAGAGCGGCGCTTCGCAGGACCAAAGGCTGCAAACACCGCAGGCGCCCAGCGAGCGGGAAATGGGAACCAGCGCGGGCCACGTGGGCGTTCAGGGCTGTCTGGGCGGAGAGAGCGGCCCCGCCCCCTTCCCAGCATGCCTTGTCGCGCGAGCCGGCCGCAGGGCATGCTGGGAACTGTAGTTCCCACGAGGGCCGGGAGGCAAAAGGCGGAGGGACAGCCGAGGAGAAGGGAGGGAGCCTTACCCGGGTTGAAGCCCGCGCTCCGGAGCTGCAGGCAGAGCAGGGGCACGGCCGGGATGGCCAGCAGCAGCCATGCCGCTCGGGCCGCCATGGCGCCTCAGGCCGCGCCCCGAGCGCAGGCGCGGCTCCACCCCCCCCCCCCCGAGCGCAAGCTCAGCTTCGTCGCCCTCGAATCCCCCCCCTCCGGAGGGAGGGGCTCGCGGCAGTCCCCTGGAGCCGGCTTTCCTTCCCGTCACACCGGTCCCCAGCCAGGGCGGGCCGGCTCTAGGGCCCAGCCGATGCTGAGGGCCCGTTGGATTTTTCGGGTTTTTCTGTGCACCTTGCACACAGTAGGACCTTCATACATGACGTCACGTATTGCCAGTGATGACGTCCACGCACTAAGGGCTTTCAAGGCTGGACACGAGCCTGTAGGGCCTGGAGCCCGGGGGAGAGGGAGGGAAAGCTCCGCCAGCTCACGTGCCCGCTCTGCGGGGGCCCTCCCCCCCTCCCCGCTGGGACACCCAGACCAGAAATACTGCCCTTGGGGACTTCCGCTCTGGGGCCAACCGGGGCGGTGAGAGAGGTAGATGAGGCCCCCACCCCCACCCCCACCCCCAGGGGCGGGGCAGAGCCCGGGGCTCAGCGGCAGACCAAGGGCCGTACCCTTAGGCCTGGTCCCCGCCCCCACTGAAAGGAGGGAGGTGGAAGAGGCCCCTCCGGGGGCGGGGCCGCCTCGGGGCGGAGTCTGGGCGGGGCACTCACTTCGGCCCGCCCCCATTGGCAGGAGGGAGGTGGAAGAGGCCCCTCCGGGGTCGGGGCCGCCTCGGGGCGGAGTCTGGGCGGGGCACTCACTTCGGCCCGCCCCCATTGGCAGGAGGGAGGTGGAAGAGGCCCCTCCGGGGGCGGGACCACCTCGGGGGCGGGGCACTCACTGCGGCCCGCCCCCATCGGCAGGAGGGAGGTGGATGAGGCCCCTCCGGGGGCGGGACAGAGCTCGGGGCCACGGCCTCAGTTTCCCCTCGGGCCGGGGGCGGGGCCTGCTGAGTCATGCTGAAGCGGCAGAGCCCCGCGGGGTGCCGCGCCCTGGCCCCGCCCCCGGCCCCGCCCCGCGCCCCGGCCCTCTCCCGCCGCCCTCGCCAGCGCGGGCTGCGCGGCTGCACAGCGGCCCTTGGTCAGCGACGGCGGCACCTGCGCGCCCCTGGTGCGCGGCCGGCCTGGCGTGGCGCTGGTCCCGGCTGCTGCTCGCGTCCCTGGAGTGCGGGCGCCGCAGGGTCGCCGCGGGGGGCATGGAGCCCTCGGGCGGCCTGGGCCCCGGCCCGGCCACCTACGACTTCCTGGTCATCGGCGGCGGCTCGGGCGGCCTGGCCAGCGCCCGGCGTGCGGCCGAGCTGGGAGCCCGTGCCGCCGTGGTGGAGAGCCACAAGCTGGGGGGCACGTGCGTGAGTGCGGGGGCAGTGCGGGAGGATGGGGGGGCGGGGCCAGTGACCGGTGGGGGCACTGAGGCCGGCAGGATCAGCGCCCTCCCTGGCCTCGTCCGGGAGCTGGGCAGCGCGGGGCGGGCGCCCCTGCCCTCCTCCCGGCCTCCGGGCAGAGACGCTGCCTCGGCTTTTCCTTCTGCAGCCCCTTTCACAGAGGAGCAGACTGAGGCCCGAAGGGTCACGGAGCGAAGGCCTGGGTTTGAGAGCCCGCTCTCTGCCCTTCGTCTGACCCTGGGCCTCAGTTTCCTCTTCTGTAAAGTGAGAGGGGCGGCAGGAGGACCTGTGGCTCTGGCTAGAGCCATGAGCCAGGCTGCGACCTTGGGCCAAGCAGTCCCCTCCCTGGTGGGATGCTGTCTGCCAAGGTCAGGGGCGAGAAGGAAGACTGGCATGGGCATTCTGAGGGCTCAGGGGTCCAGCTGCCCGGGGCAAGGGCCTGGAAGGAGACGAGGGAGGCGGTGGGGCGGCGGGCAGGACGGAGAAGCTGGTGCCATCACGGCTTCCTGCAGGAGGAGGTGACAAGCCCTCTGTGCTCTGCCCTCCCCTGCAGTGTCGCGCCCATCAGGGACTCTCCAGCTTGGGGAGGACATTGACCAGCTGGAGAGGGTCCAGGGGCAGCCGCGGGCTGCTAGGTGCGGGAGGAGCCCTCCTCTGGTCCTGCTGCCCCTCTGCCTCTGGGTGCACAGATCTCCCTGCACCACTTTGTATCGGACCTTTTTCCAAGACAATTTTCAGCTCTCACCCTTTGTAAAATATTGGGTTCCAAACTGTCCCCCTCCTAAGAGGCGGGCGATTTGTGGTCATGTGAAGCCTATTTCCCCATTAGCCGTGTTGTAAGAGAAGGAACAGTTGCTGGCAGTTTCTTAAAGCATGCTGTGGTTCCATCACCACCTGCTTGGCCGTTCCCCTCTGGGTCCACTTCTTTGCCACCACAAAAAGAGCTGCCAGAAACGCTTGTGTGCCCCTCTCTTTGCTCTCTCTGGGCACAGGCCTGGTCCCAGGGCACACGCAGGTTGGTGACTTTCGCCACACTTCATATTGTTTTCCAGATTCTGGTCCCTTCTGTGACTGCTAACAGAGGCCAGGACCCCTAGCCAACGTGTTTGAGGAGGCCGTATAGCTTCTTCTGGGCCCTCCCATCCTCCAGGATGCTGGGCCATATCCTTCCTTCCCTTCCCTCAGTCTCCGGACTCTCTGTGGGCCGTCTGCCCCTGCCTGCCTCCTCCTGTCCACACTGTGGCCCCCTTAGCCCCCACCTCCGCTGTGAATTTGAGGCCTTGGAACTGGAACAGGAGGAAGAGCCCTGTACCCCAGGAGAAGGCCAGGGCCCCACGGGGGGCTCCCCTACAATTAGAGACCCTGTCTATTCCAGACACTCAGTAGAAGTTAAGGTAGAAGAGGTGGGGGGCAGGGGAGAAAGGGGGGGGGGTAGAATCAACAAGGTTGCTAGATATGGAGGGTGAGAGAATGAGGAGCCAGGATCTCCCCTGGCTCCAGAGAGGCTGGAGGCACAATTCGGGGAGTGTGATGAGAAGCCCTCCCTTGTTTGCCAATCTGGGTGACTCATGTGTCCCACCTAAGATAAGGAATGAGGGTGTGGGGCTCTTCCTTTCCTGGTCAGTGCCCCGTAGCAGGGTGATCTGAGAGCGAGGGGGTGGCCCCGTGCAGCTGCTGCCCTGGGTGCCACAGTCAGGGCCGGCTGGGGATTGGGGCACGGTTGGGGGGAGGGAGCCCCTCCTCCCAGATGGATGAAGGGCTCATGCACCCACTGGGAGTGTTCCACGGCCTCGTGGCCGCTGTCTGCTGGAGGCCCACTGCCAGAAATTCCAGCCCTTGGCTGGAGAGGCTAAGCAGAGTCTTCCGGCAGCCTGTCATGCAGGGACGGCTTCTGGCTGTGTCAATGCTGCCTTCTTCACTCACACTCTCTCCTCTTCCTCTACTGGGAGCCTCAGGCAGCAGTGATCACTGTTACCCCTGTCCCCAGAGCTCTGGTCCCTTGTCCACTGGCACTCCCAGGGCAGCCTGGGCCAAGCCTTGGTGTATAGCACCCCTAGCCCTGGGATGTGGCGGTGTTCATGTGTGAGAACACACCAGATGGGTCCTGAAAGAGGGACAAAGAGGAAACGTGCAGTCCTTTGAAGTGAGCCCAGTTGTCCAGCCCTGAGCCCAGGGCTGGGGGTGCAGAGGCAAAGAATGAAGCGATCCCTGCCCTCCCAGCTTCTATACTGGCAGCCCGCTGGTGTGGCCGGCTTCCCTCCTGTCCAGCAGGGCACTGTCCATGTTGGGACAGGATGGGTGACAGGGTGAGCGTGAAGATGGTGAAGAAAGGCCAGGGATGGCTTAGGCTATGGCGAAGGCAGGAAGAGTGGACAAGCCAAGTCTACAAGCATTTATAAAGTACCTGCTGTGCCGGGCACGGTGCTGAGCGCCGGGGATCCGAGACAGTCCCCACTGTGTGCCGGGGATCCGAAACAGTCCCTACTGTGTGCTGGGCACGGTGCTGAGCGCTCGTGCTGCTAGACAGGGGAGAGACAGTTTCTACTCTCTGGGAGTGCGCAGCCCAGTGGGGGAGAGAGCACACCAATAACTAGGTAGAAACGCCATCGCACACTTAATCAGGCTAAACTGAAGATGAGTCACAGAGGGAAGGAAGGCCTTGGAATTCAGAGAGCCAGGGAAGGAGATGCCTTGGCTGAGACTTGGAAGCCAGGAGGCGTGGGGGGGGGGTCCACCCCGGGGCACAGAGGTTGAGGAGGGGGGAGGCAGAGCACCCACCCCCGGGGCACAGAGGCTGAGGAGGGGGAGAGGGGCAGAGCACCCACCCCCGGGGCACAGAGGCTGAGGAGGGGGAGGGGAGCAGAGCACCCACCCCCGGGGCACAGAAGCCAAGGTGGGGGGTCAGAGCACCCACCCCTGGGGCACAGAGGCTGAGGAGGGGGGGCAGAGCACCCACCCCCGGGGCATAGAGGCTGAGGGGGGGGGGGGGCAGAGCACCCACCCCCGGGGCACAGAGGCTAAGGAGGGGGAGGGGGACAGAGCACCCACCCCCGGGCACAGAGGCTGAGGAGGGGGAGGGGGGCAGAGCACCCACCCCCGGGGCACAGAGTCCCTGGCCAGGGGACAGTCAGACACAATGTCCAACATCAGGACAAGGAACAAAGCAAGTTTGAGGTGCAGTGGTAGCCTTGTGGCCAGATGGGCTTCTAGTCTGATGTTTGGGGTGCTTAGCTTTCCAGTTAAAGGGGACTGGAAAAGAATGGAGGGCCTTGGTCTTCACGACCTGAACCCCTGTGGGCAGGCAGTGAAGCTCCAGTGAATGGCTCCTTCCCTCAGGGCGGATGAAGCCGGCTGGATCTCGACACAGAGGACCTGAGTTCAGATTCCGGCTCCTCCCTCTGTCCCCTTGGACAAATTCCTTTCCCTAGCAGGGCCTCAGTTTCCTCATCTGTAAAGTGAGGCGTTCAGTGGTCCCTAAGGTTTTTTCCGGCTGTAAACCAGCAGGATTTTCCTGCTGAATTTTTAAACCTTGAAACTAGGAGAGGTGACGACTAGCTTTTCAAGGCTTTGGAAAGGGGATGACTTTTTTCCCCATCACTAAAGTTCCCTTTGTCATATGATAGGAAGTATCTAACTTTGGGTTTAATAACTCAGCTCTCCCAGGTGACAGCCCCTTCTAACTGGAATGTTGAACCTTCTTTCCCCCAGAACTTTGCCCAGACCAGATCATTGCCCCCCCCTTTTTTTCCTCTGGGAGAAACACCCAGAAAACAGCTACTGGGGCGGAGAGGCCCTGGGTGCTGGGGAGAGCTGGGGCTGGGTTCTGGCTCCCTGTCCTGAATCTGTTCATTTTCTTTTTTCAGGTGAATGTCGGATGTGTCCCCAAAAAGGTATTCTTCCTTAACTTTTTCATTTGTCTACAAATTGAGGCAAGGGTCTGCCTTGGGAAGGGCTGCTGTCCCTCAGAAACATACAGGCTCTAAAGCCTGGTTCACTGTGGTACAGTGGGAATCAGAGAACCTGGGTTCAAATCCTCCTTTCTGCTTGGGTGACCTCAGGCAAGTCACAGTACCTCCCTGGGCCTCAGTTTCTCCATCTGTCAGGTGAGGAGGGTAGTCCTTTGAGGCCCCTTCCCGCTCTACAGGCTAAGATCCTATGTGTGACCTCCTGGCTGGGCCCGTTTCCCTGCCTGTCTAGTGAGGATGGTGGAGTGGCTGTCTCTGAGGCCCCTTCCACTGGGTCTTGGATGCACCCCTGCATCTGTATGAGGTGCCCCAGGGTTTTGGACCCAAGAGAGTGTCATTTTGCTCCCTGAGTGGCTGTCACTGTGCGGTCAGCAAGGCCATTTTGTCCGCTCTCCAGGTTTGTGGTGGCCCTTGGCTCAGCCCGCAGGGTGGCATTGTCTCCAGTCTGGAGCTGCTGGGTTCCCTGAGCAGCGATCAACTCTGGTGATCTGGCATCGAGCTCAGGAGAGCAGGGTCTCCCGCCAGAATATAGACATGACTGTTAGCTGAGGGGGTGGAGGGTGGAGGGAGCTGGGATCTGCTCTGGGCCTTCCATTTTCTCACCCATATGGCCTGACCAACCTTGCAGGTTTCCCTAGCACAGACATTCCAAAATTCTCTGGACTTACTTGTTGATGGAGGGAGCCTTGAGGCAGCTTGCTGTAGCTGGAGAAAGCTGGAAAACCTGTGGCCCTGGGCAGGTCCCTCTGCCCTGGGCAACTTTCTGAGACCAGAAGTCGCATATAAGGTGTCAGGGCACACTCCTTTTTTCTTGGGTGGGTCTGATGGGAAACCCAAGTCTAGATGTGGAGACCCTTCCAGAGATCTCAGGCATCACCCCAGTGCCCTCTTTTCTCCCCTGTAGGGCCTCATTCTCCCACCCCCTCAGATTGCCCATAAGGAAGCATTGGCATGGAGTCCTTGCCTTGCCCGGTTCTGCTCACGCCCAGCTTACAGTTGACTTGAGGACGGTCTTGGGAGTTGGCAACTTCCTGGTATTAGGGTGACAGGGGATGTGGAATCTCCCCAGGGACTTTGAGCCCATTGTAAAGACTTTTCCCTGAACAGTTAATCCCATTGTTAGGGTGTGGATTGAAAAAATGAACCCAAAAACCGTCCAGTGAGAGGGAGTGGCCTGTCTTTCTCCTGAGCCAGAGTAAAGTGGGGTCTGGAGAGGGGAAGGGCCTTGCCCAAGGCCACACAGGACCACTGCCTCTGAATCCAGGTACCCTATGATTTTGGGGCTTGGCTTCCTGACCACTGATTATAATGTCTATGGAGTGTTCTGGAAGGAAAAGACACAAATCAGGCAGATCCAAAGTCTGGGCCCTGGAGCTTCATGAGTGCACATACCTCCTCATTTTACATCTCAGGAGACTGAGGCACTGGGCAGGTAAGGGACTTGCCCAAGGTCACACAGGGAGCAGGTTTCTCAGAGGCAGGGCCTCATCTGGTCGCTGCAGCACGGTCCCTATCATGGTATCCTTGTAGTGCCAACAAATGTCCAGACTGCATTTGCGGGAAGGGAGCCTTCACTCGCCATGGTCCATCCAGTTCCTGTGCTGGGCCTCAGTTTCCCCCTCTGCACAATGAGAGGCTTGCACGGGGTGGTGTCTTTAGCCCCTTTCAGCTCCAGAGTGATGGTTGTGGAGGCCTCGACCATCGGGGCCCTCTGATCATCAGGGAGCCGAGGCAAGAGCCAGCCTCCATCCCAAAGAGCTGGGGGTGCAGTGTTTGTCCATGAAGCGGGTTCCTTCTAACTGGCTGCCCACTGGTCTGCTGCCTCTCCTCCAGGTCATGTGGAACACGGCGGTCCACTCGGAGTACATTCACGACCAAGAGGATTATGGTTTCCAGAGCTGTGATGCCAAGTTCAATTGGCGGTGAGTGTGGTGGCACATAGGGTGTGGTCTGGAAACCAGTGAAGATGGACAGTCTTGAGGGCAGGGAATGTTTGGAAGAGAAGCAGGGAGCATGAGGACACGGCGAGTCCTCCTGCCATTAATTCAGCCCCGGGACCCTTGAGCTTCTGGGCTTTGTGCAGGAGAGGCAGTATAGACCGTTTCCTCCAGCAGCGTGTTCTCTAAGAAGGGGCTGAGTAAGGCACGCATGCTGCCAGTTCTTCTGGCAGAGCCGATGACAGGAGGGGAGGCTGGAGCCAAACTGGACTGGGACAGATGCTTCCAGCCAGGGTCACACATGTCCTAGGAGGTCGTGGCTGGAGGAAGGGCACTGACGAGGGAGTCTGCTAGTTCTGGCGGGCTCTCCTTGCCCAGCTGGACAGAGACAGCTGTTTTCCCTGCCCACGATGAGCCCGGGGCCATCCTGGTTGTTAGCTGAAGTGACTCCTCTCTTGTTGCAGAGTTATCAAGGAGAAGCGGGATGCCTACGTAAGCCGTCTTAACAACATCTACCAAAACAACCTCACCAAGGTCTGTCTGCTGGGGTTTCTCTCCATTGGGGTTCAAAGTTTTTCTTTTAAGATTTATTCATTTTTTAGAGACGAGTTCTCCCCATCTTGTCCAGCCTAGAAGGATGTGCAGGGTTAGTCCTGGGTTCAGTCCAGCATGGGAGCTTTGTCCGGCTGCATTTCTGGCATGGGTTGGTCACCCCTCCTTAGGCCACCCGGTGCCCTGTCCCAGGGGCTCCATCAGATTGCCTGCAGCCTGGCTTTCTTCAGTCCAGAGCTCCAAGCTAGAGTTCCACCAGCATCAGCCACAGCCGGCAGCCTCCAGGCTCTGTCCCTCCACCAGGCCCTGTCATGCTGCCTGATTTGTCAGCGAGGTGTGCACTCTGCCCTCTCTTCTCTCCCATGCCAGCCTTTTTATGCACGGATACACACAGGCCCTGTTTCCAAATTTCTCCCTGCAGCCCGTCTTCCAAGGCTCTCTTCTTCCCTTGGCTTTCCTTCTTGGCCCCCTTGATCAGCTGCTCAGCTGCTGTGACCAAGGGCAGCCAGACTCCAGCCACCACACAATCTGTGTGCTGGCCCTTACTCAGCAGAACCCTGGCTCCCTCCCTGCTGGCTCCTGTGGGTTCTGCTGATCTGTTTATTATCACTTGGGGGATGTCCTGAGGGGTGCAGCTTTCAATGCAGACAGCCCCGCGGGCCTGCTTCGGCCTCAGTGAGGGACTCTGAGGGGTGCAGCTTTCACTGCAGACAGCCCCGTGGGCCTGCTTCAGCCTCGGTGAGGGACTCTGAGGGGTGCTGGTTTCTGATTGCTACTCTGTCCTCTTTCAGGACGGTTCTGTTGCTCGGGGCCTCTCTCACTGTGGAAGCTTCTCCTCCAGCTGTTCCGAGCTCTGCTCTGCTCTCTTGATGTCTCCTTTAGGCTCCCCCATTACTGGCTTCAGCTTCTTTTTTAATGCCAGCTGGCCTTTCTGTTTACTGCCCAAGGGGCTTCCCTTTCATGAATTCCTGGAGCCCAGGCAGTATTGTCCCTTCGGGTGGCTTTCTTCTGATTGTCTTGGGACTTGATGTCCATCCCATCGGAGAATCACTTTTCGGCTTGTGGGCTTCTTTAATCAGTCTTTCGCTGCAAGGCAGTCTTCCTTATAAGGCTTTGTTTTCCTTTTCTGGTGGATTTGCTGCCATTGGGGGGGCGGTGGAGGGAGGGCTAGGCTTCCCTAGAGGCAGCCACTTGTTTTGCTGGAGGTCTTTTCTTTGATTTTCATAAGGAGCGTTTTCCACGCCTGCAAAATCAGGCCCCACACATGGAGGGAGGCCTTAGGCGTGCAGGTTACTGTTTATGTTGTTAGATGGCAGTCATTAAGACACTGGGCGGTCCGTGAGTGAATGAGCGGTCACTAAGTGAGGACAACTGCCAGTCCCTTTGGTCTGGTGACTTCAGAGGCCTCCAGGGCCAGCTACCCAGACTGGGCAGTTATCGATTGGGGTGGTTTAGTAGAGGGGGAGTCCTCTACTCTAGAAGTCATCGCCACGGGCAGCCAGCCCCTCTCTCTGCACCAGGGCCTCCCCTCTGGTGGCCCCCCGACTCACATCCTTCCAGCCATCCCTGCCCCTTTTGCCCACTTCCTTTCTCTCCCAGGGGTCGTCTCCAAATTCTCCTCACTGGCCAGCTACCTGAGGGCTGGAGGGACACTCACTGGCTGAATTGGAGGCTACTGGTGCCAAAAGCTCCAGGGCCTGCAGGCATAATCCTGGGAGTGAGAGAAGTAAAAGGGCGCGATGCCCATTTATTCCTGTTCCACAGATCTGTGATCTCACCCGTGGGTGATAGGGAGGGAGGGGGCTCTTAGTGGTTCACATTGCCCCTTGTCTGGCGTGGAAAATGAAGTAAATCTGGAAGGGAACAGAAGGTTCTTGAGTCGCCCCTCATTTTACGGATGGGGAAACTGAGGCCCAGACTGCTTCATTGCTTAATCTCACCCTTATTTTCCACCCTGCCTACCTGAGACAGAGGCTTCTGCACCCACTCTCTTTTTCATGAGAGTCGGGCATCACTTTTGCCTCAGCCCTCTTCCCCCATGGGGGACACTGTGTCTCCCCACCCTAGAGTTATTACTGAACTTTGCCATCCCCGGGCCACATAGCCCAGAGAAGACCCTGCCACCCAAGGGCTGTCTTGTCCAGGTGCTGGCTTCCACTGCGGAAGTCCCTGGTGTTGGGGATAGAAGGAGCCTTGTGCTTCTTGGGGGTGGTGGTGGTGCTGGACAGGTGGCTGATTATGGCCCAAGCCCAGGGCCCACGTGAGGGGTGTCCCCTAGAGATGGAAGGTGTGGCAGACACTGAGAACCAGCCAGCCGTGTTCCTGGCACATCCATTGTGGGCCCTGCATGGGAGGGTGATTCTGGGGGGCAGCAGCCAAGCAGGATCCTGTGACCTCACGGGGGCGGGTGGATGTTGGTATAGGGCCCATATCATCCAAGTGACAGGCCTGTGATGTCTTCAGGGTACAGATTCCTGAGAACCGCTGGTCCTTGGATTCGGCAGAGGAGGGCGTGAGTGCCAGCTCTTAGCCTGGCTAGCTGTGTGACCCTTAAACTGAGATGGGGATGCCTGCTCTCCCTCTCACATGTGTGCATGGAGTAGGTGCTTATACATGCTTACAAGCTGTCTGTTGTGAGGGTCAGATGAGACCGTGAATGAAGTGGGAGGGACGGAGAGTGCAGCAGAAGGACAAGAGACGGTACCGAAAGGGAAGTGCTTTGTCATGCTTGGAATGCCGTGTGCCCTGCACTGTCCTCACCTGAATGGCAGCGGCCATCGTAGACCTAGAGTGGCCCTGCCTTTCCCTGCATGGATGACCCTCCTGTCTTCTTTTCAGTCCCAAATAGAAATCATTCGGGGCCATGCAGCCTTCACGAGTGACCCAGAGCCCACCGTGGAGGTGAATGGGAAGAAATACCGCGCTCCCCACATCCTGATTGCCACGGGGGGCGTCCCGACCTTTCCCAGTGAGGACGAGATCCCTGGTGAGTGTCCTCAGGCTGGGATGCTGGCAGGCCGGGCCAGGCTCGTGGGCTCCTATGCATGCACCCAACGCTCATCCCCTCCAGCCGATGGAGATGGTTTCTTTAGCTACCTTACTGTAGCTGGGGAGGATGGACAGCCAGCTCGTGGCCGTGCTGTGTCCCTCCCAAGACCTGTGGGGTCACTATTGAGCTAACCTGCTTGCTGCCCTTCCCAAGGGGGCCAAGGAAGGGGCATACCTGGCAGTCCTGAGCACCAGACACCCGGGAGAGTCCTGGGCAGGGAAGGAGGGATACAAGGGAAATTTGCTTCATTTGTGACCATTGTCTGGTACAACTGGGCATTGTCACAGGAGGCAGGAAGCCTGGGTGTGAAGGCCCAAATGGCAGATCAGATCTCAACGCTTCCCACCACACTCCTCACCTCTCGGGATGGGGCTTTCTGAAATCAGAGCTGCAGGGCCCTTTACAGGACCAGTGAGGTGTCCAGGGCTTCTTTGAGCAGAAACAGAATTCCTGTTGGCACTTCTGGGTCGTGCCTCACAGTGTGGCACTCTGTCACAGGGCTTCCCAGGGCTGTTAACGTAGAGTCACAGCCTGTAAACGGGCCCTTTGAGGTTCAACGTCACAACGACAAACAGTTCTGATGCAGCAGAAAGGGATGGGGCGGAGGTGACCAATGAGACCGATGTGTCCACACAGGATGCTCTTAGACCAGTGCTGATTTTAAAGAGACCTATTCAGAAGAAGGAACTGAGGATGGGTGAGGGGGTTAAGTATGTGAGTGCGGTGCAGTCTGCAAGAGGGTTGGGGGGAGCCAAGTGACTTGTTAAAGCTGCCTCCAGGGAAGAGTGGAAGGGCCTGAGCACTGCCCAGGGTGAACACCACCCAGGACGCAGAGCCCCCTGGCTCACCTTAGGTCGCTTCAGGGCTCAGGGGCCTGGAAAGGCCCTGGGCACCCAAGATAAGCGGGCGTGCTCAACCAGCCATCCTGCTTCCCTGGTGAGCTCAGGTGATCAGGCCCAGGCACGCTCTGGCCCAGGGCCCGGATGCATGGGGTGGTGTTGAGAAGGAGAGAGGCTCCAGGCAGAGGAAAGTGCTCAGCTTAAAGTCAGCAGAGATCTGGCTTCTAATTCCACTTCTGATACTTGCCAGTTTTGTGTCTGTAGACAAAGCTTGTCACTTCTCTGAGACTCACTTTTCCTTATCGGTAAAATGGGTGTTAAAAAAACGAACAGCCCCCCACTTCCTCCCAGGATTATTGGCGCTTACGGACCTTGAGTGGCACATAGGGCTTGTTAGCAGCTGCAGCAGGTTAGGCGTGGCCTTGATTGTCTGGTCCTGTGACTGCTGGTCTTCAGCCAGGGGACGGCTCACCACTGATGTGCAGCCCGCGGCTTATCTCTGAGATGTGGCACTTTCAGTATGGCAGCTTGCGTTTCTGGCGGTCTGCAAAGCGCGTCCTAATGGCTGATCTGTGCGGTCGCTGGAACAGTGACAGTGATGATGGTGGTGACCTAGCTTATACTGGCCTTTCCCTACCAGCCGTGAAGTAGGTCCCCATTTCACAGGAGAGGACTCCAGGCGGTGCGGGGAATTCCCATGCTCGCATAGCTGCTGAGGGCAGAGCCACAGGATCACTGGGCAAGGGTGTTCAGAGGCTGGGTCACCGGCCCCTCATACACAGAGGAGGAGCCTCACCCAGGTTACGGGGGGAGGACGGGATGGACAGAGATTTGAACCCAGGCCCCTGATGCCCCTTTGAGGTTCTCTATGCAGCCTCTCCACACAGCTGAGTTGTCTTGGACTTATTTCTCCCTAAATCACCTCCCCCAAAGGGGGATTATTTTAAAGGGCACAAAATATTCCAGATTCTCTAATCAAAGTATTTCTTGCTTTTTAGAGGGCATCTGGGGTTAAATGACTTGCCCAAGGTCACACGGGCTAGTAAGCCGGATTTTAACTCAGGTCCTCCTGACTCCAGGGCCGGTGCTCTACTCACTGCACCAGCTAGCTGCCCCCTAATCAAAGCATTTCTAAAGAAGGATTCCTGATACTTCTGCTGTTTACAGTGTGTCTGCTCTCTCCCACCTCTGGCCCTGCCTTCCAAGCCTCCTCATAACAAAGAAAGGCCTGTGAGCAAGCCTTGGCCCTCCAGGCAGTGACAGGCACACAGTAATGGGCCCTCGCCTCTCTGCTTTCCGTTCCTTGGGCCAGGTGTGGGTGCTGGAAATCCTCAGCCTTGCCTCTTGCCTGCTGAGTGGGCCATTGGTTCTTTACTTCCCAGGTGCCAGCTTGGGAATGACCAGCGATGGCTTCTTTGAGCTGGAAGATTTACCCAGGTAAGGCCCAACGCGACTCCCATCCTGGGTGGGCATAGCAGACTGATCCCTGGCCCCAACTGGCTGATGGTGATCCTGCTGTGACCCTCCCATCTGGAGGACTTCACTCATGGTTTATAAATAAGATGACTGCCCCCATTTCACAGATGAAGAAAAGGAGGGCTGGGAGTTCATAGGAGCCTAAACTGAGAGGTGGAAGGGGCCTCAGAGGCCAGTTCCTTCATTTAACAAAAGAAAATGAGGGAGGGCAGTGATTCTTTCATGGTCTCACAGTGAGGATAGGGGTCAGAGGCTGGGGTTGGAGATCCATTTTGTTGATTGTCTAGACTTGAGAATTCATGGAGAAAATGTTAATAATGCAGACTGAACTTAAAAGTTTGTCATAGGTACATTTGTTTCTCAAGAGCCTGGTTGTTAAACACTTAGCAGCACACCCCAGAAACTGGCCCATGACAGCTTCAAGAAACATCTTATGCAGATCAACATAATAGGGAATCCCGTAAATGATGTTGAGGAAAGCCCTGGGCTGTGCTGGGGGGCATTGAGGGCCTGGAGGCCGCTGACCTCTCTGTGACCTGAGTGGAGAGGACGGGGCAGCTTGGTTGCTTTAGCTCTGTGACTTCCCTCTTTAGGGTTGTCCAGGCCCTCAGCCTTTTGTGCTTCCTTCACCCAGGAGGCAACAAGCAGTTCCTGTGTCTTCCTTTTCAGTTGTCAGTTGTCCAAGTATGACTTGGTGAAGGGAGCAAAGACTCCATGACGACCCTGATGATGATAAATAATAACTGCTTATGATTTACCAAGTGCTCTCTCAGTACCCTGTGATGTTGGTAGTGCAATGCATTATACCCATTTATAGTTAAAGAAAGTGAGGCTCAGTAGTTATTCTTTACCCAGAGTCACATGGGAGACTGTAGCATGTAAGCCCTGAAATCCTAGATTAACTCTCAGAGTGACCCATGGCAAAGCTGAGAACCAGAAAAAGGCGGTTTGGGTTTTTCTGGTTTTAGCTACGTTAGGGGAAATAGGAACATCGCAGAACCAGTCAGACTGTGTGGGAGGTGGAGGACAGAGGAGTCTTCTTGGGATGACCTTCAGACCAGGAAGCACCAAAGGAGAATGTCTTGGAGGAAGTTGGAACCTGAGCTAAGTGGGGTGATCCTAAGCAAGGTGCCCTGGAGGAATTTAAACCCCCTGGCCCTGCAGGGCTAAATTCCAGGGTTCAAAGAACTGGCAGATGGGATTGGAGCCCCAGGAAAGCACAGTGGGCCGGAAGATGGGCAAAAAAGGGAAGAGAATGTGTCTGGAAATGATAGGCCAGTGAACTCCCCTTGGACTCTTGGGAAAATTGTGTAGTGAAACATGGAAGAGAAGGTTAGTGCGCATTAGAAAAGGCTGTGGTGAGCAGGAGAGCCAGCCTGGTGTCATCAAGCCCAGGCCCTGCCAAACCTGCCTCATCTTCTCCCCCTTTCACATTCCCAGTCGGCTAGGTCAGGGGAGCCCTATCCTATCCAGACAGGGCCTGCTGGGTCTGGTGCTATTCCTGCCCAGTCTGAGGGGCCTTGGCCCAGCAGCTTGGGTCTCCTGGTAGGGAAGGGGTGGCTGAGTCAGTCAGAGATAAAGGCTTTTCTGGGCTGCCTGGAGGGCTCCTGGCACTTTTGGAGACTGTGGGAGGGGAAGAGAAGGGAAGGAGAGAAAATAAATATGCTAATTTAATTAAGCACTTTTCCAATGATAAGATCTCTCCTGGGAAGTAGGTATTATAATCCCTTTGTCCTATCAGCTTGAATCTGGCAGCTAGGTTCCTCAATGGTTAGAGCCCTGGGCTTGGAATCAGAAAACCTCATTCCTGTTCCCCAGTTCCAGTCTGGCCTCAGACACTTCCTAGCTGTGTGACCCTGGACAGGTCACTTCACCCTGCTTGCCTCAGTTTCTAAAATGAGCTGGAGAAGGGCAAGCTGCTATAGTGTCTCTGCCAAGAAAACCCCAAATGGGGTCACGTAGAGTCAGTGACTGAACAGAACTCTAAGACATGAAGTTGACTCTGCCTGAGTAGCTGAGATAGTGTAGACAGGTGGTGTCACGGCCATGGAAGGAATTGGTAAACTGAGATCAGCTTGTTGACCCTATCTGTGTCTGTCTGGTAGAGGCTGTGACCGCCCTGTCCCCAGTGCCCATACTGATGAGATGATGAAGTCACCCCTGTGCTTTGGTCTAAGCTGCATCCACTGCTTCCAGCCCCCAGCATCTGGGGTCACGTGCCAGCCCCCATGGATGAGGGCAGGGATTGGGGGGGGCACCATGAGCCGGCCACTGGAGCCCCTGAGGAAAGTGGGAGATCCGGGGTCCCAGAGTGTTTGCCAGGATGTCACTGACAGCAACAAGATTCCCTAGTGGTCTGTGGGTGTGGACATCAGTGGGAAAGAGGCTCACCAGGGAGGAGATGGCATTGAGGGGTACCTGGGCTCCCCCTGTCCCCAGGGAAAGGGATAGAGAGGTGTGCTGTTTTGCAGAGGACACCCAAGTTCCCTGTGTCCTTTTGGAAGCAGGAGAAGGCAGTCACAGAATGGAGGGATCAGCAGCTATAGGAGTTCCGGTGGGTCAAAGGGTCAGAGAGAGGGGCTGGGCCAGGCTGGAGGCCGCCCAGTGAAAGCAGGAGGTTAGGAGCCAGGGCTGTGGGAGTCCCAGGGCAGGGGGGCAGAGGATGAGCTGGTTTTGTTTTGGTCTTTCCCTCTAAAATGAAGCCTGTGCCTCCTCTCCAGGCGCAGTGTGATTGTGGGTGCTGGGTACATTGCTGTGGAGATAGCTGGCATCCTCTCGGCCCTGGGCTCTCGGACGTCACTGATGATACGTCATGACAAGGTGAGGAATTGCAATGATAATAAAATACTGATGACCATAGCTGGTTTGCAAAGCTAGAGGACTCATCTGGAGTTCACAGGCCTCCTCGTTCTCTTTGTTGGAGAGACTGGAGTCAGAGAGGGGCCCTTCCTGGGCGGTAGTGGGCTTCTTGTGCAGGAGGGAGCCAAACACCCTCCAGGAGGCTGTTGCTGGGAGCGACAGGGGTGGTCCAGGTTGGTTTCTGTCCTGTGATGGAGTAAACAGAGTTCAGGGCCTCATCTTCCCATTCACTGCACGGAGCCAAGCTCCCACCATAGTGGGCTGGCTCATACCCAGTTCTGGCCCCTTTTCCATCTTCTGGCAGCTGGTTGTGGCCTCTGGTCCCTCTGTCCCAGGGCATGGGACAGCAGGGATTCTTGACTTCTTGGGTATCATGAA
Organism: Petaurus breviceps papuanus; assembly: GCF_028583685.1. Taxonomy (NCBI): domain Eukaryota; kingdom Metazoa; phylum Chordata; class Mammalia; order Diprotodontia; family Petauridae; genus Petaurus; species Petaurus breviceps. The sequence continues at coordinate 8,723,712 of NW_027186458.1, forward strand.
CCCCTTTCAGAATCATGTCATTAAATGCATAAGACATTATGGAGGATTACAAAGCAGAACCATTTTATTGAAATGTAATTATCAAATTATTTTTACATTATTGGATTATTTTTAAAATATTATCTGTGGGCCCCGGTGAGGAGCCTGCCATTCCCACATCAGGCTCAGTGACAGTTGTGGGACCAGTCGTGGACGTGGACACATTCAGGGTGAGGGCTGGTACTGTGGCTGCTTCTGCCCGGGGAGCTTGCCTTCAGGATGAGCCCCCATCTATCCCTCCCCCGGAGAGCAGTCTGAAAAGTCAGGGATTCTCCTCGGTGCCCTGGGACAAGTGAAGGATTCCTGATGTGTGAACGGGTCAATCTGGGCATGATCATTTCTGCCTCTTGCCCCTCTCTGGAAAGGGAGGCCCAGGCTGTCTCAGCCATGGAGGAAGCTCTCATGAGACTCAAGCTATTTAGGACCTTAGAGGCCATTTCCCCCAGTCCCCTCATTTTACAGATGAGGAAACTGAGGCACAGAGGGTTGCAGCCACATAGGCGATCAGTGGGTAGTGTGATGCAGGGCACTGGATTTGAAGTCAAAGGACCTGGGTTCGAATTCCTGCTTTTTCACTTGGTATGTGTGTAGCTGGTGACGGGGAGGGGGCCCCTCCCAGCTCTAGCTCGGATTTCATCAGTGGCAGGGCCAGAGCTTGGTCCCACACCTTTAGATCCCAGTCTGACGCTGAGTGGGGCAAACATCCTCCTCTCGCAGACTTTCCCATTCTCCTCTGCCTCCCTCCCTTCCTCCTCCTGGCAGGTGCTTCGGTCTTTTGACGCGATAATCAGTTCCAACTGCACTGAAGAACTAGAGAATGGGGGCGTCGAGGTCCTGAAGTACTCCCAGGTACGGAAGGAGCCCAAGCCCCTCCTCAGACCCATCAGGCTTGGCACACAGCTCTTGGCCTCCCCTCAGTGGCTCGGGCTGGGGGTGGGTGGACAAGGGCAGAGTGGGAGCAGTGATGCTGCTGAGGAGGGGACCCCAGGACCCCCAGCTCGCAGGCTGAGGCTCCCTGATAGCGAGTGGTCCTGAAACAAGCGGCTCTCCCGGCCTCTCACTGGGGAACTTGCCTTTCTGCCTGTGCTGGGAATGTGGGCTTTTTGACATCAAGATGAGCCTCGATCCTTGCCTCCCCTGGAGAGCAGTCGGAGCGTGAGGCAGCTTCCCTGGAGAAGGGAGGGCACTCTGTGCCTGCTGTCAGTGTGCACACGCCCCCTGCATCCTCCTGGGTTACAGGGACCTGTGCTTGTGGGGTGGCCTTCCGTACCCCATAGGGGGCATACACTTCTTATGAACCTGTGTCACTTTCCTGGTGCCTTGAGGTTCAGTACTGAGTGCAGAGTTAGGAGGGCAAGGACTCCCCCAGGGGAAGGTCTTCTGCCTGAGCAGAGGGAGGAAGCTTCAGTCAGCTGGTGGGATCAGAAGAGGGGGTCTAGGCAGCAAGTCTAAATGACTGGTTTTAGGAGGCTAATCCTGTGCTGGGGTATGCTGGGGAGCTGGTTGTTAAATGTTCATTCTGGGCATTTACACCTCAGAAATTGGCAAACACAACAAATTGGGGCTCGATGTATGAATTTGTTGATTGTCTTAAGTGATGGAGAAAATGCTGATACTGGAGATTAGACTGAAGTGTGCTGTGTGTGTGGGTACGTAGAGCTGGTTGTTAAACATTTACCCTTGAGTGCACTGACACGATGACCCCTTGAGAAGGGTCGACAGAGTCAAGTGACCTCTTGCTACTCTCCCTCCACCCGGCTCCATCTCTGCCCTTCTCTCTGAGGCCAGATCAAGGAAGTGAAGAAGATGCCCTCAGGCTTGGAGCTGACCATGGTGACTGCAGAGCCTGGTAGGAAACCCGCTGTCTGCACAATCCCGGACGTGGACTGTCTGCTGTGGGCCATCGGGCGCACCCCCAACATCAAGGGCTTGAACCTGAGCAAGCTGGTGAGGCTTGCTGCCAGGCTGGGGGAGGGCGGGGTGCTGGGGCCTGCCCCCCGTGCTGAGGGCACTACCCCCACTCTCAGCTGTGCCTCAGCCCCCTGCTCTGGGCCCAGAGAGATACAGACAGAGCATGCCAGGAGCTGTGGGCAGACCTCAGGGAACGGGCAGAGCAGAAAGTGCCCAGAGGCTGGGAAGAGATGTCCAATGCCAGCCTGGGGGGCAGCACCCCTTTCGGAGATGAGGAAGCTGGGACAGACACTTTTCTGGGGGCCAGTAAGGGTCTGAGCTTCCTGGATCCTGTTGCTGCTGCTGACAGATGTGGTTAGCCTGGGCCCTGCGGCGGGCAAGAGGGCGTTCCCTCTGCAGGTTGGTGGGGCTTGTGGCTTTGCCCAGGACGCATGGGTTTTTGATCGCACATTTTGCCATCGCAGGGCATTCAGACTGATGACAGAGGGCACATCCTGGTCGATGAATTCCAGAATACCAACAGGAAGGGCATCTACGCTGTTGGGGATGTGTGTGGAAAGGCTCTTCTCACCCCAGGTAGCCTTCCTCTCCCCCCCTCATCCAGCAGGGCAGCTCCCTCTCCCAGGGCCTCACCATGCTGCTGCCAGAAGTCCTGGGGGGCCCTGCTGGGCTTCAGCCGCTATATGCTCAGAGCTCGGGGGCTGCAGCCCGTGGCCAGCCTCAGCCTCCCTGATGGCAGGGACCAGAGAGCCTGGGTTCAGGGCTGACCTGCGATGGCCTGTGGAGCCGCCCCGTCCGTTCTGGGGCTTCCTTGGCCTCTCTGAGCCTCGGTTTCCTCCCCTGCAAAACAAGGGGTTGGACTTGATGTTGTCCCAATTCCCCTTGAGCACAGAACTGGAAATTCTCTGCTTAGCTGCCAGCCTGGAGATGGCCAGCACTGGCAGCGTGGGGAGCTGTACTGCCCGGGGCCGGGCCACCCCAGGGGCATGGGTTTGGCCTGCCCAGGCACAATCCCTACAAATGTTTTGCTTTCCTGTCTTCTGTTTGGCAGGAGATGGGAGTAGCTGGGAGAGGGAGGTTATAGGCAGGGATAGCTGAGGAAAGGAAAAGGGAGAAAGATGGCCGAGGCGCATGTTGGCAGATGCCCGGCATCGTGATCACAAGCTGTGCCCATCACTCACTCCCAGGGCGCAGCCGTCCCTCTGCAGGAGTGCCTGGCTTTGGCATCCTTCACATGGAGCTGTCAAAGGCGGGCTGTTGCAGGGGCCGTGCCTGCCTCCTGCTGGCCGTGGCCCACCTGCCACCCTGGCCTCATACCCCCAGCCTCCACCAAAGCATCTTTCCGTAAGGGAGAAAAGTGGAGATCAAGTCCTGACCATGACAGCGGGTGCTTCTAGAGCATTTTAAGTTGTGCAAACAAGTCTCCCATTTACTCTTCACGGCCTTTCTGGGAGGAGGGAGAGAAAGTGCTGTCATCTCATTTCCCAGATGAGAGACCTGAGGCCCTCCTCGGCTGTAGTGTCTGAGGCTGGATTTGAACTCAGGCCTTCCTGAGCCCAGGCTGGGTGTTCTGCTGTGGCGCCACCGAGCGGCTGATGGTGGTCGGTGTGAAGAGGTGGAGAGGCCTAGCCGGCGGTCACTGTTGTGGCTTTGCTCGGGATATGCTTGCATCTGTAACCTCAGATGACCCAAGACTTTCAGGCTTTCAGACTGGGGGGGATAGTGACTGACATTCAGTGAATTATCTGATGGACGAGGCCTTCCTCCATCATCAGACTGATGAGTAGCAGACACACAGAGGGGCTTCGGCCTGGCAGCCACTGGACCGCGTCCATGGCGGAGCCTTCGCCAGGAATGCCCTCCTAATGCCCTTCTTGTACTTCCAGTCGCCATCGCCGCCGGGAGGAAGCTTGCCCACAGACTGTTTGAATGCAAACTGGACTCCAAGCTAGACTACGAGAACATTCCAACGGTTGTCTTCAGCCACCCGCCCATTGGAACCGTGGGACTCACAGAAGGTAGGAGCCGTTTTATGCTCTCAGGGCTAGGTAGCAGGCCTTGCCCTCAGGCCATGATAGCCTCCTCTCCCTCCTCCCTCACGCCCCTCTGCCCTCGGCCCTCTCTGGGAGCACTGGACAGAGTTTCTTGGTGGGAAACTGTTGTCAATTTGCCTTTCAGATGAAGCCATTTCTAAATATGGAAAAGAAAATGTGAAGATCTACGTGACTACCTTTACCCCTATGTACCACGCGGTGACTAGAAGGAAAACCAAGTGTGTGATGAAGATGGTGTGTGCCCTCCAGGAAGAGAAGGTAGGGGTGCTGCCGGGCGTGTCCGGGTGGGTGGGACAGGGCAGAGGCTGGGCCAGCTGCCAGGTGGCTCTGGATATCTTGTCTGCTGCTGCTAAGGCCTGGTTGAGTTTCATCTTCCCCAAGACCCCTCCTTGCAGAGTAGTATTAATAGTTGGCATTCACATAACGCTTGGTTTCCCCAGCCCTGAACCAGTGCTCTCTCATAGCAGCAGAGGTCATGCTGGGAAATTTTAAATTCTTTTTTCTAGTTAGTAAGCATTTATATCCTCTGTCTCCAGGGGGAAACAAGAAAACCTTTGCACCAAACAATTGCCCATTTCACGGGGCTCCTTCCCAGTCTGGACAGGAGGGCGCTGAGGGTGGTGGTGGGTGGGTGTCTGGGCAGGGGCAGCTCCCCTCTGGGGTCCCCCAGCCTCTGCTTGAGGCCCTGCAGGAACGGGGGCCCAGTTGGTCTCCTTCCTTGGAAAGGAGCTCTTCTCGTCCCCTCCGCCTGCCCAGTATTCAGCTCCTGCCTCGCTGCCACCATGCTTGGAGCGAGGGCTTCGTTGGCCCCAGAGCCCCGGGGACACCCCCTTGTTCCTTGCCGTCCTGGTGAGCTGGCTGTCCGGAGGGCTCTTGCTGAAGGGGCCTTGGAGCATTTCCTGGTGGGCTGAGCGGACTGGGGCAGTCCCGTGGGGGAAAGGCACCCGCTGGGGCCGCTGGTGAGGCTGCAATGCTCTTCGGCAGGTGGTGGGGATCCACATGCAGGGCATCGGGTGCGACGAGATGCTGCAGGGCTTTGCGGTGGCCGTGAAGATGGGGGCCAGGAAGGCCGACTTTGACAACACGGTGGCCATCCACCCCACCTCTTCCGAAGAGCTCGTCACGCTCCGCTGAGGGGGGCGCCTGGGACCGCCGCCACACGCCCCTTCCTTGTCCAGGCCAGCTCCCTTTGGGCACAGAGATCTTCAATAAATAGTGGACGTGGCTTGTCTAACGGCGTGTCTGTCCTTTGTGCCTGCCCGGCAGCCCCGGCTCTCCAGGGGCTGGCGAGGGACTCACTGCGGGAACGCGGTCCCCTTCTATCCATCCCCGGGTCTGGGCCGACTTGAAGCCTGTGAGAGCGCGTGACTCAGCCCTGGGACCTGAGAGCGCCTCACTGCCCCTCCTGGCTGGGCACTGGGCTGGGCTTCTCCCGCCCCACTCTGGAGACAGGCTCCTCTTGCTGAGCTCTGCGCCAGCCCCAGACGGTGCTGGCTGTGTGACCTTGGACAGGTCACCTCCCCCGCCTGCCTCCAGGACCTCAGCTGTAAAGTGAGGGGGGGAGAGGAAACAGCCAAGGAGCCCCGATGGGGCCCAGAGAGCCAGGGGGGGCCTGGGGTGAGGCTCTGCGCCAGCCCCAGATGGTGCTGGCTGTGTGACCTTGGACGGGTCACCTCCCCCCCCCCCCCCCCCCCCCCCCCCCCCCCCCGCAGTGAGTCCCCCCCCCCCCCCCGCCGCCCCCCCCGCGCGGGGGGGGGGGGGGGGGGGCGGGGCGGGGCCCCGCCGCCGCCCCCCTGGGGCGGGGGGGGGGGGGCCGGGCTCCTTCTCCCCTCCCCCCTGCCCCCCCCGCCGGCCAAGTGCGGAGGCTCCCCTCTGAGCCTGCTGTGATTGCCCTGCAGGGGCTGGAGGCCGAGGGCTCCTGCAAGGCTACACTGCAGCCCAAGGCCAGGTGTACGGGGCGGGTCTCTGCGCACGCACCCCAGGGGCAGCGGGGCTTCTGGGTGCTGCCTGGGCCGCTCCCTAAGCAAACATTAGACGCCTGCTGTGTGCCGCGCCGTGCTTGTTGCTGTGAGGAGGGCCTGCCCTTCCCCCCAGGTGCCAGGCTCCGGGGGTGCGCGCGCACCCTTGGGGAAGGAGCTGAACTGCATTTAGGTGACGCCTCCCAACCACCCCGCAAAGCCGGCGCTCTGGGCGCTTGGGCGCCCTCTAGTGGCCACAGTGCTCAGCTCCACCACCACGCCCCCTGTCAGGTCAGGTTCTACCAGGGTCAGCTGACCTCCCGAAGCCCCTCCCCTCCCAGCGGCTCCTGCTCCGTGATGGGGAGAGGCGGCGGCCCAGAGGCCTTTGCGGCATAACCCACTCCCGTCACCGTGGCAACAAGCACCGCGCCTCTCCCTTTCTGCCCCCTTTCACAGGGCGCGTGTGGTGACGTCGTGACGTCGGCGGCGCAGGCGCAAGCGCACCGGCCGCCCGCCTCTTCCCCACACTCCGGAGTAGGAAGCGGCTTCGGAGCCCCAGCTTTGGCTCGTCGCTTCCGCCGCCAAGCCGAGACCCCGAGGCGGAGGTCCACAGCGGATGGCCGAGCGAGCGGGCGAGCGCAGGCGCTAACGGGACCCGAAGGGCCGGGCCGGCCCTGGGCGGAGGGAAGCGGCGGCGGCGGCGGGGCCACGACGAGGCGGCTCCTGCCCCTCCCCCTTCTCGAGCAGGTGGGTGCGCCCCCCCTGCCCCCGCGGCCCTCGGAACGCGTGCGCGCGGCCCCCACGTGGAGCCCCGCCTCCCTCCAGGGCAGCCGCTCCGCCCCTGGGGCTCCCGGGGAGAAAGAGGGTGGCCGGGCCCGACGCTTCGGGCGTCCGGGCGAGAGGACATGTCGAGGCCCCGACGTCGCGCCCGCTGAGTGCAGCGGCCCGGGGTGCGGGGAGAGGCGGTCAGACGCGGGGGCGGCAGGCCTGCGGCTGAGGGGGCGGGGCCTCCCGGGAGGGCTCCTGGGGCTGAGGGGGCGGGGCAGGGGCGGGGCCTCCCTCCCGTCCCCCCCCCCCCCTCCCCCCCCCCCCCCCCCCCCTCCCGGCCCGGCCGGTCTGACTTCCCGTCTCTCCCCGCAGCACCATGGACCCCAGCTTGCTGAAGGAGCGCGAGCTCTTCAAGAAGCGCGCCCTGTGCACCCCGTCGGTGGAGAAGCGCCCGGCCCCCTCCGAGGGCGCCGCGTCCAAGAAGAAGAAGGCTCGGGTGGAGCAGGGCGCGGCCTCGGGCTCCAAGCAGAGCGCAGGTGGGCGCGTGGGGGGTGGGCGCGGGCCGGGCCGGCGGGGGTCAGTGCGGCGTGGGCGGACCCTGCCACAGACCGGGGTCACACGCTCTGGCGTGTCCCCGTCCCCGTGGGTCGCAGTTGCGTTCCTGCTGCCGCCTTCCTTCCTTGCAGGAAGGCCGAGAGGACGGGGCATCTGTGACCCGGCAGAGGCACCGATTAGGCACCTGCGGGGTTCCGTGCCCTGGCATTTACGCTGTGGGGGGCACGGCGTGGGCGCAGGGCTGGCGAGCCTCTGGGGCCGCGGGCAGCAGCTTACCAGGTTAGGGGAGCGTGGAACCCGCCCCCCAGCCTCTCAGATGCTGGGCAGGGAAGCCTCCTGAAATCCTGAGCAGTCGGGCCCTTCTGTGCTCTGGTGAGAGGGGAGCGCCTGGAAACGGGGCTTCGGATTGGGCCTGGGAGCTGAAGGAGGGCCGGGCCCAGACGGGACAGGAGGCTTGGTGGAGGATCGGCGCCTCTGCCCCTGACCCATCCCCCTGTGACTGGCCGCAAGGTCCTTGGGCCTGCTTGCTGAGTTCATCTTTTCCTGACTCCAAGCCCTCCTTTCTGTCCGCTCTATGATGCTTTTGCTTGATGTGATTTTGGAATTTTAGAGGTTTTTTTGTTTTCTGTTTTTCCATCCACAAAGCATTTTATTTACAAAACATACATACGCTGTATGACATAAACAAAGCCAGCCCTAGAGACAGGATTCAGGACAGATCCCTCCCTAGGAAACCATAACCCAGCCCCTGACAGCGGCAGGGGCAAAGCTGAGCATGCTGGGACATCTCCGGGGAGGGGGAAGAGGTCATTCCTACCCCTCCCCTCCAGTTTCAGGATTTGCCAAAAGATGCAAGTGCCTATAGGAGGGGGACAAAAGCGAGGCAGATGTGGGAGGTCTAGCCCCTTGGCGGTGGGGGGAAGGACTGCCGTCTGAGCCAGCAGGTCCAACTAAGGACTATGGGGTGTCCTGTTGCTGGGCAAAGGGGGGAGGCTCTGCTCTGCAGAAACGAGAGATTCTGGGCTCCCCCCTCCAGTGGAGCCAGGGCTGGGGGGGGGGTCCGTTAGTGCAGGTAGCTACTGTGCCAGCCATGGGCCACCTAGGGATCCCCCACCTCACATAGCAACTCCCGCTCAGCCCCGTGCAATTCTTCGGCTGGGCCATAGCTGTACGTGGGCAGTAGGTGGGGCCGGAACCTGTCCACCCTTTTCTTCTTCTGGATATACAGCGTCACGGCCACAACCACCCCCACTAGGGTGATCAGGAGGAAGGGGCCAAGCACTTAGCCCACCATGGAGTCACTGGCAGCCCTGGGGGCACCGGGTGCTGTTGTGTTACTCATCACACCAATAGCCAGGCAGGGGCGGGAACAGCAGGGAGAAGCCCTCAGCATGAGGCGCTCTGGGAGGGACGCCTCCACTCGGGTCCCTCCCGCGGCTGTGGCCCCAGCTCACACAGCCTCCGCGAGGCTGCAGGCCGGAAGCACCAAAGACGCCTTGGCAGACTCGCTTTTGTACACTGTCCTTTTATGGACGCTTTTTACAAGTCTCTGCCACCTTTTGCTCCCTTGGAGCTGTAGAGTATAAAGTAACTGAGCTTTTGTCTGTTTAGCCTTATTTTATCATAGAATTCTTAGTACCGGCCACTGTCAGTGAACCCGTCTCTGAATGCTTCACCCTGATGGGTAGAAGCCTTTGTGCCTCCCAGGCCTGTGCTTTACCTTGACTGTGCTCAGTATGCTTGCGTATATGTGCCCTTTGCCTCAGGGATGTCACTGCTAGACTTATATCCCAAACAGATCAGAGGCAGGAGCGTAGGAGTCGTAGGCCCCAAAATACTTCTAGCAACAGCTTTTGTCGTAGCAGGGGAGTGGAAGACAGGAAGGCATCTGACGTTCCAGGGATGGCTGAGCAAATAAGGGTCTGTAAATGGAAGGGAATAGAATTGTGCTGTGAGAATGAGAGAAGGGACAGATTCAGAGAAACTGGAGAAGACTGAACTGATGTTGAGTGAAGTGAGCAGAACCAGGACTATGTATTCCTTGGGTGCAGGATGGCAAAGAAAGCCAGTGTCAGCATGGCCACCAATCACAGTCCCAGAGGACTGACACCAAAGCCTGCTCCCCCCTTCCGAGAGACAGAGGGAGAGAGACAGAGAGAGAGAGAGAAGGCCTCAGGATGCAGAACTAGACATACATTCTCAGGCATGGTCAGCCTGTGATGCTGCTTGGCCTTCCCATGGGCATTCCAAGGGAGGGCTTTTGGTTTCAGAAGAGGGACAATCATGGGGGAAGAGAGAGGGATATCATGTTAGTGCTACCTCAAAAGTATTAAGAAAACATTTAGAAAATACGCAGAAGGAAACAGAAAGAAGTTTAGAGATGGAAAGTTTGCAATCACTGTGGTCAGCTTATTATGTACCAAAAACAGACAACCCCCAACCCAGGCTGTCTGAGATAGTCATTCGGGGTGTGAGATACACAGTCCTTTTTCTGCTCTTTGATGTACGTGCCAGTCTTCATGTTTGTCAGGTTCATATAATGGAAACAGCCGGATTTGGGCTTTGTTTTGTTTTTGTTCTGATGTTATTGTTGCTTGACGAGAATTTCAGGGAAAACTGGGAAAACAGTTTGATAGAAATTACATTCAGATAATCTTCTACCATGTCTGCTGTAAGCTCCAAGTGATGAGAACGTAAAGATGGGCTTCCTTCCCATGGTAAACCAAGTGAAAGAATCGACACAAACATAAGCTCGAGGTCTCTGCAGAGCTGGATAAATGGTCAAAGAATGTGAACTGATTTAATCCAAAGGACTAAGACTGAGGAGTGGCGGGAAAAGCTCCGTATCTAACAGCAAGCTCAATGTAAATGAAAGCGTTCCAAGTTGTCTCCCAGAGCCGGGACACTGGCAGGAAGACCAGAGGGGAAGCAGTGACTGGGAAGACCGGCGTTTTAGCACCCGGTCAGTGCAGCCAAGGACTCACCAGAGCATTTCCTAAATCAGTTTGGAATTGTGTGAGCTTCAGGCGCTGAGCAGGACAGCCCACTGCTGGGGACGCCCCTCAGAGACAGCAGGAAGGGTTCTGTTCCTGTCAGATACTCGCAGCTTTGTTGTCGCCATGAAGAGCTAGAGACAAAATGGGTGCCCGCTAGCTGGGAAATGTTTGATTAAACTGGGGCGTGTATCATGGAATATTACTATCACAAGAAATGAATCTGAGCAGTTCAGAGAATACAGGAGGATGAGGTGGATTCCAAATGAAGCATTAGAGCCAAGAGAATACACATTATGGACACAGTAAGGTAAACGGGAAGAAACCACTTGTTAAGCACCTGCTGTGTGCCAGGGCCTGTGCCAGGTCCTAGGGGCACACATGGAAGCAGGCAAGGCATTCCTTAATTTCAAGGAGTTCTCATTCTAGTGGAAGAAGACAGCACAATAACAGAATGTGCTAGAGGAGTCACGCTCGGCTGGACAGGTCTGGGAAGCGTCACGGAGACCTGAGAGCCAGGCAGAGAGAAGGCCAAAGCTGCACCATCGGAGCCCTATGCTCTCATTGACAGATGGAACATCAGATGGAGAAGCTGCCCCTTAGGGTGCTGGCATGAGATGACGGGACTCACCCAGGGTCACACAGGCCCTGCCTCTTGGATCCTAGGGGGCCACAAGTGCAGTCAGGCCAACCCTCTGTACTCTGCCAGCTACTACCTAAGAAAGTGAAAGCCCAGCTTGCCAAGTGATAAGTGGGGCCACCTCCAAGATGAGAAGCCTGCATGTGACAGTCTCTGACCTCTGGTCAGGCACTAGTGAATGGAGGAGCTTCAGCTGCCCCCAAGGAGGACTTTGAGGCTGAGGCAGCACAGTGATCCAGCAAGGTCTCCCTCTGGCCCTGGCCCCGGCCCCGGGTGCTGGACGCATCTGGCTGCATCACAGTGGGACGAGGCCGACGGCTCCTTGTGTCCCTCCTGGAGAGCCGAAGGGACATAGCGCCTAGGGAATGGCAGGAAGTGACCCAGCTCACCACGCGAGCTCTGGGCCTATACTTCCTCAGGAGGGCGCTTCAGAGTTCAGTCTGCTCATGTTTAGTCTTCCACCTGTGCTCTGAGCTAACAGTGCCCTTGTAAGTAAGCAGGTAAGCCGGCCTTCCTAATGTGACTGAATTCAGAAAGCATTCCTACTGGAGGCTGGGGGCACTGTCCTGTTTCTGTCCTTTCCCTTAAATGAATTTACAGTGGTGCAGATCTGCGTTATTCAGTGCTGTCCAGGAGGATCCAGACTAAGGCTGACAGCAGTCTGGCATCCCATCCCAGGGAGCAGAGTTGGGGAACTTCCTAAAGGTTTTCGCACCGATAGTGTGATTCCCCATCTCCCAAACACCAAGCAGAGATAAAGAGCATTGGTGCAAGCTTCAGTGGGATCCGAGCTGTGGTTCTTACTAGGAGGGAAAGTGTTTCACACTGCTGTATTTAGCCAGTTCGGATGTACGGCTTCTCAGAATAGCTCTCCATTACTAAAGTGTTCTATAAACATCGACTTATTAAGCTTCACAACACTCCTCTGGGGGTTACATCGTTTAATAGCGTTGCTTCCTACCCTTTAAAAGAAAATAGAAGGTTAGGAAAAACCACCCTGGAAAAGCACAATCAGATGGGCAATGAAGAGAGCTTAAATCTTTTACGCTTTTTTTTTGTTTTGGTCACATTGTAGGAAGTTGAATTTGGAATTGAGATTTGTTTTTCTCCCCTGCCCTGGCAGTCTTTGTTTTTGTGCCCATGGAATTTGTGCCCAGTCCTGTACACCAGAGGTGTCAGACTACAGGTGATTGCAAACCAGATTGAAATGTAATTGGGAAATGTTATATAACCCACTGTAGATAATGTTAGTGTGTGATTTTCTCAGTCAGGATGAGGTCTCCTCAGAGTCTGACCTCACTGCTGTCCACATTCTCCCTTGTTCTTTTTTTTTTTTTTTTTAAAGCAATCGGGGTTAAATAACTTGCTCAAGGTTACACGGCCAGTTATTTCTGGGTGTGGTGCTGAGTATTTGAGCCTGGATTTGATCCAGGTCATCCCGACACTGGAGCCGGTGCTCTTACTCGCTGTGCTACCTGGCCACCCCCTCTCCCTTGTTCTTGACCTTGAACTTTACTAGCTAAGAATTCAGGGTCCTCTCATGTCCTGTTTTGTTGTGTGAGAACTAGGCATGTGACCTGTAGATCTCTGAGTGTGGGATCTTAGATGTAGTATATGAAGAAGGAAAGCTGAGCCTGGACAATGAAGTTGTTTTAATGATAAAATCAGAAGACACAAAGAAGTCACAAGCACATATAGCTTGAAGGCTGAGAAGCTGATGTTTGTGTCTCTGAACCGCTGATCCGCCTCCCGACAAGCTTTGCCCAACCCTTCTGCTCTGGACCAGAGTCCAGCCAGGGCCCTGGTCTTTCAGATTCAACATAGAAGCCAAATGAAACCTTTGGGGATCTTTCAGCAGCTAACAGAGGGAGATTTGCTCAGCCTTAGCAGGAAGAGGCTTTGCCACAAGGGAGGGCACTGAGCAGCCCTCGAGCATTCAGCTGTGTGAAGACCCCTTGCTTGCGGTGCCCACCCACTCCAGGAGCTCCCCTTGGCTGTTTTAAGCCAGCCAACCAAGTCTCAAAGATGGTTTCAGCACCTCCTAAGGAAAAGGTGTGCAGCTGGAGTCAGAAGACTCATCTACCTGAGTTCAAATCTGACCTGACACGTATGAAGTGGTTTGATCCTGGGCAATGCCCTTAACCCTGTTTGCCTCAGTTTCCTTATCTGTAAAATGAGCTGGAGAAGGAAATGGCAAACTGCTTCGGCATCTCTGCCAAGGAAACCCCAGGTGGGGTCACGGAGCGTCTTACTGAAAGCTGACTTGACAGCAGCCTCTAGCCTCGCTTGGCGGGGGAGGGCTTACAATGTTGTTCACCAGCCTTCCCTTGTGGAATGTGGGCTTTCCTGCTCTTGATGAAGTGTCATTTGAGGAGTTTATCATCCTTGCTCTGCCAGGAGCTGAGTCGCTGGCCTGGATTCACAGGTTCATAGGCTTGGCCAGCTCCGAGTACAAAAGAACCTCCTAGGTGACTCAGGCGTGAAAGCTCTCAGGTCAGGCCCCTGTGCCTAGGGGGCCCCCAGTGATTTTGGCCTGTGGTGTCCTGGGGCCCAGGCTCTGTGACGTGGTTTGGGGGTCTTGTCTATGCAGAGTTGGAGGCGGCTGGAGGCTTGTGAGCCTTCCTTGGCCTGTCCTCTTCGTCTTCAGGCTGGCTGGTGTTCCTTTTCCTCTCTGGTCTTTCTTTCCGTGTGTGGATGTGCACACACCCACACGCACCTTGCCTCTCCTAGTAGAATGTCTTTCTTGAGGACAGTACCTGGCACATAGTAGGGCTTTGATGAATGTTTGTTGATTGACTTTACCCATCAGAAACCTTGAACTTAATTCATTGTGTGTTTCTCTGTTGTTAGCTGCCTGTGTCTAAGGACTGTGCCTTAGACTGGGTGTTGGTGAGACCTTTTTATAACAACAGCATCTAGTGTATAGTGAGCTTTAGGCTTTACAAATCTCATTATGGTGGCCCAAAAAAGTGGATGCCGTCATTATGCTGATTGAGTCCCCTGCCCAGGGTCACCCAGCTAGTGAGTGTCTGAGGCTGGGTTTGCACCAGTGTTTTTCTTACCTCCAGGTCTGTCCCTGCTGCTTGGTCCCAAGGGCTTTCCTGCTGGAGCCCATGCAGCTGTGACAGAGCCCTGCTGCTCTACAGGGCAGCGCTCGCCATGCCTGGGGTGCTCATGGGGGACAGCAGAAGTGGGAGGGGGGCTGAGGGAGCAGCGACTGGAGAATGGCCCTTGTCATGTGTGGGGCCAGGCTTGGCATTGTAGGCCAGCGGGCCTCAGAGCTATCCCCCCACGTCCCCAGTCTGAAGGCTTGAGATGCAGGAGTGGTACCCACTTACGGCATGCGGCGTGTGCCCGGGGAGGCCTACGCGTCTGGGAGCCTGTGCCTACCTGAAGAAAGGGAAGATAGTGCAGCCTGAGTGACTGCAGTGTGAGCACGGGCTGAAGCAGTGACCTTTTGTGGCCCCATTTGTGATTTTATGCTCAGATCCATTTCCTTACAGGCCAGAGGAGGCCTTTGGGCTGCTCAGGCTCCCTCAAGGCTCTCTCAGCTCCAGAGCGCCATCTCTTCCTTTTGCTGCAGTGGCACTTAACAAGCAAATGTTTCTTGACTTATTAAAAGCAGGGACAGGTTTTGAACTAGTTTCATTACATTTTGAGATTTGTTAACTTGCAGGACTCTTCCTCTCCTGTGATTTATGCAGCATCATGGTGTCTTGTAATCATGATGAATAGACACACGTTTGACCTTCCTCTGAATTTCTGCAGAGATGAGGCAGGATCCTTGGGGAAATCTTGGTGCTAAGTATGTATGCTAGGGATGTTAGCCATTTATTACTTTTTAATTCTATCTTTTCTTAATATTGCCTTAATTTTCAAATCTGTTTCTCCCCAGAGAATTTTTATTTGTTTCAAACAAAACAAAAAGAGTGGGGAAGCACTGGAGCAAAGCTCATGAAGCCTGGGTCAGCGCCTGTGCTGTGGGCCTCCTGGCTTTTCTGGCGATGGCCCGAGGGGTGTCCAGTAACCTTGAGCTTACTCTGTCAATCCTCTCTGAAGGGCAGAGCCTTAAAAATAATTGGGGAGTTAGGGAGCAGGGAATCTGAGACCGGTGGGGTCTGTTTTCATTTTGGGTGTGGGCGAGCCCTCTTTAATTGCTGGAGGGCCTGTGGAAGGGGATGGTGTTTGGTGAGCATTGTGAATCTCAGGATGTGTCACCCCAAGCCCAGCATTCTCTGCTTCTGATTTGCTGCTCAGTGTTAGATCATAGACATGCAGAATTATGGGTAGGGCAAAGGAACAGAAGCACCCAGAGGTTTACCTCTCTGCCTGTGTCTGACCTCAGGTAACCTCAGCAAAGGGAGAGTTTGGGGGAAGACTATGACAAAAGCCACATGGAATTTTCAAACTGTATTTATCAGGATATTACCATGGATACACACAGCGAAACCCCAAAAGGGACACATTTAACTCGCACAAGACGTCTTCTTACAAAAGGGTCAGTGAAGAGTGGAGGTGGTTAGGCTCCCCAGCGTGCTTGGCTGGGGTGAACGTGGTCCTGGGGCGCGCCAGGCCCTCAGGACTCCTCCCCCTCCCCCATAGCAGAGCTCAGAGGCTCCGTGCTCTGTCCTGTGTCCTCCCACCTGGCTGCTAGACCACCTCAGTGTCCCGCCTCCGGATGTTGTCCATCATGGTTTGCAGAGGGCTGGGCTCGCTCTCCAGGTCACTCAGGGTCTTGTCTTTGGCGCAGCAGCAGCAGTCGAGCACCTCGTAAATGAAGGCCAGGAGCATCAGAGAGACGACCGTAAAGATGAACAAAAGCATGATGATGAAGCAGGCCGTGTTCCAGTTATCGTGGAAAGGGTAAACCCTCTGGACTTGGAAGCCGATGTACTGGTAGGCCGACGTGGCGTTCGGCAGGCTGCCGCTGCTCCTGGTCTCGTTCCAGAGAGTGGCGTTGAGGGTGGCCATGCTTACAGCTTCCATCACTTGTGATTGGTCCACAAGAGGCTAGGAAGAGAAAAAGGAAAAAGGATTATGGGACTGTGATGCCAGTTTATAGGTGGAGTTTGAGTGTCACCAAGAATCCTTGGAAAATGTGCGCGGTGCTGACCCCCTGTGCCACACCTCTCTGCAGCTTGGAAGAAGTGTTTCAGTGTGTGGAGGGCAGACTGATGCAGGCTGTGATTGGCGGCCAGACTGATCCGTGTGTGTGTGTGTGTGTGTGTGTGTGTGTGTGTGTGTGATAGTCAAAGAAAAGGCAACTGAATTAGCACTGAACAGTGGTGAAGGAAAACTATGACCTGTGACAAAAATGACCACCTAGTGAGGATCCCCGTGTCCCTTCTTGCTTGGCTTTCGTTGTTGCTGGTTACCTCTTTCATCTGCCTCTGGGACTCTAGCTTTCTCTGTACCCAACACTACTGGGTCAGAAGATCTGGGTCAGGAGGACAGTGGTTGAGAGGCAAAAAATAGGAAAAAAAAACTGCAGCGGTGGCCTTCTGCATGGGTGACTAACACTATGGCTGTCACTGAATGTAGCCGTCAGCCCCTGTGAACACAGTTCTCCTGTAGCTGGTGTGGAGGGTAGCTGATCACTATGCTTAGGAAAAATCTAGGGAGACACCTTTCAAAACAGAGAAATACAGGTAACTGATACCTAGTGTCTAAAAGAATTAGGGCCTCCCCATTCTGTCAGACTTCCGTCTTGGAGCCTCTGGACAATGTCTTTTCAGGCCTTTGGTGGGGATGGTGAAGAGACAGACCTGAGATTATAGACACCCACAGCCTAGACCCAGTCTCCAAGATAACTTCAGAATTTCACTTTCCCAACATATCAAGGCAGAGTGTGTCGGTCACACACAGTGAGCGGAAGGGCAGAATTGCAGAGTGACACACATACTCTGTCAGCTATAATACCCAGGTTGGCAGAGGGCTGGGAACACGTCTGCTGTGTTTAAATAAGCCGATTTCACCCCTGCCTAGTGAGATCAGGTGAAACTCCCTCATTTTCCCCCCACATTAAACTTGTTTCCTCCTTTTCTTCCAAAATTAAGGGATGATTCCAACCTGTAAACCAAAAGCAGACTTTTTGTTTTGGCTTCCTTGGGTTTGAGATTTCCCCATTAATATGATGCTTGTTCTGTGACTCTGCTCTCTCCTGCTTCTCCCCCACTTCTGCATTGGCTACTCAGTTTCTTTTGCCGGGTCATGCCCACAAACTGTGTGTGTGTATGTCTGGACCCCCTTTTCTTTTGCCTGCCTCTGTGTGATTTAACTTGGTAATCCCATGGATTCAGTTACCATTATCTATGCAGATGAGTCTCTGAGCTGTTTGTCCCTCCTTAACCTCTCTCTCGATCTCCATCCAGTTTACCACCCCTACCTCTTAGAGATCCTGAACTGGATGTCCCATAGACAGCTCATTCTTATCTTTCCTCGCCACACTCTCCCCCACTTACAGACCTCCCTTTTGGTGTCGAGGACACCACCCTCCTTCCAGTCCCCCAGGCTTGCCACCTAGGCATCACCCTCCACTCCTTGCTCCCCATGTCCAGTCTGCCACCAAGTCCTGGTGATTCTGCCTTTGCACTGTCACTCGAATATGCCCCCTTCTCTCCTCTGACACTGCCTCTCTCCCCACTGGAGGTGGGTGGCTCCTCTTGGCTTTAAGATCAAATAGAAAATCTCCCATTTGGCATCCAGAGACATCATCTTGCCAACATAGGCCCGGAGAGGCAAAGCTGTGGTTTTTCAAGTACCAGCGTATGGTTGTGACAGCTGGACCATGAGGAGAGCTGAACGTCACAGAATCAATGCCTCTGAATCGTGGTGCTGGGGAGGACTTGAGAGTCCCTTGGACAGCAAGGAGGTCACATCAGGCAGCAGCTAAAGAAATGACCTCACGCTGTTCAGGGGAAGGTCAGATGCTGGAGCTGAAGCTTCAGTACTATGGCCACATGATGAGAAGACAGGACTCACTGGAAAAGCCGCCGAAGTGGGAGAGACTGAGGGCAAGAGGAGAAGTGGCTGGCAGAGGACCAGATGGGCAGATGGTGTCATGGAAACAACTGGACAGACTTGGGGAGATGGTGGAGGATGGAAGGGCCTGGCGTGCTGTGCTCCATGGGGTCCTGAAGAGCCAAATACGACTGAGGGACCAAAGGACGGCAGCAGTGAGCCTCTGACCAGCCCTTGTACCTTCTCCATTTTCCAATACTTTACTCGCCTCTCCAAACTCTCTACTCCGATGACATTGGCCTCCTGGCTGGCCCTTTCCCAAGGAATAGCTCCACCTCCCCCCGCCAGCCCCCCAAGCCTGGAAGCTCTGTCTCCTCATCGCCACCTCTTGGCTTCCCAGGCTTCCTTCAGGTCTCAGCTAAAACACCAGCGTCTACATGAGGCCTTGCTTCCCTCTGAGCCTGCCTCCAGTGTCCCCCATATCTACCTTGTGTAGACTTCCCATTAGACTGGGATCTCCTTGAGGGCTGGGCTCACTTTGGGCTTTCTTTGTGGTGCCAGCACTTAGCCCTTGGTACATAGTAGGTGCTTCATCATTACTTATTGACTGACTGCCTGGAAGCTCCTAGGAAGGCATTCCCATCCTGGCCACTCCAGGGCCTGTGCTTGTACTTCAGCCAGCCTGGAGATCTCCTGCCTGGAGCCTGAGGTGCCCTCTTCCTCATCACTTCCTTACTCAGTCCCATTGACAAGCTCTCTCTCCCCTATTAGAATGGAAGCACCTTGAGGTCAGGAACACTTTTGCTTGCATGTATCTGTTATCTCCAGCACTTAGGATACCGCCTGGCACACAGTATAGGACCTTAATAAATTCCTTTTCCTTGCCCATCTCCCTGCCATCCCATCCCCATTTCTTTTGCTAATGACTGCCTCAAATCCAACAAAAGCTCTTAAACTTCATTCTATAAGCCTTTTTATTCCTGATACCTGTGAAAATGCAAATGTGCCTTGTTGGGTAATGCTGGAAGTTATAATTCAGGCTTTAGCTTAATTTACCCTCTTTAAAATCCCATTTACACCATACTGTGCTTGCCACTTGGGCATAAGAAGATGGCATAGCCCCTCAGAAATCTTGGGAGGAGGGATATGGTGTGTGTACAAATGGGTACACAGCAGGGGAAATACTGACCCAGTGCTCTGAGAGCATTTGAGGAGTGGAAGGGAGGCCTGTTGGAGTGGGGGGTCAGGGAAGGCTTCACGGAGGAAAAGGACTCTCAACGGGTAGACTGTGGTGGGAGCATGTGCCCCAAGGGCAGGGAAAGCCGCCTTAGTCAGCATGGCTGGAATGGGCTACTAGAAAGGCCTCCTGACTGGGCTAAGAACCCCAGAGGCAGCGGGAGGCCACGGATGCTTCTGCATGGAGGGGAGTGGGGGGCGGTACCTCTAGAAGGATGGCTTGGAGGGGACTGTGTAGGCAGAGGCGGCTAGCTGGCGGGACTGCCAGCGAGAGACACAGCTGGCAGCGGAGGGCTTGTGTGGAGCCGGCGAGGGCACCGGGGCCGGGAGGAAGGACAGGAAGGTGCTGGGGCTGACGGAGAAGGTGGGGGAAACTTGCACCAGGGCAGGGCCCTGGATCTCCTGTCTTGGGTGTGCAGCTTCCCAGAATTCCTCCCTGTTGATTCTTTAGGGTTGCATGCCTCCAAGACCTGAGACAAAAATTGGGGAATTGAGGGTCAATTCACTGTCTAGTGAACCCAAAGCTGTTCTCAGCTTGTCTTAATGAATTGTATCTTCTGAGCTAGTCAGAGGTCTGAGGAGATCTTATCACTCCCCTCCTCGGCTGGGCAAATGGAGGCTTCCCAGGGTCAGGTATCAGTGAAGCAGGGCTACAGCCCCTGGAGACTGAGTCCAGAGCTGTGTGCAGGGGGGGCACTAGAGTGCTGGTAGTAAAGTCAGGTTTTTATCGTATTACTGAGTATTAGAAAGACCCTCTTTTGGACTGGTCAGATATTTTCCCTTTTGAAAATAAGGTTAGAAAGGCTTTTGGTTTATTTGAGAGACTACAGGTAAGAAATGAGCAAATGGTGTGAGCTGCTTTGGGGGCTTTCCCCTGTCATTGGCACACGTTAATGGCTGCCTGGTGAGGGTGCAGATGCCCGGCCAGCGGCAGGCACCCAGCCTGCTCACCCCTGGAACTTGCCTCTTTCCCTCCAGTCAGGGTCCCCTGAATGTTCTCTGTACCAAATTAAAACTTTAGGCTTCAGTGAAGTTATCAGCTATTGAGTGCCTGGAGAGGGTAGCCCTGGGAAAATACAAAACTACACTGAGCCAAATAGGAATTGACTTATGTGCATCCACTTTGGGCCATTTGTATTTTTGTTCCCCTCCATTAATGCTGCTAATTGAGTTTATCATATTAGAATTTTATCACACCAGATACTGTTTGAGGTCAGTGGGCCATAGGCTTTTAATGCCCATTTATTTACTACTTAGATTCAGTTTGGCCTCAGGCCTTGAGAATTGAGATTGGGCAGAATTAATAGATGCTGATTCCTAGTCACCAGTGGGCTGTGTTTGCCCCTTTGTGGGGGTCTGTGAGGATGGATCTAGTTTCGGGGGGGGGCAGCCCCTCTTGGGCACCTGGGGGAGGGTGTCATGTATTGATGGTAAGGGGAGATAAGCATGGACTGTGGGAGGGGTTGCCTGGAGTAGCAGGGACATTCATGCTCACTCTCCACTTCCGGCATCTTTCAAAGTATCGGGAAAATAGAAACCTGGTAACAATGGACCATACAAGGCATCACCTCCTTAAAATGAGATCTCTTGGAAACGAAACAAAATAGTTGCGCGTTAAGAACCTGGATCAGAAGGCATGTTCATGTTCTCTGCAGCAGATTTTTTTTTGGAGCAGTGGAGGCCATTTTCAGACATTATGTGTGTGGCATATATCAGACTATGCATCCACACCCACACACCCCCCTACATGTGGTACCAGAGGCTTAGGGCACATCGCAAAGCTGCTTGAGGCACCCTGGGGAGGTGGGCATGGCCATGGCTACAGCTACTACTGCACATGCTTAGATTGTAATTCCTACCATCGTGTAATCTCTGCCCCTGCTAGGGAGCACTTGACTGCTTTCCCTTTTCCCAGTGCCCTGTGTTAAACTGTGGTGAGGCTAGAAAGATTTTCTGGAAGGATTTTTCAGGCCCTTACAAATTTTTGTGGGCTTTAAATTACTATGAAACGCATCGTGTGAGACACTGTGGTTGGAACACACTTTGTGCACCCTGGAATACAAATTGTGTGTGTGGAAAGGGAACGGGGTAATCAGTGGTTTGATTTAATTTCATATTTCTTTCTTACAGGTTGGATTAAAGGAATAACTTCCAGGATAAGACTTAAGAGATAGTTTAAGGAATTGTAACTTACGCCTTATAAATTTCTTTGATATTCAGAAAATTATATAGAGGAAGATAAATTTGGAAAATTTATTTTTCATGATTAGTGGTAGTTTAACATTTGAAAACACTTAATTTTGCTCTGAAGGATTAGGTAAAATCTGTCGGGCAAAACAGAATTGGATCATTAGGATTTTTTCATTTTAATTTCTCAAGTTAAAATTTGAATGTGATGCATTTAAAATAAATATGAAGAAGAGTCGTCTTTAAATTTTTTCGAAACAAACAGTTCTTCAATACCATTTCTTTCCAGTCCCCTTCTGGGTCTGGAGAGTAGGAGAGTCACAGCTGATGGTATAATTTTCCCCTTCCTCCTTTGAACCTTTTTAGCATTTCAAACTTCCTTGGCAGAATATAGCCATAGGGAGGGCAGGGTCATCATACAATGGGAGAGCTGAGCTGAATTCTCTTTTGCACTGAAGGATGCTGCTTTAAATTTCTTATTTTTTCAGTTATCATTTTTTTCCTCCCCACTGGGGCAAGAGAAAAACAAAAGCCTGATGACACCAAAAAGCATAGTTAAGAAAAACAAGCCCCCATATTGCCCATGTCCAAAAAGCCGTGTCTCGCTGTGTCTTTCTGCCAATAAGTGGGCCAGATGCTCTCTTCATCATTGTGCTCGATCGGGGTGTGGAGGAGAGTCTGCAGTCGGCTAGAATTGTCATGTTCGCAGTGGTGATGATGATAGAGTAGAAATTGCTCGGGCTTTGGTTACTTCCCTCTGCATCTGTCCTTAGAAATCTTCCAGATTTCTCTGAAAGCATCTCTTTTGTCACTTCTTAGAGCACAAGTAGTATTTCCTGTATCCTATGTGGTTTCAGCCATTTCCCCATTAAAGGGCAGTCTCTTAGTTTCCAGAGTTTTGCCTCCACCACAAAAAGATGGGATGTCTCTTTGGAAAAAATTGTCAAGTGGACAGTGCTGCAGTCTTTGGTGAGAGGAAAACTGGAGTCTGGATTAAACCAAGTCCTTAATCAGCTGAGGCCAGGGGAAGCCTACTTCCTGTCTTTTTCCTACATTTGAGCAGATCTTGGATGGCAAAATGAATCTTTTCCTGGTCTTGGTTATTTGGTTATAATCACTTTTATTTTCATAAGTACTCTTGTGTATTTGGTGAGAGTGATTCTTGTTTTATTCGGGACCTTCTTGGATCTAGCGCCCTTATTGTTTTGTGATTGGCAAAAATGCTGCTGAACTGAACCCTGAAGAGAGATCTGGTTTCTAGGTCTGGCTACTTGAATAACAGGACATTTTCTAAGCATCTGAATAAATACCTTTGTTCCTTGGAGGAAAAGTGGCTGCAAAAATTTCCTTTTAAAGTCATTTAGCAATGAAATACAACTGGGTTCCAATTAGTACAAATAATGAATGTGGTGATATATTTGCATATATTTGAATCCAACCACACTTGTAGGAAGTTATAATTATGGGGAAAAGGTTAACGTTATTTCCACCCCTGTGAAATAATGCCGTATGGATTGGAAGAATGGAACTCCTTTATGGGACCAAGTCATTATTTGCACTGAGACCTAGCTATAGATTTACTGGGGAAGGCAGTGGTTGGGCCATTAGTTTTATTTTTAAATGCTATCCTGAAGCTGTGATGTCTGCTAAACAAAGATGATTTTCATGCTCCAATAAAAATGGAATTAAAATGGTGCCATCTTCCTAAAACTCAATTCTGACACTGTTATCCCCAGCCCCCCATTCCATAAGCACCAGTGGCTTCCTCCCTGTCACCTCCAGGACCAAAGAGCAGAAACCTTCTGTTTGGCCTGTAAAGCCCTGCATCACTGGGCCCATTTCTTTCTCTTTCCTTTCCAGGCTTCTCCTGCCTCACTCCCCTCCTTTGTACTCTGTGCTCGGGGTCCACCAGCCTCCTGGCTGGTCCTGGCTCCTGCCCTCCACCTCCACCTCCTGCCTTCCCTGACTTCCTTTTGCCTCCACTTAAACACTGTCTTCTACAGGAGACCTTTCTTCAGCCCCTCCTCGGCTGCTATTCCCTTCCCTCTGAGATTACCCCCCATTTCCCCTGCCTGTCCCTTATCCGTACCTGTTTGTTGGCGTCTTGTCTCTCCCATTAGACTGGGAGCTTCTGGAGGACAGGGAGCAGATTTCTGCCTTTCTCTGTATCCCCAGCCCTTAGGCCCCTGCGTGGCGCACAGTAGGTGCTGAATAAAGCCTTTCTGATTGCTTGGTCAATCATTGTGATTGTTGAGCCTTACTGTAGTACTGGGAAGGATGCCAGACCTTCCTTGTTATAACTGACCCTTGTGAAGACGTGTTTTAATTTTTCAGTGTAATTTTATTTTTACTCCAGATGATCAGTTTAAGAACAGTCCCATCCATCCCTGTACTACCCCACATGTTGTGATGGATGTAATATGATTGACTTGCTCCCTTCCCCCTCCCCCCTCAAAAATATGCATTCCAGGTCTTTGTTTAATAATAATCTGACTTGGATCATACAGTTAGAAGCAAAATGATTTCGCTTAAATGGCAGAAGAGTCTGAAGCTTTTCTGTGTTAAGTTACAGCATAATGCTCCTCTCAGCTCTTTTGTCTGTATTATGCTCAGAGGTAGATTGTATTTTCATATCAATTTTCCTATTTTATTTTTAAAAATTTTCTACAGGTAGCATGCTGCGCTTGGTTTTTTTTTCAGCATGATGCGATTGGTATATATCAGAAACCATCTTTCGGCAGTATTTGCTCTTAGTCTAGATTCTTCTTCAAGGAAGCCTTTGTCAGGACAGATAATGCTGCTGAACTGAAATGTCTTGCAGAAGGTGAAATTGGCAGGCAGCTGGGAAGCTTCCGATCCGGATTTCAGTTTACTGACCAGGGGCTGGGAAGGATTGGATTTCCCATACAGTGGCATGGTCATCAATTTTCTATTAAGGCACCAAGGATAAGAGAGTTCGGGCTAGACAGCCAGCCTTTGGTATTTATTTACAGAATAAAAGCCTGTCTTTCAGGGTAAGAAATTTGGAGCTTAAAAATATACAGTAAGAAGAATGCTTTGCTCGGTTTCTAAATAAAATGTTTTTCAGATCTACCTAGTGCTTAATTCCTCCATAATAAAAATGATAAAGACCTACCTGTTCTCGGCGGATGCTGATGGAGCGTTGGTCTGGTCTGTTGGTAATGCAGTCTGGTGCACAGGCAAGATGGAGCTGGGCTCCTATTGGTCAGATGCTAATGCGGCTGACAATTGCTTTCTTGTTCATTTGCATTTAGCCTCACCACACTCCTCAGGAAATCATTCACAAGCCTTAATGACACAGTCGGCTGTACCCAGTTTGATCCCAATTTTTTCCTCCCTTTTTTTTTTTGTTTTTGTTTTTTTGTCTTTGAGCTTGAAGAGTGGGGCGTGGTTTTTGCCTGCTTAAGGTCGGAACAAACAAAAACCCCTGGCCCTCCCTGCATCTTAGGATTGGCTTTACTTTATAGTAGAAAGATGGAAAAAAATAAAGGACTAAATTAATGATTAGATGCAAAACAGATCTCCCTTAAGACTAGAGAAACCCTCCGGCTAAGAAAGATGCCAGGGTTGGTAAGAGCCCTGGCAACAGGCCCACAGAACCAACTGATTGAATCTACAGGTATGTGACGGGATTAGCGAAGCTTGTTTCATCATGTGCCTGGCCCAGTCGTCAGGCTGCTGTGGAAGGGAGAGCAGCCCCGGGCACTGCAGGCTTCCACGTAGTGGGGGGCACTGGGAGGCCCCCGCTGCTGCTGGTGGGTACGCACTGAGGGAAAGCTCACCCAGTCTTGCCATTTTGATAGAAGAGCAGATAAAACCTAAGGCCTCTTTTGGGCTGTCACTTTCCATTGTGTTCCCTCTGTGTACTTCCACAGTTCTCTTGCTAGTTGAAAAGGGTAATTTGTTGTCGTTGATTATGTCCAGACTTATATCAGCTTCTTATAATTATATACCGGATTTTTCATTTTTGTCAAATAGTTATTTCATATATTTTCCTTTAGTCTTTTTTTGTTGTACATGTATATGTATACTTTGGTTGTGTAAAACCTATTTTTATGTAATTATTTCAGTCTGTTGCGGCAGTTTGGGTAAGAGAATTCCCTGGCCAGTGAATGCTAAAGGTCTGAGGTCTTTTATTAGGCATTCATTTTTATTTGCACTAGGGAAACAAACTAAGGGTGGGGGAGAGCAGAGCAGAGGAAGAACCCTCTGGTGGGGCAGGTGCTCTGAGCCTGCCTTCTGGCCAGAGCTGCACCGCCTAAGGCAGGTCTCCATCCAGGTACCTGCCATGCCCAGGGGCTGTGGCTTGGAAGGGACAGCAGGCAGGTTCCTAAGCTTATGGTGTCTGCCCTAGAGAAAGTGAAGCTGCTGAGAGTAGGATTTAGCGTGGCTTTTATCTCTGGATGGAAAATGCTTCTCTTCTCCCTCTCTCTACAACCCCCTTGTCCAATAACCAGACTAGAAGCTTGGAGCAGGCAGGAGGGAAGAGTGCCCCCTCTTTACATTCCCATATCCAGTTAGCAGCGATTGAGGCATTTCTGCATCTGGCCTACCAAGACACGGCGAAATGATTCTGGTCCCCGTAGTCTCTGAGCATTTATTAAGCAGCTACTGTGTGCAGCACTTTGTGGGGTGCTGGAGATACAGAGAAGGGCAGAAGACAGTCCCTGCCTTTGAGGAGCTCACGTGCCCGCCCCCCGGCCCCTTGTGGTTCTTCCCATTCCCTCTTCAACCCTTTTCTTTTACCTTGGCCCCACACTGCTGCACATACTGTTCTCGCAGAGGAGATCAGTTCTCTCTTAAATGCTAAGTCCCTGGCCCTGTCATTGTGCTGCCTAAATTTAGGGTAGCTCTTGGTACCATTGATCATTCTTTTCAGATGCCTTCTTTCTCCCTTGATACTTTTTAAATTTTAAATCAAAATTTTTTAATTGTGAAATTTTTCAAAGAGCAAATAAAGAGGATTGAATATCAAACTAAATTTCTTTTACATAGTGTTTTTCTAAAACTCTGCATTGAATTTAAGAAGGTTGCCCTGTGGTTTGTCTTTTGAACTTTTATTTTCTCTTGAATATTTTTAGATGTTTTATGGATGCTTTTTTTCCACAAACAAACCATTCCCTCCTCCCCTACATTCTCTTCCCTTGTAACTAATAAATCTAGTTAAACCAAACACTGGAGCTCAGTGACCATGTCAGAAAATGTGTCTCATTTTGTACCACAGGGGTCAGACTCACACGGTGTGTTTGAACAAAATAAGTGAAAAGACACCACAGTGTAGACTCTGCTAGTTTTAGGTCTGCTGTGCTAGGCCTTCGGTTTTTTGCCATCGTTGGCAGCCTTATGAGTCAGTTCAGATGTCTTTGAAAAGTGTTTTCTTTTACATTGTTATGGTCACAGTGTAAGTGATTGTCCTGTTTCTGCTCATGGGAGACTCTGATCAGTGTCAGTTGGGTGTAAAGAAGGATTAATAAAAAAAAAGGGGGCTACCAGATCAAGAAATAATTAAGAAATCTGGACCAAACTGTTCTGCTGGCTACCCATCTGCAGTCACAAGCCTCCTGAGCCTGGGGGAAGGATTCAGACAGAAAAGGCACCCCCCTCCGCAGCCTTCTTGTGCTTGGACCAGAGGAAAGCCGGGGCAGCCTGAGGCTGTCGGTCAAGGGCATCCAGACCAGAGGCCGACCAGTAGCAGCTGGAGTGTGTGTCTGGCTCACTCACCCCACCCAAGGTCAGAAGCCCTTGGGGCTCAGAGGGCAATGATAGCTGTGATCGGACCTCTGGCCCATGCATCCCTGCTGCCTAGACTGCCTGCCACAGCGTGTCCCTGTCCTCCTCCTTGCTCAGACACTAGGTAATAGGAAGGAGGAAACAAAGAAAGCCTTATAAGCCTGTCTCTGATACAAAATGTCTGTTCCAGAAGTCAGGCTGGAAAACCGAGTAATATAAAGTAGCACCAATGGTAAAGAAACGTTATGGATCACAGGATGCTTCAGTCACAAACTTTGAAGAGAGGAACTCCTTGTCATCTTTAAGCAAAGGGTCAAAGAAAGTCACAGCTGGCCACAAGCTCGACTAGGTCAGTCCTGGAAGAAGGGAAGTCAGAGGTCAAAAACCATCCTAGAAAGAAAATGAGAGCTCTAGAGGAAAGGAGAATGGGAAGAATGCACAGCTTAGTCTTGGAAATAAAAACGCTCCTCAAGGGTTAGACAGAAATCTGTGACTGTACGTGGCACCAAGGAGTGTTAGAACGAAACTGGAAGGCTGAAGAAATGGCAGCAAAGCGTCTTAGCTGGAGAAGAGATCAGGGAGAGGCCACCTGAGAGTCCCTTTTCTACCTAAAAGCCTCATGTATGAATAACAGCCCGGCATGCCTTAATTTTATTGATTGATTGATTGATTGCTTTTTGGAGGGGGGAAGTCAGGGCAGTTGGGGTTAAGTGACTTGCCCAAGGTCACACAGCTAATTTTTTTGTGTGCTAAGTGTCTAAGGCCAGATTTGAGCTCAGGTTCTCCTGACTCCAGGGCCAGTGCTCTATTCACTGCGCCATGTAGCCACCCCAAGGCCTGCTTTAATTTAGCTGATAAATGAGAGGCCAGAGTGAAAATAGAAATCCATTGCTCTATTCCTGAAAGAAACCCTCAAATGGAACTTCCTGGGAATGGCAGAGCCCAAATCCAGAGTCTGTGATAGGAGCAGAATTCCTGAATCCCCTCAGGAGAGATTAATTTTCCTTAAAAGGCAAAAAGCTCTCTGTGGGTCTTGATTGACTCCTCTCTTCCACAACTTGGTCACCTAATGGCGATCAGGTTGTGGTCACCACATGCAGTTGGGGCCCCTCTGACTTGGTGGATGTCTAAAGACCTCTTAAGTCCCCATCCCCTGCCCTGCTGACCATATGGAGAGGAGGAGCCCCCTCACATCCAGAGAACCTAAGTGCCATTGTATCCTGGCTGTGTTATGAAGCGTAAACCTCCCCTTCCCAGCTGGCATTCAGGTACCTTATTTCATCCTGTTATCGAATCATTACTTACAGGGGGCTGTTAGGGCAGAGAAAAAAGACCGCTAGTAATACCAGTTGTCAAAAAGAAAAGAGTTCAGGTACTAAGCAGACCCAGTCTTAATGTGTAGTGGGGTCTTTGAGGGTCCTGCAGATAAGGCAGAGTATAGGGAAGGGGTTTGGTAATATTCTAAAATTCTTCAGGGAAAAAGACAGGCCTTCTCTAGGGATGAAAAAAGGGAGGAAGGAATTGGAATTGCCGGTTTCCTTTAGTTAGAGTGCAGAAGCAGCATGGAAAGAGAGGGTGGGGGCTGGGAGTGGGCTTCACAGAAACCTCACTTGGATCTCATCTGGATAAAGGAGCATGCTACCCCACGCGTGTGCCCACACACACAACTGGCAGCCAAAATGCATTAAATTCGGGGGGGGGGACTTGAGAGGGGGAAACACCTTTAAGAGGGAGCATGGAGTCCAGGAGGAATTGCCATAAGCAAAACCCTCTCCCTTTTCAGAGGGTGGATGGAGCATGAGGGTGAATAAAAAGAGAAAGAAAAGGCAAATGGTAGAAGGGACGCAGACTGCAGTCAGTCATGATAGCTGGCATGTAGTTGGTGCTTAACAAGTGTGTTGTGACTTAAGCTCACTTCTGTCTTCTTTGTAGAGAGATTTGTAGGGGCGAAGGGTGGAGAGAAATGCACAGTGAATGGTCCCGAGTGGGAGTGGGAGTGGGGTCGTTGTCTTTGCCCTTCGTTCTCCAAGAGGACTGGGGCATCGAGGAGATGTTGACGTGACTTCCAGTTGACTTGGATCTGAGTAAGGGAGGGCTGCGCAAGGTCACTGGCCTCACCTTCTCCTCCAGTTCTGTGACCAAGGGGGGTGGGGCATGAATAAGAAAACTGCCACTCCCTGTGGCTGTCATCTTTCCTGTTTTCCCCTGTTCCCATCTCCTCCCCTTCGCTCTGGTTCCTCCGTCACCTCTCTGCTCTCTCTCCCACTCCCCCTCTTTTCCCTGTCTGTCTGCTGCCATCTTCTGGTGCATCTGGTTTCTGAGAGCTGCTGGTGGGGTGGTGCAGCAGCGTTGTTCTCCGGCAGTCGCTTGGGCTTGGGCTTGGGCTTCACGTTTGTGGGACTCCTTTCAAGTGTGTAGAGACTCTCAGAGCAGGTTCTCCTGGCAGAGGGGCTTTGGAAAGACCCAGGATTGTTCAGCACATTCAGAATTTCAAAGAGAGGTTAAATCCAGGTGGCCCAGAATAGGCCCCAGCCTGTAAAAAAGAGAAGGGCACTGGGGAGACTTTCTCAGGAGTGCAGCAGGCACCAGCTGGCCACAAGGGTGGTCCTACCAAACTAAGCATCGCTTTGTGACACACGCTCCTGGTCGGACACCAGGGAGGACAGCTACCTCACCCGTTGTAGCACATGCAATTGCAAGGGTTTTGCAGGAACCAAACATATGTAGCTGGAATGAGAAGGAAAGTGGGTAACTGGGAAATAATCTTTGTATCAGGTTTCTCTGGTAAAGGTTTTGTTTTTGTTATATAAGGTGCTGATCCATGAGAAGAACAACAGCCATTCCCTAATTGAGAAATCATCCAGAAGATAGCAGTCAGCAGCTTTCGTTCTTTCTTTTTAACGTTATTTCTTTGTAGAGTTCCAAACTCTCTTCCTTCCTCCAACCCATCCTCTACCCATTGAGAAGGCAATGATATGATATGATAACCATTATATGTGAAGTCATGCAAAACATTTCCAAATTAATCATGTTGTCAAAAATCCCAAAATAAACAGGCAGTTTTCAAAGGAAGAAATTTGAAACTATCAACAGCCATATGGAAAAAAAATGCTGCAAATGACTAATAATGAAAGACACAAATTAAAACAACTCTGAGGTCCCACCTCACACCCATTGGCAAAGTTCAACAAATTAGAATGACAGTTGTTGGAAGGAAAGACTGCAGAAAACTGGATGAAGGTGCTGCTTTGAATGTTTCCGTATAAGGCCTTACCCATTGTCTTTGAACTCTTGGGGACCATACCCAGTAGTTGTGATGCTGGTTTAAAGTATATGTACCATTTAACTATCAACTTTGTTTAGCTTTAGGAAAAAGTGCTCAGAGGACTCTTAACGAGAGAAATGCAGAGTAAAGCAGCCGAGAGCTGCTGGTTCGTGTCCTTTGATCACTGGCGTGTTGGGGAATGGTGTTTGCCCCATCTCAGTTGTCCATGTCTGGAATACCAAAGCCTTCTGAGAGATACTTGATACATACAATAAATCTGTACCAAACCTTCCTAGTTTCATGTCATCAGAATTATTTAACTTTTCTGATTGCCTTTATCCCTTGGCCAAGAGTCTGTCCTCTACCTACAGCTGTCGGGGGTCAGAGCTTTGCTTCTCTTCTGCCATTTTACTTTCTAAAAAATGGTCATGACCAGAGCAGTGCAGCATGATTTCTATGGGCCATTCAGGAACAACTTTGAGATTACACAGGGCCCTTTTTGGTAATTGGTTTATTTGCTTGTGATTGTTGTGATTGAATGAATCATCATAGGATTTGGATAGGGACTTTTTTTTTTTTGAGAAGTGTTTTATCCCTTACTTATCAGCTACCAGATTAAAGTTTGTCTCAGGAGAGAGATTCTGAGTGTTGCTGTGTTAAATCAGATTTCATGGCTATTAGAAAGTGTGCCTTACCCCATATGCCCATTTTCCTTCCCAAAGTTCAAGCAACCAACAAAGTTCAGAGTGATTTAAGATTTAAAGCAGAAGAGAAAACCCAAAAATGGCTGCTAGAATAACTGTGTATGAGGGAGATGTTTAATTTTAAAAACTTCTCAGCTCTAGGGGTTTGTTCAAGAACTAAGGCTTTCCTTTTGTTTTTTTTTCCTTAATCAATAGAAATAATAATGTTGAATCAGTAAATTAATTATTTATGAGGAGGCTAGAAGACACAGTAAAGCCTTGAGCATTGGCCAGGAAGGGGAAGAAGCTGAGGGAGAATTCCGGCTGGTCGGGATTAGCTCTTTCCCTCTGGAGTGGACTATGTTGTTTTTCTTTTTGCTTTTGTATCTCTGGGGCTTGGCACATAGTAGGCACTTATTGGTCAGAGCTGACCTTGATGTCTGGAACAGTTGGGCCTGAATCCCACCTTAGACATTGTCCGACTGACCCAGAACAAGTCACTTAAACTCTTTGGGTGTTAGATTCTCATTTGTAAAGGAAGGAGGTTTGATTTAGCAACCTCTAAGATAGAAACAAATCCAGTGACTGGTTTGAATCGCTGAGATAAAATCCCTAGGCACCAAAGAGCTTGTGTTCCCCTGGGAGTTCTTTTTTCTTTGGCTTGATTCTGGTGTCTTCATCGGTGGGTGGCGTTTTCTCCCCAGCTCTCCTCTGTAGTGCGTGTATATAAAGGAATACAGCCCCTGGTGGTGCTGAAGGTCAGAGGCCAGCTGGCCCCCCGGGATTCCTGGGGGTGCTCTCATGCCCTTTGTACTAGCCTGGTAAGCTTCCCAAGGCACTTGGCTCAGCAGAGGAATTCGGAATAGAGAAAGTAGCATATTGTGTTTGTGCATAAACGCTTTGCTCCCTTGTCACAGCCCTGCCAGGCCAATTCCAGGGCGGTATCACGTTCTGCAGTGTTCTCTGGCGCTACACAGGAGAGGTTCTATGTGTGTTGGCGTCACATTTCTGTTCCTCTTATTAATTGCTCATCTGTCGTGAGATCCAGTTACGGTGGCTACAGTGTCAGCTCAGAGCCAGGGAGCTGTGCTGTTTAGTAACGGGCTGTTCGCGCTGAGGCCAGGCCCGTTGTCACTGACCGCACTCGGCTCCCTCTCCGCTGGGTTCTCCTCAGGCTCCTTCCTGGCCGGATCCTTGTCAAGGGCTCCGTTTGATTTGTTGTTTTGCTGTTCCTGGGGTTAGAGTATTGTTAGTACGCAGGAGACAAATGGGTTGATTTTCTTTCTTTTCATGAGTCTCTCCACTCCCCCTGCAGACTAAACGATGCCCCATGAGTAGGATGTGTGCTCTGATTAGCAATTATGAACTCCTGCAGTCAGGATGGCAGGTTAGCACGGTGTGGTGTAGGAGTGAGCGTGTGAGTAGGATGTGTACTTCGACTAGCAATTGTGACTTTTACTCTCCTGCCCTCCCACATCCATCACTCTGTGAGGTTTGTGCTGTAGTGTGTGGGAGTGCAGTGAAGGGAGGCTGACAGGGCCTAGGGAAAGCATCCATCTGGCTCCTTCTGCCCATTGTGGATTGAGGGACTACTTCTCCCAGAGACTTACAGAGGTGCCTGGCCTCGAGATCAGGAAGACCCAGCCTGAGTCAAGTCACCCCTCTGACTCCCCTCCCCCCCCCCCCCATGCTGGCTGTGTGTGTGTGTGTGTTTGGCCTTGGGCGAGTCCTTTGCCCCGCAGGGCCTGATTAACTCAGCAGTGAGAAAGGATACCTTCAGAGGTCCCTCTCTGGGTGTTTCCCTTTGGAAGTCCTTCTGCCAAAAAGAAAAGCGGCAGCATGAAACTCCAGGCCACATGTATTACTTTGCAATTACTGACTGTTTAGAAATCTGCATGTTGGTCCCTTTGTGAATGATAATGGATTTTTGTTACCAACATTTTATAGACTGGATTTAGTGAAGGACAGACACTCCCATAAAAGTCCCCTCCTGGAGGGGCTGGGGAAGGAGGCTCAGCTCTCTCTGGGTGTGTAGAAGCCATCCGCTGTTTTAAAATGTGAACCATCATGAAGGTGTTTAGAAAATGTCTTTTTTTGTTTTCTCTTACAGATCACAGTAATGGATCCTTTAACTTCAAAGCCCTTTCCGGAGGCTCAGGATACAAATTTGGAGTTCTTGCAAAGATTGTAAATTACATGAAGGTACTAAACAATAACAGTAGGGGTGCGCTAGGTACTTGGGCAGTTTCTTGGAAAAGCAGTATCCATAGTTGGCTTTGTTGGGGTTTTTTTTTACTTCTAATCTTGAGAACATTATTCCTAAATTAATAATAACTCATTTTAAAATGGAGAATTTCCCTTTAGAGTTAAGTTGGATCTTTAATCCCTCAACAATCCGGCTTTGAGCCTGCCAGGTGCCAGGCACGGGCTGGAGATGCCTGTGTTATTTCAATTTTGCTTGGTGGATCGATTCCACATGCCTGAGGTTAGGAGGGGTTATCTGTGAGGCGTCTGGTGCAGAGAAATGTTGGGTCTGGATTCGAATCCCACTTCTGCCACTAGTTACCAGGCATCTCTTAAGTGGCGATCTAATGTTGCCTCTTCTCAGTCCTCATCATTCTCTTTTTTTGCTTTTTCCAGAAAACATTTTAAAAATTCTTAATTTAAGCACTAACAGAGTATTCCATATACACATACACACCGCAGAACACAAGAAAGATTATACAGGAAGGTATGAATCTCCACTTCATACTGTGTGCTTTTTTTAAAGAAAGTGTGTAATAAAATCTGCATATAACTTTCAAAGCCGTCCTGCTTGTTTGGGCTCCTGCAGTTCTCTTTGCCTTTTAAAAAATGTGACCAGTCTAATTTTTTGTGGCATCATCATTGCTAAAATAAGAAACGAGAAAAAAAAGAAGACAGCGTTCAGACAACTATATACAAATAAGATATTGATCTTTCCCTCTCTCTCTCTGTATATATATATATATATATATATATACACATATGTATATAAATACATGTGATATATTGGAATTAGTTGCATAGGGGAAGCACTGACATTAAGGAGATCTGGGGAACGCTTCTTGCAGAAAGTGGGCTTTTACCAGACTTGAAGGAAGCCCCGGAGTAAGGAGGGAGGGGTTGGCCAGTGAAAATCCGTGAGATCAGGAGATAAAATGTCCTCTGGATGCTAGGGCACTCCTCCCTCTTCCCTCACTTCCCTCCGTGCTACTGCCCCGGGTCTGTCTAGGGGATCCATCCTGCTGCCTCTGGACGCTGATGCTCTCTCTGCTTTGCAGTTCCCTTCCCTATTGTCCCTGGACTTCTGGCTGACTGTGCAGTTCTGGGGTGGGAGATGTCACTTGGTGTAGATTTTATTCAGTCTGGAGCAGAGATGGGGAGCTTCAGGGCCCACCTCCTAGTGAGACAGACCTCTTGGGGGAACATCCGATGCTCTCCCTCCTTGACTGTTCTGAAGCCTTTTTCACTGTGGGTCAGCCGCTGACTTCTCGTGGCTGCTCTCTCCTCTCCCTTGGGGCTTTGACCGTCTCCTTTGCTTGCTCATCTTCCATGTTGTGTCCCCATCTGTAAGTGTGGCCCCACCACTGTCCTGGGCCATCTTATCTTTTTACACCCCCCATCCCCCACTCCCTCTCTTACCTACCTCAGCAGTTCTAAAGGCTTCATTTATAGTCTCTGTGCAGATGTTTTGGGGAGGGGTGGGAAGGAAGGAGAGAACAGGAATCACAGTCCTTTAGTGACCTCTTGGTTAATAAACAGTGTAGAAACCCCCCAACCAGCTGGTAGCCCAGTACTGAGCAAGAAAAGAGAACAGGGATTCGTCAGTGAACCTGTTGGTTGTCCTTGGATAAGAAATACTTGCACACGTATCTGAATGAACTTCAGTCCTTATAAAGGTGTCTGGTCACCAGCCCCCTCACCTCCTGTCTTCCCCCATTTTGATAACAGACCTGCCGAGTGCCTGGCAATCCCCTCTTTCCTTTGGCGGAGTCTCCCTTCCTTCTCTCCGCCCTCTTAGGTGAGATGCTTGCTTCTCTGCCTTAAGTTGACACAGGATACTGTGTACCCTGGGAAATCGAGGCTGCTCTCTGCAGGCCAACAGTGCGTTCCCTTGTCTGCAGTTTGGCCTCCCATCCTCAGCCCACAGTCCTCAGATTTCCCTCCGTGCCCTGGGTACACCTCTTCCAAGTTCTTCCCAGGAGACTCGACGATTGCCAGCTCTCCGCCTTCCCTTCTGGCCATTGGACGTGCTGAACTCATCCTGATGGACGTTGGATCCACTCTTTTTCCTCCCCTGCCCTCCCTTCCGTATGCCTGACTTGCTGCTACTGTGACCCAGGCTTGCAGTCTCATGTCACCCTTCACAGTATCGTGTCTCCCCTTCTCTCTGATCAGTGGCCATGCCGGTGCAGACCGCTCACCCTGCCATCCTCTCTGGACTTCCCCCTTCCAGGCTCTCCCCACCCTGGCCACTCTCAAGCAGCACGTGTCTGCTCCGCCCTCTCCTGGTTCCCTGTGACCTGTGGAATCAGACTCCATTGTGTGGCATTTGAAGCTCTTCCCAACCTCATCAGTCTTGTTATGCATCGTTCTCTTGCAGCCGTGCTGTGTTCCAGCCTCACTGGCCAACCGCGTGTCATCTCCCATCTCCGGGCTTTTGAGCCGACTGTCCCCGATGCCTGGGATGCTTTCCCATCTCGCCTTCTCTTAGGATTCCCGAGCTTCCTTCAAGACTCAGCACCAGCACTCCCCTCAGCAGGTGGCCTACTCCCACACCAAGGTTATCTTTGGTGGTGCCCGTCAGTGCACGTGTTGCCTCATCCTGAATGGAAGCACCTCGAGGCAGTGCCTGGCACCCTGGCTAATGATGAGCTGTGTGACCATGGGCAGGTCTCGGCCTCCATAGCCTCAGCTGTACACTGAGGGTTAGGATTCTCTGAGCTGGTGAGCCTGTGGTCTTGCTGCTCCTGCCTGTCATGTTCTTCGTATTGGCTGGGAAGCACATAGAGAGGACTGGCCCTGTACGTGAGAAGATGTGAGTTCAGATCCAGCCTCAGACACCGACTAGCTGTGCAACCCTGGCCAGGCCCTTCACCTCTGTTTGCATCATTTTAAAATGGGAATCAGAATAATAGCAGCTGGCTGCCAGAGTGGTTGTGAGGGCCCATCACCACTCCCTACAGGTTAGTGTGGGATACAGGGACCCGAGCTCCTTCTCTTGACTCCAAGGGGAGCACCTTTCCCTTCAGAGATGACTGGCTTGGCTTTTATTGATCATTCTCACCCTCTCAACTCTTTCCATGCTTTTAGCAGCAGATTAGAGGATGGCAGTAGACAAGAAGTTCCAGTTCCATCCAAAAACACGTGTATGAAGCACTTGCTGTGTACAAGTCATTTTTCAAAAGCAAAAACATCCTATCCTCTGCCTTAAGTAGTTGACATTTCACTGGAGCAGACGCTGGCAACAAGCAGGAAGGATGGTGGAACAGCCTGACTGAGGAGAGAAGCAGACAGGATAAAAGCAGGTCTTCCCCTCATCTATTGACATGAGCATGTGATGTTCGGCGTGGTTTTTCCTTATTGATACAGTCAGGGAAGCTTTTAGTTTTCCTGCTATTGAATCAACCATGAATTCTTGGTATAAATCTACCCTAGTCACAGTGTACGTTCTTTGTGATAGGTTGCTATAATCTCCTTACTGTTATTTCATTTAAAATTTTTACATTAATATTCATTAGGGAAATTGGTCAGTAGTTTTCTGTCTCTCTTTCGACTCTCCCTGGTTTAGGTATCAAGACTATGTTTTTACCACAGAAGGCATTGAGAGGACTCCTCTCCCTTTTTTTAAAACAGCTTGTATGGTATGAGAATTAAAGTATTCTTTCCTGTTCTGTTAAAATGGGCAGTTTATATTTTTGTACATAGTCACCCGTTTCATTTAGATTGACGGTTTTATTGACCTGTAGTTGGGTAAAATGATTCCTCATGATTTGCTTTTATTTCTTCTTCATTAATTGTGAATTCACCTTTTTTATTTTTGATACTAGCGATTTGGTTTTCTTCTTAATCAAATCACCTATCAGTTTATTTCTTTTATTGTTTTATTTTTGTTATTCAGGTTTTTTTTTATTTTCAGTTTCTCTCTCCTTTGACTTTCAGGATTTCTGTTTTGGTGCTTAATTAGGGGATTTTAATAAGTTTTTCTAGTTTTTTTAAATTGTATATCCAATTCATTAATCTGCTCTTTTATTAATATAAGCATTCAGCGATAGAAATTTTCTTGGGCTGTATTCCACAGATTTTGGTATGTTTTTTCATCATTGTCATCAATGAAATTATTGTTTCTTTGATTTGTTTTTGAACCCACCTATTCTTTAGGATTAAATTACTGAGTTTCCAGTTAATTTTTAAATTTTGCTTCAGAACTCCTTTTTTCTTTTTTTTTTCAGTTTGCATGGCTTTTTTTTTTCTTTATTAATTTGTTTGCTTACTTTTAGTTTACAAGATCCAGTTCCACAATCCCTTGAGTTTCGAATTTTCTCCCCTTCCTCCCCCCCAGTCCCTTCTTAATACAGTTTTTATTGCATTGTGATCAGAAAAAAAGATTTAATATTTCTCCTTTTCTGCATTTGTTTGTGAGATTTATACCCTAATACAAGGTCAGTTTTTGTGAAGAGGCTTTACACAGCTGAGAAGTAGGTATATTTCTTACTAGAGAATTTGGATGCCACACCCTTTGGTGAATTATATGCTCAGTGTCAAGGTGAAGTCATTGTTAGGGCGCCTTCCAGCAAAATTTAGTTCTTCTCTTTGAAGCATCTGAGATCATGATTGACACTCCTACCTGTTTTACTTCAGACGCGTAACAGATTCCACTCCAGCCCCTATTTAAACTCAGTATGGAGCTGTTTCACATGTATTTCTTGTAACAGCGTGTTGTTGAATTATAGTTTCTAATCCATTCCTATATCTTTTTTCCCTTTTATGGGTGAGTTAATCCATTCACATTTACAATAATGATTGCTGAGTATTTCCCTCCATCCTGTTCTGTTATACTCACCCTTTTCTTTTTAATAACTCTGTCCCCTCCTCAAGAGTCTGTTTTGCTTCTGACCACTGCCTCCCTTAATCTGCCCTCCCTCTTATTCCCACAGCCACCCATCCCCACCCCCCAACCATTTCTTTTCCTCCCACTTCCCTTCTGGGTAAGATGAATTTCAGTCTTTAGCTGTGTTCTTCTGTCCTCATACCAATTCTGATGAGCGTGATGTTCAAGTGTTGCCTGCTTTCCCCACTTCCCTCTCCATTTTATAAACTCTTTCTTACTTGCCCTACTTATATGAGATAATTTATCCCAGCCTTCCTCTTCCTTTCCTCCCTCTCCCAGTATATCTCTTTCTCACCTATTCATTCTTCTTTGAAGATCATCCCAACATCATAGAATCACTCCCAGGTCCTCTAAGTAGATGGCCTCTAGTAGCCCTAGTGATTATAAAGTTCTCAGGAGTTACATGTATCCTCTCCCCCTATAAGAAAGTAAACAGGCCAACTTTATATTTTATCCCTTCTGTTTACTTGTTTATGCTTCTCTTGACTCCTGTGTTTGAATGTCAGATTTTCTATTTAACTCTGACCTTTTCATCAGGAATGCTTGAAGTACTCTTATTTCATTAAATGTCCATTCTCTCTCCCCCTTCCCCCGAAGGATTATACTTAATTTTGCTGGGTAGGTAACTTTTGGTTGTAATCCTAGATTCTTCTTGATATTCTTCCTGAATATCATATTCTAAGCCCTCTATTCCTTTAAAGCTGCTAAATCTTGTCTGATACTGACTGTGGCTTCACAGAATTTGAATTCTTTCTTTCTGGCTGCTCGCAGTATTTTCTCTTTGACTTGGGAGTTCTGGATTTTGACTATAATATTCCTGGTAGTTTTCACTTTGGAGTTTCTTTCA
Source organism: Petaurus breviceps papuanus (assembly GCF_028583685.1). Classification (NCBI taxonomy): domain Eukaryota; kingdom Metazoa; phylum Chordata; class Mammalia; order Diprotodontia; family Petauridae; genus Petaurus; species Petaurus breviceps. Next base: position 8,762,691 of record NW_027186458.1, read on the forward strand.
ACAAGTAACTGATAGAATATTTCAACTTCTACTTTTGCCCTCTAAGATTTTTGCACAGTTTTCCTTTGTAATTTCTTGAAATATGATGTCAAGGCTCTATTTTTGTTCATGGCTTTCAGGTTGCCCAAAGAATCCCAAGTTTGGTTCAGGAGCCCCCTGCGGTCTCTTTCTACCCTGGTGTTCCGCCTAAGCCCTCTTAACATCCCTGGCAGCTGGGATGCTCCCCACTGCTGTGCTGTGCTCCTAACCTCTCTCCAGTGTCTACAGATCCCTCTGTCTTCCCAAGCTGCCCTGAGCTGCAAAAATGACTCCCTGTGATTTTTTTTTTTCTCCTTCATTTTCCTGATCAGAATTTGGTCTGGTACTTTTTCTGGGTTGCTGTAGAAAAGGCATGCTGATTAAACATGGCAGAAATGTTGTGACTGTCCTGACTCCACCCTTTCATCCTGACTTTTTATATTGAAGGTTATTAAAATGATTTTATCTGACCTATATGAACCCATAGGTTTCATATTTTTCATTCATCATTATGAACCATAATTTCCTGTTTACTGACTTTTGATTTTCAGTTACAATGACAGCATTATAGAGGAACCCAGCTCTCCTGCATGTACTCCAGCTTCAGAAGGCACCAGATGAAATCATAATCAAGAAATTCAAAGTGAAACAGCAGCAGTCGGCCTTCCTCCAGCCTTGGACTGCTCAGAGACAGCCGGAGGTCTGGGTGTTGGGAGAGGGGTGGCCCACCGGTGACTTCAAATAAAGGCAGTAAGAAAAACTGAGGGCAGGCAGCCAGAGGCCTGTATGCCATCTGGTCAGAAATGTTCCTGGAACCTGCAGCATTCCCACCAGGAACTCCCCAGCCCTCTGACCCAAGCACTCTGGGGAAAGCCCTGAAGACCTCAGCATGCTTACCCAATGGCCAGACCCTGGATCCCATCCCAGAGTATGGGAGGCTAAGGAGCCTCTCCTTGGCAGAGTGTCTCAGAGGAATGTGAGTGCCAGCAGAAGATACTAAATAACACAACGAAGAAATATTGCTGGTCAAAAGAGGCCTGAGAGAGAATCCAGAAATGGCAAAACATGTGAAAAAACATTCAGCCACTAGGACCACAGGAGTGTAGGAAGAAATGAGATCATAAGTGAGATAAGTGGTGGAAAGAATTGAAAGGAAAAAAGATGGAAAGTCTTTGGGTGGGAAAGTAGTGGATTCCTTGAAAATTAGAATGAAGCAAACCTCTCAGTAACTCCATGAGGCATGAAAAATAGTAGAACAAGAGCTAAAGATTTTAAAAAGCAGAATTGTAAGGTATCAATAACAAGGGACCTGGAAAGCTGGTGCAGGAGGGAAAATTTTAAACTCATTGGATTCCCTGAAAATCATAACCTACCAAAAAAGTCTGGGCGGTGAGGCCAGATAGAATACCAGGGCATCTCCAGAGAGAAAACTCCTGGGAACGTCAAGGCCAGAATTCAGCAGCCAGAGGGAGGCACCAAGGAGTGCATCAGGACCACCTGATGCGCCGTGGAATCGAGCGTTCCAGCAGGGGAAACGGATCGTTAGCAGCGTAAGGCCTTGGGGCTTGAGCTGAGGAGTAAGTTTGAAAGAGTCAAGAAAAACCTGGGAAGCCAGTGAGTATATTCTGTGAAGGGGTGGAAAGAGAAGTGTCCATCACGGTCCTCATGCTCCAGGGGCTACAGAAGGACTGTAAAAAGATGAGCACTTTGGATTGCTTTTGGTGGTCTTAAGAGAGCAAAGGAAAGAGAATGGGAAAGGAATATAGTAAGGGAGAAATTAGCCAAAAAAAGGGGTGGGGGGAGAATTCAGTATTGCTCCTAACTGGGTTATGGGAAAATAAAGTGTCTACAATTGTAGAGCAGAGAGTTGGGGGATGGGCATCACACGAGCCTCTCTCTTGTCTGAACCTGGCAGAGCGCCGAACGTGTGTGCATGCGAGAATTTGGGCAAGAAATACATTAAAATCTCTTGGGAACAAGTCAGAGGGGAGAGGGAGGGGAAGGTCACAAGCAAAACAAACTGTTAGGTTCTGAGGATGAATCATCAAGAGAGAGGCATCAGAGGGAAAGGTGGGAAATCTGAGCCCCAATGATCCTGTCTGACTGGGGCAGGGGGTAGCCCGAGAGCAGAAGCCTGGTGCTGAATGCAGTTCTAGGTTACGTACTGGGCTCGATGACATTTCTTGTTTCACCACTTTGTATGCAAGGAGGGCAAAGAGAGGAGAAGGTCCAAGAAGACAGGGTTAAAGGGAATTCACAACGAAGTCATAGGAATGGGATGGGCTGGCTGAGCAGATTGGAAGAGAAGAGCTCAGCAGTGTGGCGTTGATGCCTTTGAAACAAAGCTGTGCACAGAGTGAAAATGAGGACTAAAGCAGAATCTGCTCTGGGGGCGTGCAGACAAGCAGGAGGGGCCTGTGGGAGCTCAGGTGCGGCAACAGTAAAAATAGGCGAGCAGCGTTCGAGGAGAACAGCCGGAAGCTGTGTTATGCCTGACGGCAGCAGACGTGAAATAGTGTCGGGGCCTAACATCGAGGCGCCAAACTGCAGAGTGTAGAGGCACTTTAAGGAAAAGCTCATCAGGTTACAGGGAGAGGCATCTCATTGACTCGTGGCTCATCTTCATCTCATCTTTTACAAGTTTGTTTCTGTATAAGTTTTATCGCGTTCATAATGATGAGCAGACTAGCACCTGCATGGAATTTATAAGGAAATACACACACTGGAAGAAAGTGCTCAGTTTTTTTCCTGCTGTGGGCAGCTACATCCTCCCAGCAGCACAAAGCCCACAACACATCAGTTTTCAGATAAGAACAAGGGACAGGTTTGCTTTGCCTGGTGAGGATTTCTGGTTACAGGGGAGAGAGCTCTAGAGTAGGACTATCGAGGGGAGAGGCGCCCAGAAGAGAACAAAAGAAAGCTCAGAGTGGGACCAGGTGGGCCAGGAGCTTTGGGATCAATAAGTTGAATTTGTTCCAAGTTATTGAAAAACAAGCTGTGTGTGATAGAGATGTGAAGTTTCATGTATGTTTTTCTTTTTCTGTTCTTTGTATTGGGAAGTGTCCATTTTTGTTTGTTGGTCAGATTTAAAATTAAAATTCTGAGGAAATAAACCAGAAAATGGTTGATATAATCTAGGGACATAAGTTTGCCTAGGTCTTCTTTTTTTTTTTTTTTTAAAGCAATTGGGGTTAAGTAACTTGCTCAAGGTCACACGGCCAGTGATTTCTGGGTGTGGTGCTAAGCGTCTGAGCCCGGGATTCAATCCCCAGGTCATCCCAACACTGGAGCCGGTGCTCTTACTCGCTGAGCCACCTGGCCGCCCCTGCCTAGGTCTTCTTATAAAAGAATAATATATGTATATCATCTCTGGTGGGAGGGATATTTTTTCTCCCATTCAACAAATAGAGGGAATCATTAAGAATAGGTTAGAAGAGTTTAAATTAATTTGATTACAATGAAAATTTCTGTACCCAGAAAATACTCCAACAGTAAAACAGAAGAAAGGTACCAGAGGGGGGGTACATTTTATAGCAATTTATGGAAACTTAGCTGCTGTCTAAAAATATATGTGACTGTTAAAAACTAGGTCCTGCTCAAATGAAAGCAATGTAAGACTTGTAACAGATAATTTTCAGGAATAGGATCCATTATGAAGAATTGCTCAACAGAATGCAAAGTGTTTGTCCTCTCTGGTCATCAGAGGGATGTAAATCCAATCATTCTGGTCCCCAAAGTTCTGTCTTGGTGGTGTCTGGCTGCATTCTGTTCTCACAGCTGCCCAGGGGGGTCTTCCTGTGTGCCCCCACTAGAAGCCTTGCAGGGCCCTCTCTTGCCTCTAGGGTGCTTGCCACATGAGGACTCTTAGCGGATCTTCTCCTGTTGACCAGCCTCCCCATGCTCACTGTCGCTGCCACGTGTGCTCGCTCACTGTCGCTGCCACGTGTGCTCGCTCACTGTCTGTTCCCTAGGACGCGGCCCTCCTTCTGCCTTCTCTTTGTGCACTAATCAGTGGGTTGGTGGTGCCAAGCTGAGGACATAGGACCACCACCCTTTGGAAGCTCCTCGCACTAATTCAGGAGACATGTCAGTCTCCAGGTACAGACGAGGGAGTCAGAGAGGAGGTCCCCAAGAAAGGCCTTGTACAGAAAGAGGGTCAGCTTGTCACTGAGGAAGGCAGGAGAAGGGGAGTGTTCCAGGCAGTGGGGCCAGCCAGTGTTGCTGAATCAGAGAGTGGGGGGGGGGGCAGAGGGATCTGGGGGGTGTGACATGTAAGGAGAATGGAAAAGTGGGAAGGGGCTATGTTATGAAGGGTTTTGAACAAGGAACAGAACATTCTATATCTGATCTTAGGAGTAATGAGGATCCTTTGGGGTTTATTGAGTAGAGGAGCGAGATAGACCTGCCTTAAGGAAGATCATTTGGACAGGCAAATGGAGGGTGGACTGGAGTGACCCACCAGTAATTATTACAGTGGTCCAAGAGTGAGATGATGAGGGCCTGTACCAGGGTGGGGGCAGCATCAGAGGAGAGAAGGAAGGGAGAAAAGAAAAGAAAAGAAAAGCCTTTGTATAGGCCTCCTGTGTGCCTGGCTCTGTGCTAATAAGGATCTCGCTTGAACCTCACAACAACCCTGGGTAGTGGGAGGTGGTGTTACTAATATCACTTAACAGTTGAGGAGACTGAGGCAGGTGGTGTGAAGTGGCTTGCTCAGAGTCACACAGCAAGTAAGTTTCTGAGGTCTTGCTGACTCCTGGCCAAGTGTTACACTCCCTGTGAGGTGTCATGAAGGTGGAAATGATAGAACTTAAAAGTTCACGGGATGGGGGGAAATCAGGAGTTTTGAAGCAAAGACAGTTCAGTTGGGGGTGTGCTGAGTTTCAGATGTCTGTAGAACATCCAGTTTGAGATGTCTGGTGGGCTGTAGGTGAGCTGAAGTCCAGGAGAGATGTTACTACTGGACAAAGAGATCTGAGATCTATTAGCGTGGAGCTGTCCATAGGAGCTGATGAGATCACCGAGGGAGACAAGAGGCGGGCCCAGGACAAGGCTCCGGAGAATACGGCTGGCCGTGAACTGGCACGGCCTCTAGTGAAGGTCAGGGAGTCGTCTGGCCGGCTGCAGGAGGCAGTCCCTCCTCCCCTCTGCCTTTCCTCTCTGAGCTTCTTTCCCCAAGAGCTTGGTGTAGGCCTCTCTCACTCCTATGCCTCTAGAAATTAATCAGCATTCCTCTGGCTCTCCTTTCCCAGTAGATGAGGAGCTCCTTGAGGGCAGGGCCTGTCTTTTTTACCCTTTTTGTAATCCGCAGGCTTTAACACAGCATCTGGCACATAGGAGGTGCCTGTTGATTGGTTGGCTGCTCTCCTGCTTGGCTGACTTGGATTGAATTCAGTGTCATCTCAAGTCACTGAAATAACAAAAATAATTAAAAACCACGAAATTTGGCACTAATGGAAATTCAGACTTTAGAATCTTCTTAAGAAAGTCTGGTAACGAGTAATAAGTAACATTATTAAAATCCTACTCTTATTAATTCCATTCTTGGGACTGTGCTCTCAAGGTCTTATCAGAAACAAAAGCAGAGCCGGCTGGTTTCAGAGATCTTGATGGTGGCGTTCTTTGCCACGCATCAGGCTGGGAGGAGCCTGACTATCCCATAAGAGAAGGCAGCTTATGGAGCTCATGCTGCATTAATGAAAGCCATTAGGACAGGAGAGCATGAGGGACGAGCAAACCTGGAATGACCTTTAGGAAATCATCCAGGAGCCGTTATGTAAGGGAAACGCCGATGGGGACCCCGATTGCATGCCGGAAAAGTTCGTCAGAGGACATTTTAGTTATGTCTTGTTACTGTTGCCTTCTGTTTCATTCTAGTCCTTATTTCCTGTTGGGTTTTTTGTTTGTTTTTGCATTGCTTTTAGTTCCAAATATACCCCTCTCTTCCCTCCTCGGGAGGTCATTCCTTCTGGGACCTTTTCTTTGTTGTTTATGCTCTCCTTGGACGACCTGATCAGGGCCTGTTAAGGAGGAGAAAGAGGCATTCATATAAGACCTTGAGGTTTGCAAAGCACAGTACAAATGCCTCATTCTCACAGCAGAAGCTAAGCAGGCGCTATCCCCATTTCACAAAGGAGGGTGCTGAGGCAGACTGCGCTTAAGTGACTTGGCCTCGGTCCGTAAGGGTCTGAGGCTGAATTTGAACTTAGATCTTCCTGATTCCAGGATCAGGACTCTTATCCCCCATCCCATCCAAGTGCCCTCGCTGAATGTAATGATTGTCACCACACTGGTCCATTGCTTCCACATCTAGTATCCTTCTCTTCTGGACAGAATCTGGATGTGGTCTCTCTTCTACACACCAGACCCCATGGCTTCCTGGAAACTTAATTTGGTAGGAATTTCATTTTCATTTTTTATAAATGAACATAAACATTTCCATCTATAAGTATAGCAAGAGAATTGTATATGAAGCTGCAAGTCCCCGTTACATACAGCTTGGAGGTTTTGGGGTGCACAATAATGGATTCAGCGTGTTCGTTTCAAAGCCGTCCTACTTACCCGCCTCTTGCTGAACCTTCTTCTGTTCTGCACGTTTAACAAAATGTCAGAGGTTCTTTTCTTTGGGGGGGGGGCATCATTATTGTTAGCACCTTCCCAGCTCTTCCTCGCCACCCCAACAAACCAGCAGTCCTCTCTTGTAACAAGCTGACGATAGGACGCTTCAGACTCTGTGTCTCCTGTGCATCTTGGCTCAGCATCTTTGCCCACAAACCTGCTTCTGTTTTTGTCAAGTTGATCATTTCCTTTTGGTTGTCTAGGTTGGTAACCTGAGTCATTTCCTACTGGGGTTCTCCCTGCCCCATAGATCCAGTCTGCTGTCTGCTCTCCCAAGTATGCCCCCACTTTTGCTCATGGGGCCACCTTCATCATCTCTCCCTGGCACAGCTGCAGGAGGCTCTCCATACTCCCTGCCCCCTGGAGGACTCCATCTTCCCCTCAGCCTCTGTCCCATGACACCCCAAGTTCTTTAGAGGGCACTAACTGCCCCCAGCCTCCCTTCCAGCCGGGTTCACTTTCCCCATCCCCACACCTTTCCTTACCCAGAAGCACCACCTTCTGTCAGAGGCCTTTTCTTATCCTCCTACCCCTAAGGACTGCCCAGAATTGCCTTGTGTGTTTTGCATATGCTTCTCTGTTGTTGAGGGAAAAATATTAATATTGTATTCTGCCTTTTCGGTACCAGTCTGGAGAAACACATTTTATTTAACATTCTGAAACCAAGCGCTTCTAGCTTAGAGTGAGAACTGTCCTTCTGGCATCTCATTCTCCTCAACCCCCAGACCCTCGTCTCTCTTCCCTAAGACTATTTGAAGTTCGCTTTATAGGAGTTTTGTGCAAGGGAAAGGTTGTAGTGTGTGTTACAGAGCACTGTTTAGGTCACCTCCCTTCTGGAATAATCTTGCACTAAAATCCCTGGGGCAGCTGGATGCCTCCTTGACCCCCAGCTCTGGATTTTCAAGAGCTTCCTTCCTGTGTCCAGCCCTGCTCTTTGTGAAGCTGCTCCTGTGGTGTGGAGCCCCAGCTGGCCTCTCCCTGGGCCTTCAGTTTGTGTTCTCCACCTTCAGGAGCATTTCCCAAAGGAGAAAATCAGGAAGAGTTGTTGGGGGTGGAGAAGCTGTTATTTTTCATCTTTTCCCTTAAAGGAAAGGCTTCCACAATTTGTCTCACGTGTCGTTTCCCCACAAGGTGTCAGCTCTGTGAGGGCAGGACAGTTTAATTCCTTGTAGTGCTTGGCCCATAGTAAGCGCTCAGTAAACACTGATGCACTGTAACAAAGACTGAGACTGAACATTGAAGCAGGAGAGCAGCTCAGCCAGGAAGGAGCTGGCAGCGGGCACAGTGCCATGCTGGTGCAAGGAAGGGACAGAGAAAGCTTCTTAGCACTTGTCTGAGGCAGCAGAAAAAGACTTCTTTCAGGTTTGGGTCTTAATTTTTTTAATTAAATGTTTTTTCCCCAATAATGCACATCCAGTTTCTCTCCCATCTGCTTGCCCTGGCACCCACTGATAAAGAGAGAGAAACAAAAGTCCTGCTCTCCAAATCTGTCACCTGCCTCTCTGGCAGGAGAGTGAGTGTTCGGAAGAGACACAGGAAGTGCCTGTTCTGGTCCTGGTGCCGTGCTCGACATTGGGGACAGAAGGACAAACGCTTTACTAGTCCCTGCCCTCAGAGAGCTTATATATTAATGAGTTTAAATGTAAGTACAAAAGAACAAAATCAATTTATAATTAGCTTTATTATCAAGGTTATTAAACTTAAAATTTGTAGCTCTCAAGGTAAGGGGAAAGGGTGAGTATCCGCAGAATGGTTTTTATGAAGCTCACTTCAGTGAATCTTTTATCTTCAATTTCAGTGGAGAAAACACACAATTCCCTGCTTTTTAGAAGGGGATCACGGGCCTGAGAATCCCTGGAATTGTCTCCTTGGATGGAGAAACATCTCCATCTTGTGGAAATTACGGTCTTGGCACAAAGGCCACTTTATAAACCCAGATCTTTGGACATTCATTCTTCGTCCTTTCAGTGGCACAGATCCGGCCACTGATGGCACGCTTCCTCCTCATTGGCTGGCATGGTTTCTCTGAATAAACGGGGTTTTGTTTGGTTTTTGCTTGTTAAATGTTGCTTTCTCTAGTAATGAAGTGGTCTTGACTGGGTGGTGCTTCCTTGGGATTCAGGAGCCCTGGTCCTGCTGCGAGCTTACATTCCATGCACCACATTGTTCCTGGTGTGTGCACACTGGGCATGGTTCTGGTTAGAACCGGAAGGGTTAGTGAAAACGCAGTTAAGGGCAGCGTGAGACCTCAAGGGCAGGGACTGTGGGGGGCCTTGCATGTCTTTGTAGCCCCACGGCCTGGAACAGACAAGGGTCTCCATCGAATTATGGCTCTGTTGATTAATTGGTGGTGCTTCCTTCTAGACACTGTGTGTGTGTGTGTGTGTGTGCGCGTAAAGACAAATTGTGTAGCTGTGTACAGTTCTATAATATAATATATCTTTCTGCTGGCTGATGTTCCTGGAGACCATAAGATCTGCTCCCATGCTCAAGAACATTTTAAAATCGTCCCCAATGTTAATTACAATCTGATTTTCCACCCCCATGGCCACCACGTGCTTTGGGGACAGTAAGTCATTACTACCAATAAGACTTTTTGGAAAGATTGTATGGATTACCCCTCAGACTTCATCATTCCTGTGACTTTCCAGAACAAAACGCCTTTTTTTGGCCCCTCTGTCCTACACATACTGTTTCTCTATTTTACAATGTAAACTTTTGGAGGGCAGGAAATAGATTTTTGTGTCCTCAGAACTTAGCATGTGATCTGGCACATCTAGTGCTTGTTGGTGTGCTGATTGATAGAAACATGGTTTCCTTTCATTCTGTTACATCATTATTTCTTTCCTTGATTCTCTAAGCCTTTCTTTGTTGGTAAAGCTTCCCCCCCCCCCCCCCCCCCCCCCCCCCCCCCCCCAAAAAAAAAAA
>NW_027186458.1:8772351-8848650 GCF_028583685.1 Petaurus breviceps papuanus
ACACTAGCCCTGATTTCATCCCAGTATCTCTGACCTCAAGTCTATACTCATTCCAATTTTCTCATTCATTCAGTTAACTTTTAGAAATTGTGAAGGGTCTTTCACTCTGTGGTCAAAGACTGAGCAGTTTACTTTTTCCCTGTGTCTCGATGTCTTTTTTTTTTTTTTTAATTTTTGCAGCCTCATTGTTCACTTCCCTAGGCAGACATCTCTCATGGCTGTGATGTGGGTATAGGCAGTCAGCAAATCCTGACGAGTTAGATGAGTAAAGGGAACAGGCTGTTTTGGAGTTGGTGAACAAAGCCCAGCAGAGGCTCTTGTTGAATATGTCAGGCACTTAAAAGCTGTTTTCTTTTCTCTGTCCCTTCAGACCCGACACCAGAGAGGGGACACCCACCCTCTGACTCTAGAAGAAATTTTGGATGAAACCCAGCATTTGGACATAGGGCTCAAGCAGAAACAATGGCTGATGTCTGAGGTGAGTGGAGCAGGGTTATAAGAAAAGTCAGAAACAGATATGGGGGGTCTTTGACATGACCCAATGGTGATTCTTGGTACAAATTTTTGCTTTTTTCCTGGAAATAAATGTTGTAGGTTTTTCTCTGGGGGTGCATTTCAAAGGTTATTAGTTTATAGGTAAATACATATCGAAGTTGTCTTCAGTTCTCATGGAATCTTCAGTTTATTAAGTCTTGAGCTATAATGCTGTCATAGAGCCTGTATATGCTACAGTGATGTGACATATAATAACATAGTAAAGACTTAATGAGAAAGGCTGAGAAAAAGTAAGTAGAGGTCTGATAAATGCACAGCTAGAGTGAGCAAACCCAGACAGAGCCCTGCCATGAAGAGCTGTCATGGGGACAGGGAAGTTCAGGAAACAAACATGACAGAGAATAATTGGAAAAACTGTGCAGAGCCTCAGAAGCAAAATGCAGCTTGGACACAAATCCAGTAAGAATTCCTAGAAGAATTAGAGAATAAACTAAAAAGTGATGTTTAAAACCAAACCAGAGCAATAGAGAAAAGAATGAGGGAAACGGCAAGATGTAGGGGAGAAAGTAGGAAAAGACGGGTAGGTGGCACAGTGAATAGAGCCCCAGCCCTGCAGTCAGGAGAACCTGCATTCAAATCCGACCTCGGACACTTAACACTAGCCGTGTGACCTTGGGCACCCCCTCCAAAAAAAAAAATAGTAAAAGAGAAAGACTAACTTAGAAAAAGAGATAGAAGCACCTTACTGAAGAAAAGAACTCCTGCAGAGTTAAAATTGGCCATATGGAAGCTAATGGCTTCATGTGACATCAAGAAATAATAAAGTGGGGCAGAGTCAAGATGGCAGAATAGAAGCAGGACCTCCCCACGGCCCCAGCTTCCACCTTCCCCAATCCATGTAAAAAGGAGACTCTAAACAAACTTTGGAGCTTCAGAACCCACAAAATGAGACAGAGAAGCTAACCTCCCACTGAGGACAGCCCGGCAGGCCGGCAGGAATCAGCCAGCACCGCACTCTGGGAGCCGAGCCCAGCCCCATGCCGAGGCTTTAGCCCAGGGCGGGCCTGACCAGCCCGCTGGCCAGAGGGACTCCAGAACAGCAGCAGCTGTGGCTGTTTCCAGATTTATCAACACATAGATGCTAAGGACAGAGTGAGAGGTCAGTGCAGTCTGGACTTTGGGACCCAGTAAGTGGGAGTGCGTGGCTTTTGCCCCCAGGGAGAGAAGCCACTGAGATGCCAACCAGCGCCACGTGGTAGCTTCAGCTCCTGGCCTGCAAAGTGGAGGGGGACCAAGCACCAGTCTGAGGGGTAATCGCTCTTGCTTTAACCTGCTTGGATCTGGATTGCAGTCTAGGGTGGAGATCCTGGGATGTGTGTCCAGCTTGCCAGAGCATGTGGAGGCCTCAGAGAGGGCACCCATCTGATACTTTGGGCAGCTGAGAAAACCCCAGCGTTTGGGATGAAAGCTCCCCTGTCTGGTGGCAGAGTCCTACTGTGGCAAAAAGCCCAGGGTTCAAGTGACTGAGGGGCGACATGAGCAGGCAAAGGAAACAAAGCAGACAGAAGATTTCCAACATTAGACTCCTATTCTGGGGACAAAAAGGAGCAAAGCATGGAAAAGGAGGAAGACAGTGAAGTCAGAACTCCTGCACCAAAAGCTTCAAAGGAAAATACAAGCTGGTTACAGGCCATAGAGGACCTTAAGAAGCAGATAAGAGAAGTGGAGGAAAAATTGGGAAGAGAAATGAGAACGATGCAAGAAAATTACGAAATGAGAGTCAACAGCTTGACTGAGGAAAATAACACCTTAAAAAATAGACGAACTCAAATGGCAAAAGAGGCTCAAAAAGGCAATGAGGAGAAGAATGCCTTAAAAAGTCGAATTTGCCCGATCGAAAAAGAATCTCCAAAGCTCAATGAGGAGAATCATTGCTTCAGAATTACATTGGAGCAAATGGAAGATAACGACTTTATGAGAAATCAGGATGCTGTTAAACAGATCTAAACAAATAAAAGAACAGAAGGCAATGTGAAATATCTCATGGGAAAAAACACTGACCTGGAAAATAGATCCAGGAGAGATCATTTAAAAATTATTGGACTTCCTGAAAGCCGTGATCAAAGTAAGAACCTAGAAATCATCCTCCAGGAAGTTCTCAAAGAAAACTGCCCTGATGTTTTAGAACCAGAAGGCAAAATAGAGTTTGAAAGAATCCACCGATCACCCTCTGAAAAAGATCCCAAAAAGAAAACTCCTAGGAGTATTACAGCCAGGGTCCAGAATTCCCAGATTAAGGAGAGAATATTACAAGCAGCCAGGAAGAAACAATTTGAATATCGTGGAAACACAATCAGGATAACCCAGGATCTGGCAGCTTCTACACTGAGGAATCGAAGGGCTTAGAATATGATATTCTGGAGGGCAAAGGAGCTGAGATTAAAACCAAGAGTCACCTACCCAGCAAAACTGACTATCATGTTTCAGGGGAAAATACAGTCATTCAGTGGTATAGAGGACTTTCAAGCATTCTTGTTAAAAAAACCAGAGTTGACTAGAAAATTTGACATTCAGATACAAGAAGCAAGGGAAGCATGAGAAGGTAAACAGGGAAAAGAAAACATAAGGAACTTATCAAAGTTGAACTATTAACATTCCTACATGAAAAAACAATAATTGTAACTGATGAAACTTTTCTCAGTAGTTGAAGGGAATAGAAATATATGTATATGTATATGTCTATATATGAGGGTTTATGGTCATATGAATACATGTGAATGTGTGTATATATGTTTACAGGTATACATAGATAGAGGGCACAAGACCAATTTAACAGGAAGGGATGATACTTAAAAGATGAAATAAAGAGGTGAGAGAGGAATATAATGAGAGGAGATGGGGAGAGACAGAATGGGGTAAATTATCTCATATAGAATAGGCAAGGGAAAATGGGTACAATGGAGGGGAGGAATAGGAAGGCAAAGGGGAATGGGTCAACCTTATTCCCATTGAATTTGGCTTGAGGGAATGAAATATACACTAAATAGGGTATCTCACCCTACAGGAGAGTAGGGGGGAAGGGGATCAGAGGGGGGTTGATGGAAGGGTGGGCAGGCTGGGGGGGAGGGAAGTTGGAAGCACCCACTTTTGAAAAGGGACGGGATCAAAGTAGAGAATAGAACAAGTGGGAGGTGGGATAAAAGGGAGGGAAATACAGTCAGTCTTTTACAATATATCTACTATGTTAATGTTTTGCATTAGCCACACATGTACAACCTATACCAAACTGCTTATCTTCCCAGTAAGGGTGGGTGACAAGGGAGGAAGGGAATGAATCTGGAATTCAAAGTTTTAAAATCAAATGTTTAAATGTATATATACATATATATATATATATATATATATATATATATATATATACACACACATACTATCATTAAAACTATTTTACATGTAATTGGGAAATAAGATATACAGGCCACTGGGGCATAGAGATCCACTGGAAAAGTCGAAAGGGATATGGGAGAAAATATGGGAGAGAGCAGATTGGAGGAGGGGATATCCTGTGGGACTGCTGTTTTGGGGCAGTGGGTAGGGGAAAAACTAAAAATCTGGGAGAAATGAATGATGTAAATCAGAAGTTAATAAAGCATTTGAAGAAAACAAAGAAATAATAAAGTGTAAAGGATGAAAAATGGAATAAAATGTGAAATATGTCACAGGAAAACAACTGACCTGGAAAACATATTGAGGAGAGAGAGTCTTAAGAATCCCTGAACTTCACAAAAGCCATGAGAATCTAGACATCATATTTCAAGAAATCATAAAATTGCCTAGATCTCTTAGAACCAAAGGATAAAGTAGAAATTTAAAGAATGCACCAGCTGCCCCTGAAACAAACCTCAAAGTGAAAGTTACCAGAAATACAGCCCAAACCTGGAGCTCCTAGGTCAAGGAAAAGCTGCTCCCAGCAACCAAGAAGAAGCAGTTCTGGCATTGAGCCACAGTCAGGGTCACACAAAGTTGAGTGTCCTCCAGTGCAAAGAGCAGAGAACTTAGGCTGTGATATTCCTGAAAACCCAGGATCTAGGCTTCTGCAGCCAATAATAACCTACTCAGCAGAACAGAGTATGCTTCTCCAAGAGGAGAATGTCTATTCAGTGAAATCAAGGACTTCCAAGCATTCCTGATGAGAAGACCAAAGCCGAATAGAAAATTTGACATTCAAACACAGGACTCAAGGAAGCCTAAAAAGGGAGAATTTTTAAGGGATTAAACAAGGTTAAGACTTCTTGCTTTCTTAGATGGGGAGATGATGCATGTGTCTCCTCAGAGCTTTTTCATCACCAGAGGCGTAGAGTGAGTCTGATTAAATAAAAAATAGGAGTATAATTCTTTTGTGTTTAGATGACATCAGAAGTAAAAAGGAATGGGAGCGGGAGAGGAACATACTGAGAAGGGGGAGGGAAAGGAAGACTGCATGTAAATGTGACATCCAGAGAGAAATAGATAGGAAAAGGAGAAAACTAAGTTGGGAGAAGAAGACGCTTAAGCCTCACTCTCATCTGAACTGATTAAGAAGAGACAATCCTCATAGGTACACATTCAGACGCAGAAATGTATCTTACCAGCAAGGAAATGGGAAGGAAAGAGGTAAAGGGAAAAGGGGGGCATGACAGAGGAAGGGTAGATGAAGGGAGGCAGCAGTCAAAAGTAAAGCAGATTCCTAAAGAGGGGACAGGGGAAAAAGGAAGGGCAAGTATAAGAGAATAAAATGGAGGGAATGCAGTTAGAAATTATAACTGCAAATATGATTAACTCATCCATAAAATGGAAGAGGGTAGAATGGATCAGAAACTAGAATTTAGCAATATTTTGTTTACAAGAGACACAGAGTTAAAAGAAGGAACAGGAACAGAATTTATTATGTTTCACTTGAAGTAAAAAGAGCCAGGGATAGCAGTCATAATTTCAGACAAAGCAAAAATAGGCCTAATTAAAAGAGATAAACAGGGAAACTGCATTTTGCTAAAATATACCATTGAAAGTGAATTAATAATAGTGAACACATGCACCAAAATGACATAGCTTGTAAATTTTTAAAGGAAAACTTAATTTAATTACAAGAAGATAGAGGCAATAAAACTATACTAATAGGGAACCTCAATTTAACTCTCTCATATGTAGCTTAATCTGCCTGCTCTGGAGAGTATTGAATAGGAATAGAAAGGATTGTACCTATTTCTCAGCTGAGTATGACCCCTTCACAAATAGAGATCATATGTGAAGGCTTAAAAAAACCTTCTTTAAAATGTCCATTTATCAAAGATCTACTCACTTTTTCTCAGCCTTTTTCATAAGTCGTTATTATATTATTATATGTCAGTATTAGGAAAAGCAAATATTGAATGTATCTTCCTAAAGAGTATATGAGTCCAAAAACAAATCAAAGAAATAATAATTTCATTAAAGATAGTAACGAAAAAAAATTCCAAAATTTGTGGGATACAGCCAAAGTAATACTTAGGGGAAAATTTATATCTCTAAATGCTTACATTAACAAAGGAGAGAAAAAGCAGACCAGTGAACTGGGTATACAATTAAAATAGTAGAAAAACAGTCAAGTTAAGATCCCTCAATTAAACACCAAAATAGAAGTCCTGAAAATCAAGGAAAGAAGATAACCAGATTACTCATATCAAAAATGAAAAAGCAAATTAACAACCAATGAAGAGGAAATAAAAATAATTAGAAACTATTTTGCCCATCTATATGCCAATATAACTTACAATCTAAGTGAAATGGATGAATGTTTACAAAAATATAGAAGTACCCAGATTTAACAGAACAGTAAATAGAATATTTTAAATAGCCCTATCTTGGAAAAAGAAATTAAACCATAAATGAGCTCCCTACCAAAACAAAACTCAGGACCAGACAGATTTACAAGTAAATTCTACCAAACATGTAAAAAACAGTTCTTATACTATGTAAACATTTAAAAAAAAATAGGTGAAAGAGGCCTACCAAATTATATTTATGGTACAAATATTGTCTTGGTACCTAAATGAGGGAAGAGTTAAAACAGAAAACTATTGACCAGTTTCCCTAATGAAAATGATAGAAATTTTAAAATAAATTGGTAGCAAGGCTATAACAGTGTCTCTCACCAAAATCATACACTATGGACTAGCTGGATTTATACTAGGAATTCAGAGCTGATTCAGTATTAGGAAAATTATAAACATAATTTATTATATTATAAAAACAAAAAACATAATTATGTCAATAGATATGAACAAAGCTTTTGACGAAATACAATATGCATTACTGTTAATAACACTAGAAAACAGTAGACAAAGCTTTCCTTAAAATGGTAAGTAAGCATACCTCTGTAATGGGGTAAACTTTAACATTAAGATCAAGGGTGGAGCAAAGATGTCCATTATCATCATTATTCAGCATTGTAAAAGAAGTAATATATGTGGGTACATACATATAGAGAGCAAAAAAACAAGACAAAGAAATTGAAGGAATAAAACTAGACAGTGAATTAACAAAACTGTCACTTTTTGCAGATGATATGATGGTATGTTTACAGACCCCTAGAAAGTCAAGTAAAAATCTAATCAAACAATCAGTAACTTCAGCAAAGTTATCAGATGTCGGATAATCCCACACAGACAACAGACAATCACCATTTCTTTTTATTACCGACAAACCCAACAGAAAGAGATGGAAAGAGAAATTCCATTTGAAATAACTGTAGAAAGTATACAGCACTTGGGAGTCTACCTACCAAGACCCTCCAGGAGCTGTATAAACACAGTTACAAATCTCTTCACACAAATAAAGACATCTGAAGAATTGGAGGGAGAAATACTAATTGTTCATGGCTAAGCCAAACCAATGTGATGAAAGTGACAGTGCTGCCTAAATTAATTTACTTACTCAGGGCCATACCAAAGAATTACTAGAAATATTAATAACAGAATTCATAAAACCGAAGGTCAAGACTATTGAGAATTAATGAAAAGAAATGCAAAGGAGATCTCAAAGTCTGTTAAGAACCATCATCATCAAGACAGTTTGGCCCTGGATAACAAAAGGAGTGGCTGATCATTGGAGCCGATGGGGCAAAAACACGCAGAAGTAAATGGCCTCAGTAGCCTTGGTGTTGATAAACCCAAAGATCCCAGCTTTGGAGGCAAGAACTGCTGGGAAAACTGGAAAGAAGGCTGGCAGAAACTAGGCATCACCAGCATTTCACAGTGCATGTGCAAGATAAACTCAAAATGGGCGCATGACTTTACTGTAAAGGGTGACATCATGAGCCAGTTAGTGGAACACAGAAGACATTGTTGTCAGAGCTGTGGGAAAGGGAAGAGTTCATGGTTGAACTAGAGGCAGAAGGATTCATCTTTGATTACGTATAATTAGAAAAGGTTTGTATAAAAACCCAATACATCTAAAATTAGAAGAAAAGCAGGAAACTGGGGGGCGGGGGGGGAATCTTTTCAGTAAGCTTCTCTGGTAATGGCCTCATTGCAAAGACTCATAGAGAACAGATTCAAATGTACAGGCAAAATGGGCCATTCTGCAATTGATAAACGGTCAAAGGATATGAATAGGCAATTTTCAGAGGAAGAATTCAAAGCTATCAGTAGTCATATCTTAAGAAATGCCCTAAGTCACATAAATTAGATTAAATTAGACAAATTAAAACAACTCGGAAGTACCACCTCACATCCATCAGATTGGCTGAAATGACGTGCTAGAAGAGCTGAGGGAAAGTAGGGACACTACCACGCTGTTGGTAGAGCTGTGAGTGGGTCTGACCATTCTGGAGGGCGAGTTGGAACTAGGCTCAGAGGGCTGAAACGCTGCAGGGCCTTTGATCCTACAATGCCGCTACTAAGTCTGTATCCCAGAGGGATCAAAGAAAGAGGGAGGGGCCTATGGCTGCAAAAGTATTTGTGGCGGCCAAGAACTGGAAATTGAGGGGACACCCATCCATTGGGGAATGGCTGAGCGAGTTGTGGCACGTGGTTGTGATAGAATACTATTGTGCCATAAAAAATTAACGAAGGGATTGCTTCAGAGAAACCTGGGAAGACCTGTATGAACTGATGCAAAGTAGTGAAGTGAGCAGATCTGGGAGGACCAAAACCGCAGTGTGATGAAGAGAATTGGCTTGGAAAGGCTCAGTAACTGATCCACACAGTGACCCGCCACAAGTCTAAAGGACTCATGTTGAATGCTGACCACCTGCAGAGAGAACTGGGGGCCTCGGTGTAGACTGAAGCACATCTCTTTCTTTTGGGGCAGGAGGGGGGAAGGAGTGTCTGAGGCAGGAATCTGTTGGCTTGACTATATGTATTTGTAATGGCCTTTGTATCTCTTGCTTTCTTATGGGTGAGGGAGGAGGTGGGGAAGGGGAAGAGTCTGGAACTGAAAACAAAGTAAAATTGAATTTCTGAACACCTGATCCAGTGTTGGAGAAGGAACAGGTGATAGAGTGCTCCAAGGACCACTCCCTACCTGCTGACCCTGACACAAAGATAGACGTGGCCTTAAATGAGAGTGTGGCGTCCAGCGACAATATCTGACTGCAGAGTCTGAAATTTAAATGAATTCGTTGCTAAATTGGATGATGAGGTGGGATTGCGGTCTGCACGATTGGGGGAGCGTCCCCATCAGTGAGATCCCAGGAGCTCTGCTCCTCCCAGGGTTTTCACCAGTTGACTCCAGCTAGGACAGACTGCCTGACTAGTCGTGCATCCCAGGGTCATGCTTTCCATACTTTTAGCGTCTGTGTGAGATCAGCATCCTCCTTTGTGGGAGAGGAGGGGTGAGAAATGCCTCCCGGTGGCCCTCAGTGTTCCTGAGGATGTTTCACCCTTTCCTAATGGACATGGACACGGGCAGCGTTCTCAGAATCGGCTGCCAGGCAGTGACGGTGGCGGGCAGTCTGCCATTGAATGGCGGTGTATCCACTGCACCTCCTCATGCTCTCTCCCTGTTACAGGCGCTAGTCAACAACCCCAAGATTGAGGTGGTAGATGGGAAGTACGCCTTCAAGCCCAAGTACAACCTGAAAGATAAGAAGGCCTTGCTGCGGCTCCTCGACAAGCACGACCAGAGAGGCTTGGGAGGAATCCTCCTAGAAGACATCGAGGAGGGGCTGCCCAATGCCCAGAAGGCCATCAAGGTAACTGTGGGATGAACGGGTGTTTGGTTTCCAGGGATGGAGGGGGCTCAGGTTTTTAGGATTGTAAACACCCTTCCATGGAAAGAGCCCGGAGTCTGGGGGGAGCAGGGGCTGTTCTGGCGATGGTGCTACATGCCAGAACCCTGATAATGCCCTGTGCACCAGGCCTGCAGTGCACGCAGAGTTGCCTCTTGACCCAAGCTGACTAGAATGTGCTAATGGTCAGAATGAGAGCCCAGGCCTCTCAGTCCTGGGGGGAGGGGGTGTTTGTTCTTGGCCAGAGGAAGCCCTTGTTTACATTACTCTGAGTGGGTGGATCACACTGGCCAGGCAGGGGAGTAAGGTTTAGATAGACCAGTTTGGCTAGAATTCAAATTCATACACAGGAGCCCTGGGGGAACACAGACAGGTAGAGGAGAAGGCCACAAACTTAGGCTTTATCTTGTGGGCACTGTGGGGGCCTTGAATCTTTTTCAGTGATCAAAATGATACTTGATGTATAGGGAGGTGAGTCAAATTTATAAAAATACAAATCATTCAGTTGATAAGTGGTCAGAGGATATGAACAGGTAATTTTCAGAGAAAGAAATCTAAGTCATCAATCTGTTGTAAATCACTGATAGAGAAATGCACATTAAAACAATTCTGAGGGTCCAGCTCACACCCACCAGATGGCCAACATGACAGCAAAGGAAAGTGGAGGGGATGGGGAAAAACAGAGACACCAGTGCATTGCTGGTGGAGCCGTGAACTGGTATGTCCATTCTGGAAAACAGCATCGGAACTGTGCCCAGAGGGCTGTGAGACTGCAGAGTCTGGCCCAGCAACACCCTCCTAGGTCTGTACCCCAAAGACGGCAGAGGAAAAGGGCTCAGATGTACCGAAGTATCTAGAGCAGCTCTTTCTGAGGGGAGCGACCCAAGGGGAAGTGGAGGAGGTGCCCATCACTTGGGCAAGGGCTGAGCAAGTTGTGGTCTGTGATCGGGAGGCATTCCTCTTGGTGGTTGGTTTAGAAAAGCCTGGGAAGACTTTGAAGGTTGGCGCCGTCTGCAGTGGAGGTGGGAAGGGAGCAGACCAGGTCTGTAGCCCCAGGACTCGCTCTGGCCCTTCTGAGTTTCTTGGTCCAGCTTTGCCCTGGGGCTTGGGGCTTCTCTGCAGGAAGCCTCTGGGGATGCTGGGGGTGCTTAGGGACGCCTCGGGGCCCCCGTTGGAGGTTGTCCCAAGCACCGGCTCTGGACGCAGAATGCCACAGGTGACCGTCTGCCTGCACCCAAATTGCTCCTGACCTGCAAAAGCGTCACAGTCACAGACCCAGCAGAGACAGCTAATCGGCTGGGAGGTTTAGGAGAGGAACGAGCTGTGGCAGGTTTTTCTAGGAAACTCCTCAAGCATCTAGCTGTGAATTCAGGAGATGAGATGGAGAGAGTTTGGCAGGGGTCGCTGTTGGTGAGAGCTGTGGCGCCCTTGGCACCCCCACCCACCCTGCAGCGCTGCCAGCTCCTGCCCTCCTGGAGGCTGCGTGTTCTCATCATGCTGCTCTAGAATGTCTGAATAGGGACCTCCCAAGCTCAGATCCAGCCTCGGCTATGTGACCCATGCTGTGTGCCTCAGTTTCGTCATCTGTAAAGTGAGCTGGGGAAGTGTCTCTGCCAAGAAAACCCCAGATGTGGGTGAGCGGCATCAGGACCTTGGAGTCCTGGCCGCCTCTATCGCAGGACGAATGGAGGCCCAGAAAGGGGAATTTGCCTCTCCAAGGGAGTGGGGCTGAGACTGGAGCCCAAGGCCTCTGCCTCAGAGCAGGAGGGCTCCGGCCTCTCAGGTTTGGAAACTGGCCTTAACTGTTCACTTTGATCTTGAGTAGCTCCCAGGGCAGTTCTCCACCAAAGCCCTCCTGCTGTGGCTTCCCTTGGCCCCCCCCCCCCCCCCCCCCCCCTGCCTCCGAAGGCCTCTGAGGGGCTTGCAACCTCCGGGGGAAAGGTGTCGCTGATTAGTTCAGGCCAAGGGAATAGTGTCTGGTCCAGCACGAGGTGAAGGGCCACGTGGGAAATGACCACTTTGGCCACTCAGGGGACAAGGTCTCTGTCCCCCAGCCCTCGAAGGTCATGGAGCTTTCAAAATGCTCCTGACCCAAGGGGAGTTCCCCCTGGCAGGCATGCTGTTCTCTGGGGGTGATTTCACAGAGCTGCTTTCTGGTGTGTGTGCTGTGACTGAAGCATGCAGAGACTGACCTACATCACCGTACAGTCTTATGAATTTCAGAGGGGGGAGCTCTCGGAATTTCTTCTCAGAGATTGTGGAAGAAAGCCTGGGCTTGGGCTCATGAGGGGAGACCTGGGTTCAGGCTGCCTTGGGCACTGATCAAACACAGTAGTCTCTAGAGTGGGCCTCAGAGCCTCAGGCAGTGTTCTCTTTGCTGTTAGTAACCCAGGAGCTGTGTTATGTCTCTGCTCATATCCCTTGTTTGTCCAGGGGGGTCCCAGACTGCTGGGGCTCCCTTGGTCCCCGGGCTCCACACCCTGGCTGGCCTTTGGGCTCTAGCTGTCATCACCCCCTCCTGACTGGTGTGATTGCCAGCCTTGTCAGCTTTGCACACACAGGGTGTTGGGGGTGATGATCAGCATGGGGTGCCTTGGGATTGGAGCTCAGCGTGCTCCCCCAGCTGCTGTGCATGCACTGGGGAGTCACTTCTCTGTCTTTGTCAATCACAGGCCTTAGGGGACCAGATCATCTTTGTCACGCGTCCTGACAAGAAGAAGATCCTCTTTTTCAATGACAAGAGCTGCCAGTTCACCGTGGATGAAGGTAAGTTAGCAGTGGGCATCGTCCCAGACAGATGCAGCTCCGGCTGCCGGATGTATGTGTCTCAAGGCTTCACGCCCGGTGGTTGTGACCACTTGTGGTCATGTCACTTGCCTGATGGCTAAGGGTCAAGTTGTGGAAGTGCTCACGGCCCCCAGCTAGCTCCCCAGGTGGCACCATCTATGCCGAGTGGTGTCTCTGTGAGGCCACAGAGCCTCACATAGAGAAGCGGGGTTCAAACCCAGATCTCTTTTGGACTTCACTTCCAAATCTCTTTTGTCACAAGAGTGACTTCTCTATCACTTTAGTTTTAGCGGTCTGATTACAACAAGGATTGCAATACTCTGATAATTAACAGAAAATCAGATTGCTGGCTGGCATGCAGGGATGATGATGGTATCTAGGGTGAGTCAGGAGTCAGCGTTAGAATAGGAGTGCTTTAATGAACATGACGATTTTCCCAAAGAACCGTAGTCCTTAGTTATTTCTCACCTTTGTGGGGACAAGTGAGGGGTCCCTGTGCCCGACCTTCAGGCTCCTTGGGGTGCTCACATGTTCAGTTGTGGGGTCGTGTGTTCTGCTGACCTATGTCCTGCTCCCTCATTCAAGTCTAGACGGTTGGGTCCCTGTTTTCATTGAAGTCCTTAATATGATGAGGAGGAGGAGGGTCTTTGGCAGGGAAGGGAGGGATTGTGCTGTGTTGGTAGAGTGCGCCATTCCCAGATTACACAGTAATGGTTCTCAAGATCCCACTCGTGACTGTGTCTTGTCCCACACAAAGTACTTGGATGATCCGAAGGCAAAAGGATTGTCTGCACTGAGACACCTATAATACACATTCCATCAGGCAGAATATTTTTTTGTTCCTGATACAGAATTTTGAAAAGCAAATCAAATTTTATTAGCAGAAACTTGATATTTCGGGTGTCTAGGTGACGCAGTGAGTGGAGCACCGGCCCTGGAGTCAGAAGGACCCGAGTTCAAATGCGGCCTCAGACACTTAACACAAAAACTAGCCATGTGACCTTGGGCAAGTCACTTTAGCCCCAATTGCCCTCCAAAAAGAAAAAAACCCCAGAACTTTGCTATTTGGTGCCAGTGCAATAACTAGAAAGACAGGCTGCGTCAGACGTAGAGAAGCATCTCCGCGTTGTGCATCGCCCCTCCCTACTCTTCTCCTCCATTCCCTTATTTACAGTGCAGCATTCATCCAGGTATTTAGATAAACAAATGTGTCTTCCTTTCTATATAGCATAGCAAGCATTTCCATTTTTCTTTTTTTTTTTTTTGCTATTTGGAGGGCAGTTGGGGTTAAGTGACTTGCCCAAGGTCACACGGCTAGTAAGTATTAAGTGTCTGAGGCTGGATTTGAACCCAGGTCCTCCTGACTCCAGGGCCGGTGCTCTACTCACTGAGCCACCTAGCCGCCCCTAGCATTTCCATTTTTCACAGAAAGCTTTTATCAGTGCTGTCATTGCCCAGATTTCTCCCCAGAGAACCATATGATGTAACAAAGAATGTTTTGAAGAAAAAGAGAAAAGGAGAAAGATCCCCCCCACTGACGAGTAGGCATGGACAGCATCCAGAGATCTGCCTTCTTGACGCTCTATGTAGAAGCGGGAGGCGCGTGCTTGCTCTTGGTAGCTGCGTCTCCTCTTTGGACCGCTGCGTGGTGGCTGTAGGGCTTGCTCACGGGCAGCACCTTATCTTGGCGCGCTCCCTGCATCTGTCCCTGCTTCTCTGTATCTTCTGCTGTCACGGGGTTCTGTGTGTGAGCCCCTTACCGTGGGCCTTCTCCTTTATGTAAATGTGAAAGTAACTGAGTGGAAGATGGAGGTCACAGGGCACCAGCACACGACTCAGCTGCTCGGCCCGGGCTCGGGAAGCTGGGCAACGTCATCGCCACGGCCTCCCCTTCTGGCATCCGTCCCGGGAGCAGCCAGGCAGGTGTGGGCACCGTCTGACCTGCAGATGGCAGCATCGCCATTCCTATCAGGAGCCTTGGTGGATCAGAAGTGAGCCAGGTCGGGGGAAGCACACGCCGCCTTCAGGGGTCTCCCCTGGGTGCTGAGGAGCCCCACGATGGGCTTTCCTGTCCGGGTGCCAGCCCCTGCAGGGGGGAACATGCCTGGCCTTTAACTTAGGCACCAGTCTTCTCATTTCTCATTCTTAGTGTGGCTCCTTCCAGTTCTTGGCTCTGCTTTGCCATGCCGTCTCTCTAAGAGGTCATACGTTTATATTTTTCAGAAAAATTTTAGTGATAGTCTTTGTTTTAATATCACTTTCACTTAAAAATTTTCCTCCTTCTCCCTCCCTGTCCAGAAAGTCGTTTCTGGTAACAAAGGATGGAAACACTTCAGAGAAGCTAGCCAAGCACACCTTGGCCCTGACAAGTAGCCTCCATGCCTTGGGCAGAGGGCGAGGACGTGTGTCTTCTCTGGGGCCAAGTCGGGTCATTCTGATCCCCTAGCTTTCAGTCTGGGTGTTTTGTGCTTTCCTTTGACCTTGTGGGAGTCATTGTGTGTTTTGCTAGGTCTGCGTAACTTCTCTTTGCACCATGTCCCGGGTCTTCATGTGAGTCTCTGCCCTTTTTTACAGCACAATAATATTCCATTGCAGAATTACAAGAGGATCAGCAAAGAACCTTGAGACAGTTAATAATAGCTTCAGTAAGAGCTCAGCATACAGAGCAAACCAATAAAAAAGTCCATGGCTTTTCTGTACAGCAGTGGCAGAGAGAATGAGTGAGAATGACTTCCCATAAGAATTCTGGGAGTCCGTCCAACAAGGCACACTTAAGACCTGTTTAGAGGGTTACAAAATGCTGAAGAGAAAATGTGTCCCTGCTTGGCCCGTGCCAGTGTGATAAGAATGACCGTGCTGCCCAAATGACTACGTCACAAAGTTAGACAAGAGAAGAAGATTCACTTGGAAGATAAATGGTCTAGGTGACCCAGAAAACAGGTGACATGAAGGGAGAACACTCACAGACGAACCCTCCACCCAGCAGTGACGCTCAGAGGAGCTTGATTGACAGCAGTGAAACAAACCAGAAAAGGGAGACTCGGGAATAATTGTGTCCAATAACCTGATATTGGATGAGCCTCAAAAAGTGTTGTCTGCAGAACTTCTGTGACAAGAATTGCAAGAAAACTGGAAGAGAGTCTGGCAGAAATTGGTTTGACTATTGACTAGCAGCTTCATCCCACGCACCACCATAAACTCAGCATGCATCTCTGACCCGAATCCTGAAGGTCAGACCATAAGAATGTGGAGGGAGCAAGGTCAAGGTGGCCATCACTGCTCGGCCGAGGGGTGAGTCCTTAGCTGAAGGGCAGGAGCATCACCAAAGTTAAAAAGCAGATCGTTTTTATTAAGTGAAATTGGAGAGTTTCTGCATAGACAAAATCACTGCAATCAAGATATAAAGACAATGGGGGAAGATTCTTTGAGATCAGTCGGCTCTGATCAGAGGCTGCTCTCTAGGACACATGGGTAACTAACACAAATGCGTCAAGCCCCAGACCAGCAGCTGAGTGATCAGAGAACACAGACTTCTGTCTAGAGAAGGGGTCCAGATTATTAACAGCCGCATGGTCAGTGAGTGACGTAGGCGTAGAGGGTGGCATGCTCATGCGCTGCCCTTCTGGGAAGCCCTTTAGAACCGGCTAAGGTGGTGACCAAGATGACCTGGATTGCATGGCTGGGCATATCCCCCCACCCCCTCCCACTTAGGTCAGAGACAGAAAGACGGGCCCCATCATCCCCCCCTCCATGTGGCCACAGCAGACCTCTGAGAGTAGCAAAGACCAAGAAGCTAAGGTGATGGGCCCCCAGCCATCCCAGAAAGTCTGTAGGGCTTCGTTAGGAACCATAAGGGCTCTTCAGGCTCACCTTGCTTCCTTTTGACTTGTCAAAGAGGCAGCTCTGTAGATAACCCAGACCGGATCTTATCCAGCACACACGACAAGGCCTCCTGCTGCTGTTGTGGGCAAGACCCAGGTGCCATGTGGCAGAGTCAGAGCTGACAGGCCAGCCAGGCCCACCATGCATGGCAGCTTTGAGGGATCTGCTAGACATCCTCCCACATAGATGAAGGCTTCAAAGGGGCCCCTGACCACATTTTCAGATGGAATGATCAACAGCATTTATTGCGCTGCCCTGGGGAGGGAAGGGGGGCGAGTTCCTGCTCTCAGGAAGCTCACACCCTAACAGGAGGACTGCCTGCCTTGCTGGATGACAAGAAAGTTCTCGGCAGACGGAATCTCCTTCATACGATGTTGAATGGAGACTAAAGTAAAATGCAGCACTTGGCTCTGAATGACCTCGTGTACAGGAGTCCTCTGAAAAAGCCTCCGGAGCTTCACTGTGCTGCCGGCTGGTGTCCAGTCAGCAGCCCTGTTTGCTGCCCTCGTTAGAATCAGCCTGAGGCGTTGTCTTCATTCATCCTGGGGCACCCACTGCACTCTGTGAAGGACTTTGATAAGTGGGAGGGAGTTCCTGAACAGTAGTGACCCAAGAGAGTTCTCAGGGGTCTTCCATGGTCATGCCCAGAGAGGATGCCTAGTCTAGCACTGGGTTTTTTTACCCTTTTGTGTTGTTGGGAACAAGGTCTTGGGGCCCATGGGAGTGAAGAACCCCTACTGTGATTCTAAGGCTCTGCTTTGAAATCAGGACGGTATGAGGAAATTCAAGGGGTTTTGGTGTGTATCTCACACTTAGAAGACAAGAAGGCACGTCATCGAGGCATAAGGAAGCTGTCCTCTGAGAGATCTGGGTCCTCCCAAAGAGATTGAGAACAAAAATTAGGGAGAAAAGCCTGGCGAGGCAGGAACAAGGAAATGAAAGGGCCCTTCTCTGCTTCCAGCAAAGGACAGCTGCTTTCATCCATGTGGCCATTCCCACCCCACAGGCGGATTGTAGCCCCAGCTGCCCACATCTCTTCAGTAGCTGGGGACTGGGCTGGCTTTCCTGTGGCAGACCTACAGTCCACCCCCAGGCCAGGATGGGCTCCTGTTCACTGGTCACCTCCACAGTCTGCGCACACATCTCAGAGCTGGGCTCTAATGAAGGAATTTTGCCGTGGGAACAGCACCACTAAATTTATGGGCCAGAGATCAGTTATTAAGCTCTTACTGTGGGAATAGAAACAAGCAGAGAGAAAGCCCCTGCCCTCCAGGGAAACTCAAAGGCTGGGCTAATAGAGTCAGGGAGGGGGACTGAAGAGTCAGAGCAAGCAAAGGCCAGAGGAGTCGGGTGTGGCTGGGGTGGGCCGGGTGCTTCCTCCAGGAAGATCTCTTATGGCTACGAAAGGGCAAACCTGCTGAGAGTAATATCAGAGTCCATCTAGCCGTCAAGGCAAGAGCTGCCCTCCAGGAGCCTGCAGGTGGGGAGATGAGCAGACCTGCTACCCCAGGGTGGATGGAAAGGTGACTTCAGACCGAGTTCCAGAGGAAGCCGGGGACTCTTACTTAGCAGGCAGACAGAAGGAGGAGAGCGTTCCGGGAGTGGGCAGGCAGTGTCCAGGTATGGAGGGAGCCTTGTGTACAAGGTCAGGATGGGGCTGAAAGCTGTAGTGTGCGTGGAGCGGCAAGGAATGCACTGGAGCAAGGGACTAAGTTGGGAAATGTCAGAAGCCAAACAGGAAGTTGTGTTTATCCTAGTGGGAGGAGGAAACGCCTGGAGTCTGCAGGATGGGGGTGAGGTGATGTGGTCTCTCTGGCAGTTCTGTGGATTGGAGTGGGGAGAGACTGGAGGCGGGGCCCTGTGACCAGTTGGAAGGTCTCTGCCGTCATCCAGAGAGAGACTCAGCAGGATGGAGTGCTGGGTGACCTAGGGCTGGCTCCCGTGGCTGAGTTTGATGTTAGCTCTTCCTTGGAGTTCTAGAAAGCAAAAGGTGCCAGAACACGACACGGCGACCGAGACGACCACGTGCCTTTGCTGAGCTAGTCTGTCTGAGGATTCAGGGTCAGAGACCACGGTGGGGGCCGCTCTTCTCCCCTGCTGCCCTCCTGTCCATCCTTTGGGCCTGGATCATCTCTTCCTCCATCCTCCCACTCTCTCTACCCTGGTCCTTCCTCTTGGCCCATCACACATCTTCATGTGTGTCTTCCCTTTGTCTGCACACATGCCCCATCCCCTCTCCTGGAGGGGAGGCACCCAGCATCGTCTCTCCTTATGTTGCCCTCCAGTTCTTTTCACAATGACAGGGAATTGATAAGTGTCTGAGTGGATTGAGTAAATGTTATTGATTCCTCAAACCCTGGTCTCAGGAACAGTTTTTATGAAGGTCAGTAAGGTGTCCGGTTAACACAGAAGGGACGTTTTGGGTCGTTTAGGCAAGCCTCCGTATCTTCCGTGTTAGACCTCTTGGTGAGAGGTGACCTCTCAAGGTAACACACATGTTATGGAAACAGCCGGAAAGCGCACCCTGGTCTCCTGAGTCCCACAACCCCCCGCAGCCCCTCTGGCTTTCTGTGGCACACGTGCATCTTACAGGGCATGTCGGTCATTGTGGCACACTGTGTTACATGTTTACCCTGTGAGGAACATTGAAGTCCCCAGGCTAAGACAGAATCTGAGCAGTTGGACAGCTTCAAGGCTTCGTGTTCTAGTGGGAAACTCTTAGCTCTCTCTTCAGGTAGATTTCTCTTCTCTTTTACACTCCTGTAGGATACAGAAATGCAGTAGCTTTGGGGGTAAATGACTGTCTCAGGAAGGTTTTCAGAAAAGAAGAAAAAGACGTTTTGGCACATGACCCAACAATGCCCTGTGGTCTTCTTTAAAACAGCCCTTGTCACCTTGGATGCATGGCCAGAAGTTCTTTTCTCTGTGCCCCATGCTGTGCTGGGCCCTGGGCATGCAAAGAAAGGCCAAAATCTGGTCGCCAGCCTCAGAGCTCACAGTCCAGAGGGTCAAAGATGGAAGCATTGTTGGAATGGAAGGTGATCTCAGAGGCAATACCTCGCAGTGGGGGTGGGCGTGGGCCAGGAGAGGCCTGCAGAAGGTGGACTTTGAGCTGGGAGGCAGAGAGGAAAAGGGCGATGGAGCGGAGGAAGGTGGAAAAAGGCTGGAAGATTGGGAAGGGGGCAGGTACTGAAGGGCTTTCAAGGCCAAACTAGATTTTATCGTCTTGGAGGCGTTAGGGAGCCGCTGGGATTTACGAATGAGTGAGCGAAGCAGTTCCTACCACCGCTGTGCCGAGTTCTGTGCTGCGTGCCAGGAGTTCAGAGAGCCAGGCTTGTGGGCCTCACATTCTGATGGGGGAGGTGGCATCCATGGACAGCTCTCCGTGTCCAAGTAGAGGGAGGGCTGCAGCAGGATCGCTGGCAGCTGAGTGTAGACGGCTGGAGTGCAGAGACACATACAGCTGGGAGGCCAGGTCATGAGGGCCTGCTCCAGGACGGACAGGTGTGCAAAAGATGGTGGGAAGATAGAAGCGCTGAGGAGACCAGAGTTGTGACCTAGGCATCAGAAAGATGGCGATACTCCAGAGCTCACCATCTTTAGGATCAAGGAAAGTTGAGTACGTTTTGGACACACTGATTTTAAGATTCCTTTGGGACGTCCAGTTCAAGAAGTCCAAGAGGCGATACAAGCCGAGCTCCAGAAAGAGGTTAGGGCTAGATGTGTAAATTGGGTAGTCGCCCCTGTGGAAATAGAAGAGGAACTGGATACAGTTCTAGCAAAGGGGAACAAGGGGTACTGGAGCTGGTAAGACATAAAGACCCAGAGAGGACGAGTGATCAGCAGGGTGAGAGGCTGCTGATGTGGCCATGAAGAGGTCATTGGTGGCTTTAGAGGAAGCTCCCCAGCTTGTAGACACGCTGAACGTGTCTGTCTCCTGACTGTAAGAAAGCTGGGGGGAAACAAAGCACAATTGTCATTTCTTGTACTCTGGCCACTCTGGGCTCTTCTGATGTATTTAGAACTCAGCCAGCCTCCCTTACCATTTCTTAGGTCTCTGTGTCAGAAGCATAGTCCCCAGCTCTCTGTCCCCCCACCCTGCCCTAGCAAAGGAGCGCAGGGAGATCCCGCTCCCCATCAGTCAGTCAGTACACATTTTTAAAATTTGTTTTTAGTTTGCAACATTCGGTTCCACAAGCTTTTGAGTTTTACATTTACTACTCCTCCCAAGACAGTGGGCAGTCTGATATAGGCTCCCATTAGTCATATTGCAAAGAAGAATTGTAACCAATGGAATGAACCGTGAGAACGAAGAAACAAAAAAAAAAGAGAAGCGAGAGCAAATGGCTTTCTTGGCTCTGCGTTCAGACTCCATGGTTCTTTCTCTGGGTGTGGACGGTGTTTTCCATCCTGCGTCTTGGATCCTTGTGTTGCTGAGAAGAGTCAGTCATCGCACAGTGTGGCTGTTTCTGTGTACAGTGTTCTCCTGGCTCTGCTCTCCTCACTCACATCCATTCATAGAAGTCTTTCCAGGATTCTCTGAAGTCCACCTGCTCCTCATTCCTTATAGCACAGCAGTGTTCCATGACATTCATTCACCACAGCCTGTTTGGCCATTCCCTCGGGACACATTCATTACACATCTGATATGTGCCAAGCACTATGTTAAGTGCCTTCGGCTCCCTCAAAGCTGCTCTAAGTTCCATTACTTATGGGGAAAGGGATGTAATGCACATATCCCAGGGTTTAGAGGCTTTACTTTGTTTTGGGTTTTGCAGAAGCCTGTTGCTTTTACTAAGTATGGAGAAAGCTGTTTGGGGAATGAAAGCATGGGTGTTGGCAGCATAGCCTTTGAAAGTAGACTGCTGCTGGTGTGCTCGGCAGAGTAAGTGTTTCCTTTTAAAAAATTTAAATGTGTTGTTTTCAGGTAACAAAAACACCTCTCACTCCCACCCCCTTCCCTCCCTACCTCCACCTCCCCCAAACAAACACAGAAATCCTTGTAACCAATATGCATCTCCTCGCCATACAAACTCCTGCATTGACCGTGTCTAAATAATACACACATCTCAGCTTACTCCGAGTCTGTCACTGAGTATATTCCATCATGGGTCTTGTAGAATCATGGTTATTGTGTTGGTCAGAGTTCTCTGTCACCTCGTATAAGAGAGAGGAGGGTGGTCAGCTCTAGGTTTGACGCAGTTTGTTTCTGGGCCCCAGCCCCTCTTTTGTCCCCCATCCAGAACCTCATCTTTTATGCCTTTCTTTTTAAGCCTCTCCTCACTGTCTGCTCTTTATGGTCGTTTGTCTTGCTTATGACTAATCACTGTCTTCATCTAGACTCCCTCTTAGTCTCCCTTCTGCCCTTTCCCTCCTGTTTCCCTCTTTAGTGAAATTTATTTCTGTGCCCAACTCTGTGTGTGTGTGTATATGTGATGTGTGTGTGTGGTATGGTGTGTGTATGTGGTATGTATGTGTGTATATATATATATATATATATATATATATATATATATATGTATGTAGTGTGGGGTGTTGTGTGTGGTGTGTGTGTTCTCTCCTTTGAACAATGCAGGTGAAATTCAGGTTTCTGTTGCTTCCTTCCCTATACCCTTTCTTCCTCATCATTTTGTTAGGGTGGCTTACTTGAACACCCAAATTATGTGAGATAATTTCTCCCACTCTTCTCTGCCTCTCCAGGTATTCCTTTCCCTTTTCTTTCCTCTTTTAAAGTCATCAACACATAAAAAGAAAACTCCATTTCCAGGCTCTCTATTGTATTAGATTACTTTAAGACCTCTGATGAAGATAGGGTTCTGAAGGGACACATGAATCATCTCCCCACATTAAAATGTAAATAATTCATCCTTCATTAGTCCCTTGTGATATTTCCTCTTCTGTTTACCTTTTGATTCCTGTGTTTGTATTTCAAAGTTTCTCTGCAGCTTTTGTCTTTTCATCTGGAATGTTTAGAAGCCCTCTATTTGATTAAAGATCCATTTTCCCCCTGTAGGATTGTACTTCGTTTTGCTAGGTAAGTTAATCTTGATTGTAAGTGTTTATCATTTGCCTTCTTAAAGATTGTATGCCGAGCTTTCCATTCCTTGTTAGTAGTGCCCACTGAATCTTGTGTGATTCTGACTATGGCTCCTGGTACTTGAGTTTATTCATTATGGCTGCTGATCGTTTTTTGTTTTTTTGTTTTCACTTAGATGTTCTGAATTTCAGCTGTAATGTTCCTGGGACTTTTCACTTTGGTGTTCCCTTCAGTAGCTAGATGGTGAATGCTTTCTGTTTGCACTTTGCCCACTGCTTCTATGATGTCGGGGAAGTTTTGTTTTATAATTTCTTGAAGTGTGTTGTTGAGACTCTTTGTGTTCATAGCTTTGAAGCTGTCCGACAATTCTTACATTACCTCTCCTTGATTTGTTATGAGATACCTTATGATTCTATTTTTTTAACTTTGTTTTTTATTATTCCTTGCTTTCTCATGGAGTTATTAAATTAGATTTGGTCCATTCTGATTTTCAAGAAGTCTGTTGCTTGGGTGTGTCTTTCTTCCTCTTCTTCCCAGCTGCTGCTTCTCTTTCCACTCCTGTAACTCTCATTTCCTTTCTGTTTTTCTCTTCTCATTTCTTTTCCAGTTGCTCCTTCCGGTGCATTTATTTGATTTCTAAAGTCATTTTTAGGTCTTTTTCTTCTCTTTAACTCTCGCTTCATCTCTTGGTAGAATTGTAGTTGAACTTGTCCCCAAGCTGTGTTTCTCTCTGAAGTTTTGCTTGGAGATGTTTTGGAGTCATTCTCTCCTCTCGTGTTTGTGTCTCAAACGTTCTCATTACCACAGTAGTTCCTTTGGCGGAATTTGTGTGTGTGTGTGTGTTTGCGTATTTTTCCTTCCCTACTCCCCACCTGTGGACTTTACGTTAGGGCCAGACTCTAGACACTTCTGTAGGGAATAGCTAGACTGTACTTGGACCTGTTCTGTGTCTTCTGGCTTCCTGCTCCTGTTCTCCTTGGGTATGAAGTGTGTTGTGCTGTCTTCTAGGATCTCAGGACACTGCGAGCTTTTAGTGTGCTCAAAACAGTCTGATCAGACAAAGTATGACTGCTGCCCTTCTGGTAAGAGTGCTGCAAGGTCCTGACCTGCATCTGCATCTAAGCACTGTTCCTGTGGCCTTGCCCTTGGTGGGCGCTCCAGTGAACTGCTGGGTCAGAGTGGTCGCTGGAGGCTCCCCCTTGGTCAGGGCCTCCCGGCCTCAGAGCCATGCCGCTGCTGCTTGTTGCTTCCGTGCTCAGTGCTTCAGATGTGGCTGAGGGCCCGTTGCTACCCGCGGCCCTTGCTCACCTAGTTGCCAGTCCCCTTTGGTCTGCACCCAGCACTGGGTGGTGAGCAGCAGAACTTTCAGTTACCACCTGTTCCTGCTCCTCGCTCCAGGTCAGGCCCCTTTGGATTCTGTCCAGTCCGTCCATGGTGTGTGGGAAGTCTGCATGTGTGCTCCTGGGTAGATCCCCTCTCCCTCTGCTAACTTGAGCTAGAAAAATGGCTCACCAAGGTTTTTCTCTTGGAGTTCTTGATCAGGATTTAGTCTGGGGTTATTTCAGGAGGGAGGGAAGATCCTGGCTGGACGGCTTCCTTTCCTTCTGCCATCTTGGATGGCTTTCTCCAAGTATTTCCTTTCCAGAGAACCAAGATTTTCATTTTCCTGGCTCTTTTCTATTCAAGTCCCAACTTGGTGCTAGAGGCATGTCAGTGCCTCTGTTTCCTTTCGATTTCAGCCCTGAAGTGAATGATTAAGCCTGAGGCTTGCTTATCAGGGGGACTGGATGCAGGCTGCGGTCCCTGAATTAAAGTGACGCCTACTTTGTTCATGCAGAATTTCAGAAGCTGTGGAGGAGCATCACGGTGGACTCGATGGATGAGGAGAAGATTGAGGAATATCTGAAGCGACAGGGCATTTCTTCTATGCAGGAGTCTGGACCAAAGAAGGTGGTACGTGGCATCCGGCAGTGTTTTAGTAAGCCTGGGCCCGGGGGCCGAGAGCCAGCTCATGGACCCCTCAGGCGTTGTAATGGGTGGGTGAGTGACAGGCTGTCTGTGGCTGCCTGAGGCCTCTCTCTGTCTCACCTCCTTGCCCAGCTTTACCAGGAGTGACACAGGGACTAGATCACAAGTTCATTGAGTTTTCTTCCTTGGTCTCAGATTGTTTCCCAGAATAATGGAGCCAGTTCACATCTCTACCAATCATAGATTAGTAAGCCAGGACGTAAGAGTCCTGTAGCGCCACTGAAAGAATATTCTTTAAAAAAGGGGACCGTTTCAGGGACAGCCCTCCAGCTTTTCAGAAGTGCCAGTCAGCCCACTTCTCCTGCCTTCTTGTTTAGCTTGGGGTCCGAATAATTGTCCATGGGACTGAAAGGTGAACTCACGACCCTTCTCCTAACCTCTTGTTCATTGCCTGTTGACAAGAAAGCCTAGAGGCGGCCAGGTGGCTCAGCGAGTAAGAGCACCGGCTCCAGGGTCAGGATGACCTGTCGATGGAATCCGGGCTCAGATACTTAGCACCACACCCAGAAATAACTGGCCGTGTAACCTTGAGCAAGTCACTTAACCCCGATTGCTTTAAAAAAAAAGAAAACGAGCCCGTGATTCTGCTGAGGAATACACCAGAAAGGAAAACGAACGTGGGGGCTCCCTCAGCAGCAGCAGGCTTTTCCCATCTGGGAATGCAGCATCTGTTTCTCTTTCGCTATTGGCCATATCCATCTCTTGACCCCGAGCGTGTTTTCCAGATCAGTTTCCCCTCACCTCCCCATTCCCACTGTGGTTGGCACACACGTGTGTTGGCCTGACTGGAAGGGCCTTTCTTAATCGGTGCCAGAACGGATCCCAGGTACAACCTGAGCCTGTGTCTCCCGGGGCAGGTCTCTTCACCAGAGTGAGCAGAACCCGGAGTGGAGGGGTCCGTGTCATAACACTAGATTGCATGACTGAGGGAGACATGCTGAGCTCGAGGAGACCCGTCTTCAGCCAAGGAGAAAACCTCCTTGGTGACTCTGACGTGGGAAAGGAGGAGGAAGACTGGCCTGCGTGACTCCCACAGGCACCCAGCCAAGCATGGCAGCCTGTTGGCTTCATTGTGTCTGTCTCACGTGTAGTTCCGTGGCCTAGGAGTCCACAGGAAGAGTAGTCAGGCTGGATTGCAGGGACATGGTACAGTGCTCTCAGGATTCCCAAACGCTGGTTGTAAAAGCCTGCCTCTTGAAAACCAGTGGTCATGCTGGGTTGTGATATGGCCCCCACATGTCCTCCTCGACAATCTCAGAGTCAGGGTCACACCAGAGGCGTTGGGGAGATGTGTGACGGGTGTGGGCAGACTGCCGTATGGTAGGGGTGGTGACATGCCAGAGAAGTGGAGAGTGTGGGCATGGGTGACCGTGAAGGGACCCCCCAAGGAATGGTAGAAAAGAGTCGCCCTGCGGCCACGTGGCTCATGGGAGTGTTTATGAGCGAGAGAGATGTAGACGGGAGGCAGGGAGGCCCTGCCACCCTGCAGTCACACAGACCCATCAAGCCCCGAGGCTGAATTGCCCTTTTCAAAGACTGCCCCTGCTCCTGCTCCAGCCCAGGAGCTTTCTGAGGAAGGCCAAGATCGGGCATAGTGGCCCTCAAGGCTGCAGGGGGCTCCTGAGCAGAGCGCACCCCACCCCCAGCCCAGGGAGCCTGCCTGCTAACGAATGCTACCCCAGTGTCCATTTTCCCTACAGGCTCCCATTCAGCGGAGGAAGAAACCAGTCTCACAGAAGAAGCGAAGGTTCAAGACTCATAATGAGCACTTGGCCGGGGTCTTGAAGGATTATTCTGACATTGCTCCGGGCAAACAGTGAGTGGTTCCCTTCTGCCCGGCTGCATTCACAGAGGGTCTTGACTGAGAATGTTCCAGCTGGTGCTGGCTGGAGGGCGGCCCCTTCTCCCTGACGGGAGAGCCAACCAGGGTGAGGCAGCAGCCTCCTCTGGCCTCACTTCCCTTGGGCTCGCTCACCATGGTCATCATCTGGTGTCGAGCTGGGCTTCTGCTCATGGTTCCGCTTCCCCTTCTGTTATTAGAGCAAGTTTGCCAATAGAATTGAACGCGCTGTGTGTTTACTCTGAGAGAACCTATTTGTAATAAAATCATTGTAGAACCACGTTCAAGGGAGTAGTGAATTCCATTTGTTTTCTTTCTCTGCGGCAGCATTAGTTAAACTCTGGGAGGGGTGCCCTCTTGTGGGGAAATAAAGAACAGGAAATCAGTAGGAAAGCCTGGATCGTCCAGGACGGCGACTGGGAAGGCAATAAAGATAACCTGAAGGCATTACTGAAACACTGGGATCTTTTTCCCAGAGGACATGATTAACAGCTCACTCGGATGTTTCAGGCTTGGGAAGTCATGGCCTGCTGCAGCGTTCCGGAATCCGGAGAACATTGTCCGATCCTCCTTGTGGGTTACAAAGGCACCAGTTTGGTATCTAAAGCAGCATCCATTGGCTGGATGGCAGACACCACCCTTGCACCCAGCTCAGGGCCACCTTCTGCTTTTTGTCTCGACCTTCCTGTTCATATCTCCCTTATCGGTTCGTCTTCGGACTTTCAGTGGCCTTTGTTTCACCATCAGTGGCCATGCTTACAGGTACCATTAACGAAGTTCTGTGGGCAGTGATGCTCTTTGGGATGACTGAAGGGAGGAGCAGGAATTTGGGGCACTTGTGGGAAGGCTTTGGGTTTTCTTGGCCCCTGATTGCACCTCAGGCTGGTGACAGTGTTTGACCAGAAGGATCGCCTGAGCTCGTGTCCCCTCCTGGAGTCTCCAGGTGCAGATTGTTATCAAAAGAGAAAGTGGACACATTCTGGGCGAGTGATACTGTTACTATGAACGCAGAAGAAACTGCAAACTAGACAGAGCCAGGAATTGATCATTCGGGTCTGTATGGGACATTGAGTGAGTTAGCCACACGGTCTGTACGAGCTGTGGCCTGGTGAAGGAGGCTCCCACAGGGTAACTCCCCCCTGCGGCATGCATGAATCACAGGACCACAGTTTTAGAGCCAGGTGCCACCTCCACATCATTGAATCCAACCACCTCGTTTAGCTGAAGGTGCACGAGCTGACAGAGCCGGCACTCAAAGCCAGGTCCTCGAACTCTTGTCTTTACCGTACCATGCTGCCTGTTTTTGGTTCAAAGGTCCAGCTTTTCCAGGGAAGTGGTAGTATTTTGTATTTCTGTACATTTGGAGGGGGGGGGGGTCTATTTTTTTAATTTAATTTTTTAATTGTAAATGTAACAGACATCAAAAACAAAACTGATGAGCGTCTCCATATACAAAGCAGAACACAAAGAGGATTGTCTATGAAGCCTTGAATTGTTGCATTTCATATGCTTTTTAAAAATGCATTTAATAAATTCAACATGTTACTTTCAGAATGGTCTTCCTTGTCTGTTCTTTCTCCTGAGCTTCCTCCCGTTCTCTGTGCCTCTTGGAAAGTGTTTCAGCAGCTCCCCTCTCTTTTTGAGGGAAGAGGGCAGCCTGTCACTATCCTGCCTTACCCCCTCTTCCACCAACTTTTTCCCCCAATTAAAAACAAATATATTCTAGCAAAACCAATCCATGCAATGAGTGTACTCAAATGTGTGTCTTTTGTCCCACTGTGGGGTCTCCCTGAGCCCTCTGGAGATGCAGTCGAACATTGCTTCAGTCAGATTTATTTGTGCCCATTTTTAAAAATCAAAATACCCTTGCAGGTGAGTGACTGTGAAGGCCTCCCCTGCATCCAGTGTGCCCAGCAGGTGGTCATGCAGACAGCAGGAGCCCCTCAGACCTTGGGGCAGCTCTGTCCATCCTGTGCCCAGACGGCGGCCCCCTGTCTTTTGTAAGAAGAGGTGCCAGCTCGACCCCTTGTTTAGAGATGAGGAAGCTAGGCCCAGAGAGGTTGATGGGGACTGCCCCCCATCGCTGAGGCCCTTAAGGCAGAGCTGGACTTTATCCAGGTGTTCCCCAGACCGCTGCTCCCCCCTTCCAGTTATTTCTTGGTCCGCCCCTCGGCCTTTTCCCTTTTCTCTTAAAACCCCCAGCTGCATCTCTGGGTTTGTCACGTGCCTGAGGTGACTTCTTGCTGGGAACTTACTCTTTCTCTCCACGGAGGTGCCCCGTCTCTACCGTTTTGTTCTGTGTCTTTAGTCTCACAGGCACCGTCTTGATTTGCACAGGCTGGGGCCTTCTGAGCCCTGAAACCCAAGCAGGAGCAGTGTGGGGGTGGAATCAGGAAAACAGCCAGGAGGGCCCTTTGGGTGGGCCGATTGAAGGCGCTCGCCCAAGGCCACTTGGGTCCCTGGGGACTCCTGATGCCATCTTTGTCCTGGACCCACCTGCTTCTCCAGGAAGAACTTGTTATCCGGGTCACAAAGGCCTCTCCTGGTCTGTGGTCTATGTACACAGGCATACACGCTGCTGCCGGGTTTTGTGGTTGTGTTTTGGGGATGGGATCACAGATAAGGGCCTCCTTGAGCTCCTCTGGGTGGCGTGCCACATTTGAAGCCCTGCAGCCACTAAAAGGTATCATTGAAGTGTCCCTAATCCTTCCAGCCGTTTCAAGTGTGGTCGACCGGAAAACCGGGCCTGAGCGCGTTTTTTGAACTGGATTAATAATTCATCCCGGCTGTTCCGAGCTTTCAGGGGAGGGAGAATGTGCTTGAGTCTGATGTGTCAGGGCTGCTGTAGCTGTCACTTCCCGTCAGTGCAGCTGAGTAGTGGTGGGGGCACAGGGGAGAGCAAAGCACCCCACACCTGCTGAGGAAGTGCTTTTAAAAGGCTGGCAGGGGGAGCGGGGAGCACCCGCAGCCCATCACTCCCAGCTTTGCTGCTCAGATTCAGGTCACTGGCGTTTACTTCTCGGAGGCCGCTCACCCCAGACTCATGCCCTCAGGGGGGCGAGCTGTGCAGAGAGAGGGCAGAGCCCAGTTCCTGGCTTCTCTTTTTAGCTAGCTGTAGTCATTTTTTAGGCTGGCCAAAGGCCTCCCCTCAGAATGCCAGGGACCCCAGACATTCCTGTGGCTTTGCAGGACGGAGCACTTGAAGGAGACCCCTTTCAGCTTTCCTAAGCCCCCTCGTTCTGAGGAGGCGCCAGCTTTCAGGTCGATGCCTGGCCCACGAGCTCGCAAGAAGTCTTGGCTTAGATTCTTCCTCTTTTTCTCAAAGCAGATGTTGTCATGCGTGGTATTAACGAAAGAAGTCAGGCTCCAAGGACATGGGTCTGGGGGAGATACGTTATTGCATTTGGAGGGGACCAGCAGGGGACGTTGGCGTAAACACTGACCCTGCTGTGCAGGGCGAAGTGCTTGGCTCCAAGGGTGTAAAAACAAAGGTGAAAAGTAATTGTGCTCAGAGAGCGTGCTCTCCCAGTAAGTGAGTGCAGGACAGCGTGGGGGGTGGGGGTGGGGGGAGGCATCCTGCAGGCCGAGGATTCCAGACACAGAAGTGAGGAAGGAGTGACCTCCAGGCATGGAGGAGGGATGATCTCCACAGCTGTTAGCTGAGAAATGGGTGAGTGGAGAGACAACAGGCAGGCAGGGCTTTTAGGCTACTTGCACGCACATACACCCCTAAAATTTTTCAGCTTTCCTTAAACCTGGTCAGACGCTCTCCTGCCATGTGACTCAGGAGGATGTGTGGTCAGGAAGCCTCCTGTAGGAAGCCCATCAGGATTTGGACCAAAGACAGGCTATTGGCCTCAGAATCCCAGGACTTGGAGGGCATGTGGTGAGTTTGGTCCCACACAGAAATCGACGGTCCTTGACTTGGCAGGTGGGTATGTGGCCCTCAAAGAGACATCTGGAGAAGGGGACACCCCTCCCCACACACAACCATGCATCTTTGGGCTGCCTCATTATTCGTTTACCCTTGGATTGAGCCAAATCTTTCTTTGAAGCTGCCCATCCCTGCCCCAGGCCCAGCTGGCAGAGCTAGTCTGACTGCCCTCCACGTGCAGGAGGACCTGGGTCTGGATTTGGCTTCCCTGTGCTCTCAGACAAGACACCATCCCCTTCTTGGGGCTTTACCAAACAAGGGGGCTGATGACCCGACTTCTTGGGTCTCACCTGCCTCTAAATCTGATACGTGGTTGTGATGTCACCTAAGTCCTTGCAGACAGCGATTGTGCTTCCTCCCCCAAAAATACATTCTTATGGCAGTTTTTGTTTGTGCATCACCAAAACGTTTCCCAATATCCTCCCTCCTCTTTGTTCTTTCAGAGATCCACCCCATATACCAGTGAAATCTTTTAAAGAAAGAAAAAGTTAGGAACAAGAGAGAAAAAATGAAACTGATGGACACATGCAGAAAGTTTGAAGACCTGTGTAGTGTTCCACACTTGTGGGCCTCCCGTCTCTGCAGAGGTGTGGCCTGGCATCTTCTGTGTCTTTGGGGAGCCATGCCTATTCTTGGTCCCTTGTGAGGTGAGCTCATTTAAGTGACCAAAGTCATTTGATCAGTTGTAAAGGCTTGGACCAAGGACACAGAAGTCTTAGCCGGGGCTGTGACTTCTTGCCTGTTGCCCTCCCTCCCACCCTGTGCCCCTGGCCACAGCATAGTCCTCTGTCCTGTGGACGCCCATCGGGTACAAAAAGGGAGGCCGTATTTCCTTGAATTCACTACTTTTTTCATAATCCCACAGAATACTGCTTTTCAGTCAGAGAAGCCCCTTGAGAAGCTCTTCATCTGCAGTGTTTCTTCCAAAGTACTGCTTCCAAAGGTTTTCTCAATCCTGCCTTTCTGAGCCACTGGTGAGAAATTAGAGTGACTTTGAGTAGACAAGTCAGAGAATTTCCCCACTGACTTTGGCACGTGGGCTTCCCCAGGAGAAGGGCATTAGGATACGCCAGCCTAACTCTGGCCCCAGTCCTGGGGTAGCTGGATTTGAAAATATGCCAGGCCAAGGAGCAGCATTTTTAAAAGGTGGTAAAAGAGAGGAGGCCATGGAGGGAGCAGCTCCAAAGCAAGAAGCCCTTCCCTTCCCTTCTCTTCCTTCCTTCCTTACTTCTGCCAGGGCATCACCCACCTTCCAGGCACCTGGGAATGCAGCCTCAGACCCATGCCAGCGTCTTCCCTTTCCCTCACGTCTCAGCAGTTGCCCCGTGTTACCAGCTCTCCCTTCGGGCCATCTCTTCCACCTGGCCCTGCCCTCTGCTCCCGTGATGGCCCGGCTCCTGTCACCAGGCCGTAGGCCCCTCACCGAACCCCCTGCCTCCAGTCTGTCTTTTCTTCACACAGCCGGAAAACTGATATTCTCACGGGCATGTCTGACCATGTCCCTCGTTACTCAGTCATTCGTTCGTGTCTGACTCTTCATGACCCCATGGCCCACAGCGCGCCAGGCCCTCCTCTCTCCAAGTCTGTCCACGTTCATGTTTCTTGTTTCCGTGCTGCCATCTCTCCCTCTCGTCCTCTCATCCCCTTCTCCTTTTGCCCCTATCTCCTTTCATCAGGTTCTCTTCCAAGGAGGCCTGTCTTCTCCTTGAGTATCGAAGCTTCACCTTCAGTATTTGGCCTTCCAGTGAAGAGCCTGCATTAACTTTCTTACAAAGTCTTCTCCAGCACCAGTTAGAAAGCATTGATTGTCAGCACTCAGCCTCCCTTATGGTCCAACTCTCAGCCATACGTTGCTATGGAAAAACCGTAGCTTGGACTACATGGACCTTCGTCAGCAAGGTGATGTGTCCGCCTCTTAGTCTGCTGTCCAGAATTGCTCTAGCTTTCCTTCCAAGGAGCCAGCCTCTTCTGTTTCACCATCCGCGGCGA
Source organism: Petaurus breviceps papuanus (assembly GCF_028583685.1). NCBI lineage: Eukaryota > Metazoa > Chordata > Mammalia > Diprotodontia > Petauridae > Petaurus > Petaurus breviceps. Next base: position 8,804,591 of record NW_027186458.1, read on the forward strand.
TCTTGGAGCCCAAGAATATAAGATCTGACCCTGCTTCTGTTTCTTCTCCCTCTGTGTGCCAGGAAGTGATGGGGCCAGTTGCCAAGACCTTGCCATTTTGTTTTTTTCTTTACATTCTCTTCACTCACCCTCATCAAAAGGCTTCTTAATTCCTCTCCACTTTCTGCCATCAGAGTAGTATTTTCTGCATACCTGAGATTGCTGGTATTTCCCCTGGAAGCCTTAATGCTGGCTTTTGATTCACCCATCCTGTCATCTTATATCCTGTACTCTGCATATAAACGAAATAAGAAGACAGCATGCAGCCTCGTCATCCTCCTTTCCCGTCTTGAGCCCATCAGCTGCTCCCTGTTTGGTCCTCATGGTTGATTCTTGACCCACGTGCGGGTTCTTCAGGAGGCAGGTCCTTGTGGACTCACCCCGTTGTGCTGTGATCAGTCAGAAGCTCTAGCACAGTCAGGGAATCAGAAGGAAGTGTTTTCTGGAGCTCCCTCACTTTCTCCATAATCCAGAGAATGCTGGCTACTTTGGTCTCCAGGTCCTCTGCTCTTCTGGTAATTCTCGGGTCGCATGTTGCCAAAGCCCGGTCTGCAGAATTTTAAGCATCACCATGCTGCTGAGTGGATGACAGATGGGAATGGGCAGAGACCCTGTTTGCAGCCCCTGTGGTTGTCTAGTGTGGGGCGATAGAGGCCTGCGCCAGGGGTCGGCAGTGCCACATGCCAGGGAGGTCATAAAGTTAACATGGGCCTGGTAACTGGATATGGGGGATGGGAGAGGGAGGAGTCGAGTATGGCAGGGCAGCAAGCCCAGGTGATGAAGGACAGCGGGCAGCTCCTCAGAGGGCAGGGTTTGGGGGAAAGATAATGAGTTCCATTTTCAGACATGTGGAGTTGGAGATGCCTGGTCGGCTGCTGTAGATGAGAAACAGGAGGTCTGATGTCTGTGCTCTCTGTGGAGATGTCTTGGAATGGAAAAGCCTAGATTTACTCCTACTGTCTGCTGGCCTTGAAGAGCTGACATTCTGTATGTGTGTGTGGAGGTGAGGGGGGAGGGTTGGCCATGAAGGGCGAGGCTTTGGCTGGGGAGGAGCCTGAGGAATGGTGAGTGGGCCCAGGGCAGTGGTGCCCCGTGGGGCTCCCCAAGCAACAGCAGCCTTGGGATGAATGGATGGCTACCAAGCATGGCTCCAGCCTCCAGCACCCACCTGCCCGGGCCAGTGTGCACAGCCCTTTGCTTTCAGAATTCCAGTGTTGGGAAGATGTCTTCATGTTGTCTTAGGCAACCTTCAGGTCTTCCCGTAAGAAATCAGGTAAGGCCAGCAGAGGCTGCCAGCGATCAGCCCTACTGTTCTGCCTCCTCCTGTCAGGTCTTTCTTATCCCCAGTTTGGGGTATGTGGAGACCCCGGCTGCTCTGGCACTCACCTAAGTTACCTGACCACTCTGTGCCTCACTTTCTCCAACTAAATGAGAATTCTACCTCAGTGGATAGAGTGCTGGGCCTAGAGTCAGAAAGACTTGAGTTCAAATCTGGCTTCAGACACAAGCTGGGTGACCCTGGGCAAGTCACTTGATCCTGTTTGCCTCAGTTTCCTCATCTGTAAAATGAGCTGGAGAAGGAAATGGCAAACCCCTCCAGCATCTTTGTCAAGGAAACCCCAGATGGGTCATGAGGAGCCAGACACGACTGAACAACAGACTGCCTCGTGGGATTGTTATGAGGAAAGCATTTTGTGCATTTTAAAGCACTGTAGGAATAAGAACTGTTATTAGCCATGATAACGATGCTTTAAAGTCGGCAGAGCTCTTCAGGGACGTTACCTCCTTTCTCCCTCCTGTCAGTCCCAGGAGGCAGGTGCTGCTATTGTCCCCTTTTTCACTTGGGGAACCAGGGGCAAACAGGTGAAGGGACCTGCTGAGCGTCCCAGGCCATCTCAGGTTGGACTTGAACCCGCATCCTCCGGACTCTGCACTAAGGGACTGACGTAGGTGTTCTCAAAGCCCCTTCTAGTTATAACATTCTGAGATTTGGTGAAACTGAAATAGAGTTATGGTGGGACCAGAAAAGATGGGTGCTCGTTCAGGTCTGTCCGCACTGCTGACCCCCTGCTTGGAAAGAATCGGCGCCAGGGCCTGGAGGGTATTGTCTGCGTCAGGATAAAGAACCCGGGGGTATCCCCACACTGCCAGGCATAGCCTGAGTAGACGGACAGCTGTGTTACTGGAGGCGTCACAGTGGTGGGAGAGGACCCGGGCAGAAAGTCGATCAGCCTCTGCCCTCTGCCAGGCATGCGCTGAGCGCTGGGAATAGAGATCAAGCCATAAAACCACCCCTCCTCCCAAGGAGCCCCAGTCCAGTGGAAGGTGCCCCTAAAGCTGAGCATGCAGTGCCCTGCTTATCTAAAGAACAACCCTCCAGGATAAGGTGTGAGGATGTTTGGACCCAAGACTTTCTGGAGGGGCTTGGAAGTCCTGCTGTGCCTCCAGGGATCCCAGGTCCCTCTTAGTGCCAGTCTACTCTCAGTAAACGCTCAGTGATTATGAAACATGGCGCAGCACAAGTTCTGATGAATCCGTCTTGCAAGAGAGTCAAATTTAGAGCATGGGGGCTTCATGTGAGAAATGTCACAGGATCAGAAAAGGGGGTGGGCCTAAGGGACGCCCTTTGGGAAAAGAGCCTCCCACGCCAGGAAGACCCCTCACGGAGGCCTGGTGATGCAAGGATGTGGATGCAAATGACCCAGGAGAATGGTGTGAGTGGATGGCCCGCAGCCTGGCCACTCACGGGGAGGTGCAGCTCCTTCAGAAGGGCCATCAGAGCCATTCCAGCTCAGTAGGGACATTACTGATTACAAATAAGTAATACTTTCTTTAATGTAAAAGTAATACTGTTTTTAATGCATGGCCACAGAACTGTGACTTCACTCCGTGGCCCTCTTGGGGCTGTGGGCAGCATGCCACAGCCCTCCCTTCTTGGCCCAGTTTCCTGGTTCCACACAAACCACTTTCCTCCCATCACAGTTGAGGAATCATCTGGGCCCAGACTGACTCTGGCTCTGGCTGTGGGAGGTGTGTGATAAGGTTGGAGAGCATGGGCTACCAGAGCTGGAAGGGGCTTTCCTCAGAGAATCCCTCTAGGGGGTTACCCCCTAAAAGGAGCCTTCCCCGATTGCCCCTCCCTCCCCACTCCCTAGCTTCTAGGGCAGGGTTTCCTTACCTTGTTTGTGCCCTAAACCCCTTGTAAAGTCACTCTGGTGAAGCCAAACAGACCCCTTGTAGACTCTTGTTTTTTAAATGTATAAGATTCAATATATTGAAATAGTTTTTTTTTAAAGTTTAAAGTTCACAGACTCTGGGTTAAGGCCATGAGCTGATGATGGGGAACACATGTAAAGCAGACTTAGCCAGGTGGTCCCTGTGTGAGGATGGGCAGGGCCCCAGGCCACCAGGACTGGCTTGTGTGCTGCTCTCTAAGCAAGCCAAACAGGACCTGATGTGGAAGATTGGCCTTTTCAGGTACACCCACGTGCCCAGAGAGCTTCTGGAATGAGCCTGGAGGTCAGGGCAGACATCACAAGCGATAAGTGCCTGGTTCAAGAGAAAACCTGGCCTAGGTTTTGCAGAGCCTCTGCAGAGACGGTCAGCAAAAACATGACAGGTGTGAAGGCCTTCAAGGCCATCCAGAAAAGGGAAGAGTTTCATGTTGTACATAGATGGGAGCCTCACTTCACAGGACTTGGGTGGGCCTGTGCCAAGGGGGAGCAGGTTGGCCAGACGTGCCAAGGGAGGCATCTCCGCTGGCACTGACTGAGGACCTAGCTGGCAATCCTTTCCCTATTTTATTTACATTTTTTTCACTTAATAACATTTTATTTTTTTTTTCAAATTACATGTAAAGATAGAAACTGAGTTCCAAATTTTTCTCCCTTCCTCTCTTCCCTCCCCCCTCCCAAAGACAGCAAGCAAACTGATACAGGTTATACATATACAATCGTGTTATTTCCACATCAGTCATCTGGTGAAAGAAGAATAAGAACAAAAGGGGAAAACCAGGAGAAAGAAAAACCAAAATATACAGCAGCATTCTTCAGTCTGCCTTCGGATTCCAAGGTTCTTTCTCTGGACGTGGATGGCATTTCCCATCGTGAGTCCTTTGGAAATGTCTTGGGTCATTGTATTGCTGAGAAGAGCTAAGTTATCAGTGTTGATCATCCCGCGGTGTTGCTGTTTCTGTGCACAATGTTCTCCTGGTTCTGTGCACGTCACTCAGCATCAGTTCATATAAGTCTTTCCAGATTTCTCTGAAATCCACCAGCTCATCATTTCTTATAGCACAGCAGTATTCCATTACATTTATCTACCACAACTTGTTCAGCCATTCCCCAATTAATGGACATCCCCTCAAATTGCAATCATTTGCCACCACAAAAAGAGCTGCCATAAATATTTTTGGACATGTGGGTTCTTTTCTCCTTTTTTATGATCTCTTTGGGATATAGATCTAGAAGTGGTATTACTGGGTCAAAGGGTATGCATTTTTATAGCCCTTTGGACATAGTTGCAAATTGCTCTCCAGGATGGTCGGACCAGTTCGCAGCTCCACCAGTAATGCATTAGTGTTACAATTTTCCCATATCTTCAACATTTATCCTTTTCCATTATATTAGCCAATCCAATAAATGTGAGGTGGCACCTGAGAGTTATTTTCATTTGCATTTCTCTAATTTGTAGTGATTCTGAGCATTTTTTTTCATATGACTATAGATTGCTTTAATTTCTTCACTGAAAACTGCCTGTTCATATCCTTTGACCATTTGATTAGTTGGGGAATCCTTTCACTTTCAGAGAGTGGGTATGTTAGGGATGAACCTTTTTTGTCATGGACCCCTGATGAAATCTGAAACTTATGGAGCCTTCTCAGAGTAATGTTTCTTAAATGTGTAAAACAATAAGTGGGGTCACAAAGGAAACCAATTATGTTGAAGTAGTTATCCAATTTTTTTTTTTAAGTTCACAGATGCTAGGTTAGGAACTATGGCCTATGGCAGAAGAGGCAATAGACTCACCAGCTGGGCTGTGTGATCTTGGCGACATTACTTAACTTGCCCCGTCTGCATTTTCTTTTCTGTGAAAAGAGACTGTGAAAAAATCCTTGTACTGCCAGCTGCCAGGTTGTCTTGAAGATCCAGCTGAAGTGATGGGTGGGCTCTAACACAACACAGTGGGGATTCCTACGTGGCCACAGCCTGAAGCAGCTTTCAGGAGCACTGACTCTCCAGCTGTTTTTCCCCTCTTCCTTTTCCATTCTGTTCCCCTCCTGTGCTGACATGTGCCCATTGGCATACCCAATCCTTCCTCAGCATTCAAAGGTTTGCTGATCCATGGTCCACAATGCAGGGTGCCTTGCAGTGTCCTCCTATGGAAAAAGAATGTGCCAAGGCAACTGTTTGACAGCTAGAAGCAAAATTTTATTTCTTTAAAAGTCACAATAGAAAAATACCTTCAGACATCCTGTAAAGAAAGTGTAACAGGCAGGGGGCAACAGCTCCATTTTCCTATTAAGGAAAAAGAACCACAGCTTCCTAAGGAGGCCGGCTTATGACTCATGAGCCATTGATCCAGCCAGGAAGGTCCCAGCAGGTCTTTTCAGAGCCCTGTGACATGTGAGGTGACCTCAGTCTGAGGTTTCCATTTGACACAGGAAGGTACGGTACCATCCACCTCATTGCCCTTCTCTGTTGTGCTTTTTGGGACTTTGGAAACCTTGGGCTTCTTGAACTTATCATTATCCTTACAGTTCCCCACCCTTCCTTCCAGAGATCTGTGCTAGGAGAAAACACAACAAAAAAGTGTGAACACACCTGTGACAAAATGGTGAACATGTTTATTAGGCTCTAAAGTGTCAGACAAGCAGCTCAAACAAACTTAGGCCAGAACGACGAGAGTCATGACTGGTTCTGAGGAGGTCCCTCTTGTGAAGACATGGAGCTCCTTGTGTGCTGGGCTAGCATTTCCTCATGGATAGAAAACAGGATTTTGTTGGGCTCAGGGCTGCCAAAGATCAATAACCTAGCCTAGTGTGGGGGATTGAGGGGGCTGGGTCTGCTCCTCTATAGCCCTGAGCCAAGGGAACCAAGAGCTGTCCCCTTCCCCTAGGGGCTTCTCCTTAAGGGGCAAGGGGTGTGATGAAAAATGGAAGACCACGGCATTTCCTCTTCCCCCGCCTCACTCACCCAGTCTGGAATGGCCGTGTGGTACTGGCACGACTCCCTGGCTATGGGACTGAGGCCCAGAAAGCTCCAGCTCCTCTAGCTGTGAACATACCAAGAAAAGATGCTTCCCTGGCCAGGAATCCAGACTGTCTTCCCTAAATACGCCAGCAGAATTGGAGCTTAAAAGCTGATTCCATAACTATATACAACTTTGTGATTGACACACACACTGTGTAGGACCTTTCCCCAGACTCGAACCAGAACAAAAATACATAAACTTACACTACGAAAGAGCAGATAAGATTTGTAAAATTCCCCAAACATGCAGCTTAAGAAGGGAACAAAATAGAAATTCTGATTCTAAGCATTCGAAAGTCAAACACAAAAACTGTGATTCAACCCAGTGTATGATCATTCAGGCATCCTTACAACGAACTGGTTCAGCATAGAAAACACTCCTGCTGTGTGTTTATGTGATGCTGGAAACTTCATTCAAACTTCAGCAATGGATGGCAGGCCACACATTCACAGAAACACTAGTTCTTAGGTTATACAGTGTAAAAGAGAAAAAACACGTTTATTTATTATTATACTTTTTCTTCGACAAGTACAGATGTGTGATAGAGGCTGTGGCAAAGTCTTGGAGGAATCAAAATCAGGTGATGCTTCATTCAAGCCTGAAACAGAAGAGCAAGAACCAGGTTAGGAGGCAGCCACGGTCCCCGAGGCACCTGCCTGTCCACCCACCCTTCCTTCTGCTATGTGCTTAGTTAGCCCTGTTGCAGTGGAGGCAGAGAAGTCTGTCCAGTCCCAGCCTAGATTCAAACCTAGTCGGGAAGAAAGCAAGATCCAAATGATTGAGTCAATCCAAAATATTCCTGCTATCCACTGGTCCGGGCAGTCTGAGTCAAGAATTAAAAGGCCAAAGCGTGGGCTGTGGTCTCAAGAAGCTTCCATTCTGATGGGGGAGACCAGCAAGTGACCAGGCCCCTACAAGGTCCCAGGCAGAAGGGCTCCTCCACAGGGGGTGGCCCCCAACTTCTGCTTGGGGGCGTCCTTGGGGGAGCGTGCTGTTGGCTGAGGTCCCCTCCAACTCTCAAATTCTCCAATTTTGTGACAGCCATGAAGGATTCAGATGAACAAGGGGAGAACTTCACTGAAGGGAGCCAGGCAGCAAGCTTTGAAATGGTGTTTGCTGACTACAGCAATGTGGACCTTTTTTCTTACAGTGGCCAACCAGAGAGAACACTCGCCTCCCTGTTCTTTCCTTGAAACCATGGGAGTCGGGGCGTGGCACATGGCACACCACGTTTAGAGGGTCAATGTGTTGGTCATTTCTGTGCTGAAAACCTTTTTTTAAAAAAAACCCTTGTATAAGGGACAGCTCAGGAGAAGGGGGTGTGATGTAAAACAAATCAGCAAAGATTTTAAATTTAGAAAATGCACAGCAATCAGTCTCCTGCAGAGACAGAGGCCTGAGCTGGACACAAGGTGGGCCCACGTGGATGAGCTGTGGTGCCCACTGTATGTGCAGCCTGGCTGCTGCAGGCCAGGGAGCCCCTGGGGTCTACACCATGGAGCTGGAGATGACTTGCTTACTCCATCTTTCCTTCTTGCTGTTGTGTGATCAGAAAAAATGTTCAGGGGACCCCCTGAAAAATAGGATGGAGTGCTGAAGGTAGCAGTCAGGAAGACCTGAATCCAGATCCTCCACCAGATGCTGCGCAGTACCGGGCAAGTCACATAAATCAGCCTCAGTGTCCTCCTCTGTTAAATGGGGATGACAGCAGCCGGTGTTGCTATGAGGATCCAGTGAAATAAAATTTATAAAGCTCTTTGCGAACCTTAAAATGCCATATAAATGCTGACTATGAGAAATGTTTGTTATTGTTCCAACAAACAGTAGAAATGACAACATAAATACAAGACTTCAGATTATATGGTATGCAGCCAAAACTGTAATTAAAGGCAGGTTTACATCAGAGGTCGCTATTGTTAGGAAAGAGTAATTTTAAGTTTCATTTACAGTTCAAGAAATTAGATTAACACATTAAAACATCAGGTCATCAGAATAGAGGGAAAAAATAAAGTTGACCATCACAGCCACACAGCTATGAAGCATCTGAAACTGGATTTGAATGGAATCTTCTTGACTCCTGGTCCAGCAGGCTACCTGCTGTGACACACGGCTGCCTGTGAAGAATCAGGAACAGAGAACATCTACCAGGACTGCATGTTTATCAGTCAGTCAGTCAATATGCATTTACTAAGTGCCTTCTATCTGCCAGGCCCTGTGCTAAACACGGGGATACAAAGGCAGGAGTCCCTTGTCTCCAAAAGGTCAGTCTGAGGGCAAGAGAGATGCAGGCTCTAAACAGGAAAGAAACAGCGATGGCAACATCTGTCCTTCATTCTCAAGTCCAGGTACGGTGTGTCCCCCTGTGGCTGATCAGACCAACGGGAGCCAGGAACAGGCACACAGGCTTGCATCTCTCACACTTCTTTGAGCTGGTGTGATTCTGCTCCACTCACAGAGCACAGCGCCTTCTCCAGTGCATGCCCGTGTCTCCTGTGTCTCCCAATCAATTCCACCGCTCTTGAGAGACCTTACGGCTTCCTTGTATTGTGCCTTCTGACCTCTGTAAAACTGCCTTTTCGGCACACATTTGGCATTCAGACGTGGCAGCCTATCAGAGTGGTCCTCTCTACAGTACAGTTTGAGTGCTGGGCAGTTTAGGTCAAGAAGGCCCGCAGTATCTGGTCCCTTACCCTGCCGGGTGATCTTGGGAATCTTTCTGAGACAATTCAAATGCAGTCGTTTCCATTTCCTGGCACGGCGCTGGCAGACTGTCCAGGTTTCACAGTCATACAGCAATGAGGTCAGCACCATGGCTCTGTAGACCTTCAGTGTAGCAGTCAGTCTACTACCTCTTCTCTCCTGTACTTTCTTTGAGAGCCTCCAAAACACTGAGCTCGTTCTGGCAATGTGAGTCAACCTCATTATGTACAGCCTGGAAAGTACACTGCCAAGGTCACTTAGCCATAGGATTCAAAATTTCTCCATCTGCTATGTGGTTCCACGTATGAATGGTGTGATGGTGTCTGGTAGAGAACCTGTATTTTCTTGGTGTTAACTGTTAGGCCAAAATTAGCACAAGCAATAGAGAACAGATCCATACTTTGTTGCATCTCAGCTTCAGAGGCTGCATTGAGTGCACAATCATCTGCAAAGAAAAAAAATCATGCACCAACTCTCCTTCCACTTAAGTCTTGGCTTGTGGCCTTTTCAAGTTAAGTAATCATAGTCGGTGCGGGAGCTGACCTTGATGCTGTTTGCAGCCTTGTTGAAGGCATCTGACCACACTACTGAAGACATGCTTAACAGCCTGGGAGCAAGCACACAGCCTTCTTTTACTCCACTGGTGACTGAGAAAGCATAAGAGCAATGTCCATTATTTAGAACCCAGGCATGCATGCTATCGTGAAACTGACTGTCCTGGCGAACTCCTCCAGGCAACCAAATGTTGACAAAATTTTCCATAAGCCCTCGAGACTGACAGTATCAAAGGCCTTGGTCAGATCTACAAACATGCATTCTGTTCTGCTCCTGGCATTTCTCCTGAAGTTGTTGGGCAGCAAACGTCTTATCAAACGTTCCTCAGCCCTTTGTGAAGCCACACTGGCTTTCAGGTAGATGACCATCCTCCAGGTCTGGGATCAATCTATTAAGGAGGACTCTGGCAAGAATCTTGCCAGTAATGACTAGGAGAGACACCCTCTCCACACCCTGTGATTATCACAGAACAATCTATTTCCTTTACCTTTCACCAAAGGGCTTGAGACCCACCGGTTACCCTCAGCCGGCTTCACCCTGTCTGCAAAGAGGCTTTGTTGGGGTGTGGCCGCCATACACGGAGCCACAGGTGGGAGCTGGGTGGATCAGGTGGTAGGCAGCCCTCACACCAGAGGGGCTCATCCTCCCTGAGCACCCTTACACCCGTGATGGTAGTAACCATCAGAGGGCAGGCACCAGAACTGAGGGATGGGAAAGGCTTCCTGTAAAAGGTGAGATTTTATCTGGGCCTGGAAGGAAGCCAGGAGAGCCGAGGAGGAAGAGCCGAGGAAGAAGATTCCAGGCATTGCGGACAGCCAGTGAAAATGCCCCAAGCTAGATGCTGGAGGATCTTGTTTAAGGAACATGAAGGAGACTGTCCGCTCTGCCCTCCAGAGCATGATGAAAGTTCAGGAAAAGGAGACCTCCCGCTTGGTCAAGATCGGTGAAAAGGTCTGACCTGCTTTGGGTAGTGGGGGATTCCGAGGGCCCCAAAGCTTCCAGATGTCTGCAGTTTTTTTTCAGATGTGCCAGTATGTCCCTTAATGGCCACATATACTGAAATCTCATGGGAGAAAAGAATGCAGGAGTAGTTCCCACAGGCTCCCAGATGGGACTGAAGGCCAGGTCAGAATGTAGGTAATTTATCTGGGGCCTTTGCTGGGGGCTGAGGTCAACCTTTGGAATGTGTGCATGAAGACACTGACACAGAAGCCAGGCGTCCGGGAACACAACCCAGTGGACAGTTGAGGAGCGGGGTGGGATGGCAGGGTGCTCTCTGTACAACCTGGGAGGGGGTCAAGGGGTGGCAAGCACGTTGTCCCCATGGGGTTTCTGAGCCCTCTGTGCCTAAGGCTCGATTCCCAGTCCAAACGGCAAAGCTTTCTCCTGAAGGATCCTGAAACTCCCATTTGTATTTTCTGACTTAAAAGCAAACGTGATGGTCAGTGCACAATGACGCCACCTAAAACCACATGTCTTTTGTGGACTTGAAACTGGAAGAGAAAGCTGCTAGGTCATTGTCCCACCTTGCCCCACTTTCCAGGCCCGAGCCATACTGGTGTTAAGCAGCACCACCCCACCACATTGTCCCGGGAAGGTTGCCTGGCATGAGTGAGGACGCCACTCTGCTTCACGCCTGGAGGACCCTCACTGCCTGCTCCACAGAAAGCAGCTAACAACCGGGGACATTCCTTCTTCACCCAGGTCAGTCCTACCCTTCCCCATTACAGAGAGTCCTCTGACTGCTCCAGGAGGAAAAGGTTTTATTTCTTCAACTGGCTTTCTAAAAACCATGGCTTCCCAGGGGTCTGGGGGCCTTTTCTCTGGGTGGCGTGGTGGATACAGCACCAGCCCTGGAGTCAGGAGGACCTGAGTTCAAATCTGACCTCAGGGGTGGCTAGGTGGCACAGTGAATAGAGCACCAGGCCTGGAGTCAGGAGGACCTGAGTTCAAATTTGACTTCAGACTTGACACTAGCTGTGTGACCTTGGGCAAGTCACTTAACCTCAACTACCTAAAAAAAAAAAAAAAGGCCAAAAATCAAAGATTTAGAGACGGAGTACAAGGGACCTCAGCAGCCATCTGGTCCAGTGCTCATCTTAGCAGACAACTGCTTCCTTTTACAGAGGAGGAAGCTGAGGCCTGAGGGGCCACAGTGGCTTGCTGTCCCTCTCTTCTCCACTATGTTTTCACTGACATCACCAATGCTGGAGTTCATTCACTTCTGGCAAAGACTGAACAAGGATCTTCTCCCCTCGGTGCCTGCTCCCTGAATCCACCCACGTACTCCCCATCACAGGAAGAAATGTGGACAGACTCCACCCTGGAGGACTGAAAGCATGCACGGACAAAATTAGCCATCTGTGATCTGTGAAGGATGGGAGACCTAGCACAGGCCCGGGGCATGGCCTCTGACCTTCTGAGGCAGCAAGTATACAGCCAGTGCTGCTTCATTGCGGCTAAGCCTCTCAACATCCCCAGGAGGGAGGGTTGGTAGCAATTTTGAGTGTCACTGGAGGAGGAGGAACGACAAATTACTTGCCCAGGGTCATACAGCCAGTAAGTGTCTGAGGCAGGATTTGTATTCCTTTCACCACATGCAGTGCTGTGGTCCTTCTTACATAATGGTCTCCCTGAAACCCATCGCCTTTTGGAACAGTATGACTAGCTGCTCTGTGTACTCACCAGTAAGCTGCAGTCTTACTAAACAGCTCACGAAACCAGCAGCCACTGCCGAAGATTGTATTAATACCCACAAGACAAAGCGTAGCCGCCATCACACACCTGGTACCTGGGAAGGAGGAAGAGATGCACCTGTGAACAGGAGTCAGGGCCAGCTGTCCTCTCCAGGGGGCACCCCAAGAGCCCCTGGCCTTGAACCGGGGATGGTGAGATTTGGAAGGGTCTGAAAACATGCCCAAAGCCCGGGGAAAGCACTCTGCATCTCGTATCAGAGGACCAGAGTTGGAGTCCCAGTGTGGTCACTGAGTACTTGTGTGGCTGTTGGCCAAGTGATCTCTCTTCTTTCGGCTTTAGTTTGCTTGTCTGTGAAGTGAGGAGGTTGGGCTACATGGTTACAAGGCCACAGGCTTAGAGGAGGAAAGGAGAATGCACACTATTCAGGCCCTATGTCTCTGAGCTAGCGACTCAGTCCTCTGTCATATCCAAGTCCTTTGGCTCCAAATCCAGCAGTCTTTCCACTGTGCCATGTCATTTATTAAGCACCTGTTGTTTGCCGCTACTGAGCTAGGCCCCAGGAAAGCAACAATAAAAATAAGGAATTTTCTCCCTTCCAGGAGTTTATATTCTACTGTGGGGAGACAAGGACACAAAGAAGTCGATACAAAATAAGTACAAGATAAATACAAAGAAATTTGCACCAAAGTATCTCTAATGGGTCAAAGATGATGCCGGGCATTAGGATAAAGGGGGAGGGGAAACCAGTTCTAGGTAATCCAACTTCTCTTCTCCTGGTTTTACTTGAAAATAACAATGAAAAAGTCCCAGGTGTTTATAGCCAACTGTGAGGGCAGATGGTACAAAAGAGTCCCTGACCTCAAAAAGATACAATCTAATGGAGAAAGCATAACTCAAGGTAGAGAAATATGAGAGGCATGAGCCACTGGGTAAGGCTACAAGGAAAATCATCATCTCAAAAAAGGTGACAGTAGTGTAAGAAAACAGTAACAGTTGAGGGTCTCAAAAATTGTATCCCTTTTAGACCTAGACAAGTCTGTCCAAAAGATAAGTAAGAAGGATGTTAAAGAACAGAACGGAATTCTCAAAGTTCAATATGACATATCTCTGGTGACGAGTGAATGGGAATAGAAAGGAGTATACATTTTTTAGATGTACATGGTACCTGAACAAAAACTGACCATATGGGAGGGCATAAAAACCCTGCAGACAACTGAAGAAAAGCAGCAGCATTAAACACATCCCTGACCACAATGCATGCAACACAATTAAATGCAATGTTCTACCTTGAGAGTCTCCCATCTCTGTAAAAGGAAGGGAAGTATATGAGGTACTTTTTTTTCATACCTCCTTTGGGACCAAGCTTGACCATTATAATTACAATTTATTCAGTTCCTCATGTCCATTTTTCTAGTTACATTGTTGGTGTCACTGTGTATATTGTTTCCCTTGTCCCACCTTCCTTTGCATCAGTTCATATCCATCTTTGTTTCTCTGAATAATCAATATTCATTCTTTCTTACAGCTCAATAATATTCCATTATGGTGCTTTGTCACTTTTGGGGGGTTTATTTGCTGACTGATTTTTGAAATTTTTTTAAAAAATCATTTTCAGCTCAGATTCTTTCCCTCCCCCCTTCTCCTACCCACTGAGAAAGTACGAAATATGTGAAAAATGGCCATTATACACGTGAAATTGTGCAAAACATTCCACATCATTCATTTTGCATTGAAAAAGCAAGGAAAGTAAAGTGGAAAAATATGCTTTAATCTTCACTCAGAGTTCACTCTGATTGATTTTGTTTCGAAAACTAAATTAAGGAGGCAGGGTCAAGATGGCAGCGTAGAAACAGGACTTCCGCATGGCTTTGGCTTCCACCTCGCCCAATTGATGTAAAAGGTGACTCTGAACAAACTTTGGAGCTACAGAATGCAAAAAATGACACAGAGAAGCTAACCTCCCACTGAGGACAGCCCTGCATGAGCCGGAGGTTTTAGCCTCAGGGTGGGCCTGACCAGCCACCAGCTAGAGGGACTTCAGATCACCAGCAGCTATGGCGGTTTCCAGAATTATCAACACATAGATGCCAAGGACAAAGTGAGAGCTCAGTGCAGTGTGGACTTTGGGATCCAGTAGTTTGGGAGTGCACTCGGCCTTTGCCCCCGGAGCTAGAAGCGGCTAAGGTGCAGCCACGTGGCTGCTTCAGCTACTAAGCTGCAGATTGTAAAGGGACCAAGCAACCAGTCTGAGGAGGGTAATTGCTCTATCTTTAACCTACTTGGATCTGAATCACTGTCTAGGGTGGAGGTCCTGGGGTGTGCAACCAGCTTGCCAGAGCATGTGGAGGCTTCAGAGAGGGCACCCAACTAATACCTTTGGCAGCTGAGAAAACCCCAGCGATTGGGAAGAAGCTCCCCTGTCTGGTGGCAGAGTCCTACTGTGGCAAAAAAGCCCAAAAGTCAAGTAATTGAGTGGCAACATGAACAAACGAGGGAAGCAAAGCAAGCAGAGCAACCCAACTTTACACTCCTATTTTGGGGACAAAAAGGATCAAAGCATGAAACAGGAGGAAGACAGTGAAGTCAGAACTCCAAAAGCTTTCAAGAAAAATACAAGCTGGTTACAGGCCACAGAGGACCTTAGGAAGGATTTTGAAAACCAAATAAGTGGAGGAAAAAGTGGGAAGAGAAATGAGAATGATGCAAGAAAATCATGAAATGACAGTCAACAACCTGACTGAAGAAATAAAACCTTAAAAAAGAGACTAATTCAGGTGGCAAAAGAGGCTTTAAAAGGCAACGAGGAGAAGAATGGCTTAAAAAGCCAAATTTGCCAGATGTAAAAAGAATCTCAAAAGCTCACTAAAGAGAATAATTTCTTCAGAATTAGATTGGAGCAAATAGAAGCTAGTGACTTTATGAGAAATCAAGATACTATTAAACAGATCCAAACAAATGAAAAAATAGAAGGCAATGTGAAATATCTCATTGGGAAAACCACTGACCTGGAAAATAGATCCAGGAGAGATAATTTAAAAATTACTGGACTACCTGAAAGCCATGATCAATCTAAGAACCTAGAAATCATCGTTCAAGGAATTCTCAAGGAAAATTGCCCTGATGTTTTAGAACCAGAGGGCAAAGTAGACGTTGAAAGAATCCACTGATCACCTCCTGAAAAAGATCCCAAAAAGAAAACTCCTAGGAATATTATAGGCAGGTTTTAGAATTCCCAGATCAAGGAGAAAATATTACAAACAGCCAGGAAGAAACAATTTGAATATCATGGAAACACAATCAGGATAGCACAGGATCTGGCAGCTTCTATACTGAGGGATCGAAGGGCTTGGAATATGATATTCTGGAGCTCAAAGGAGCTGGGATTAAAACCAAGAATCACCTACCCAGCAAAACTAAGTATCATGTTTCAGGGGAAAATATGGTCACTTGGTGGAATAGAGGACTTTCAAGAATTCTTGATGAAAAAAAAAAACAGAGTTGAATAGAAAATTTGACATTCAGATACAAAAAGCAAGAGAAGCACAAATAGGTAAACAGGGAAAAGAAATCATAAGGAACTTATACAAATTGAAGTATTTACATTCTTACATGGAAAAACGATAATTGTAACTTGTGAAACTTTTCTCAGTATGAGAATAGTTGAAGGGAATAGAAATGTATGTATGTATGTGTGTGTATATAAAGGTATATGGACATATGAATACATATATGAGTGTGTGTATATATGAGTACAGGTATACATAGATAGAGGGCACAGGACCAATTTAATAGGAAGGGATGATACTTAAAAGGGGAAATTAAGAGGTGAGAGAGGAATATAATGAGAAGAGATGGGGAGAGACAGAATGGGGTAAACTATCTCATATAGAAGAGGCAAGGGAAAATGGTTACAATGGAGGGGAAGAATAGGAAGGCAAAAGGAAATGGGTCAACCTTATTCTCATTGAATTTGGCTTAGGGAGGGAATGACATATACACTAAATAGGGTATCTCACCCTACGGGAGAGTAGGGGGGGAAGGGGATGAGGGGGGATGATGGAAGGGAGGGCAGGCTAGCGGGGGGAGGGAAGTTGGAAGCACCCATTTTGAAAAGGGACAGGAACAAAGTAGAGAATAGAACAAGTGGGAGGTGGGATAGGAGGGAGGGAAATATAGTCAGTCTTTTACAATATATTCACTATGGAAATGTTTTGCATAGCTACACATGTACAATCTATATTGAATTGCTTATCTTCCCAGTAAGGGTGGGTGACAAGGGAGGAAGGGAATGAATCTGGAATTCAAAGTTTTAAAATCAAATGCTTATACATACACACACACACACTATCATTAATAATTTTTTACATGTAACTGGGAAATAAGATATACAGGCACTGGGGCATAGAGATCCACCCTGCCCTACTGGAAGGTTGGAGGGGGAATGGAAGAAGATTATGGGAGAGAGCAGACTGAAGGAGGGGATATCCAGTGGGATCACTATTTTGGGGTAGTGGGTAGGGGAAAAACGGGGAAAAAATTTGTAACTCAAAATCTTGCAGGAATGAATGATGTAAAATAGAAGTTAATAAAGCATTTGATTTAAAAAAAAAACTAAATTAGCGGCAGCCAGGTGATGCAGTAAGAGCACCAGCCCTGGCGTCCAGAGACCCGGGATCGGTTCTGGCCTCAGATACTTGGCACCCACACAAAATAACTGGCCGTGTAACTTTGAGCAAGTTACTTAACCCCAATTGCTTAAAAAAAACTAAATTAAGTTTTGAAAAAATAGTGGCAGTTAGATTTTAATATGAAATTTTACATTTGATCTAAGGAAAAGGGTGGTAGCTCTTACAGGCAACCATTTCTCTTCCTCTGGACAGTGGGTCTCTTTTAATACAACTTAAAAGCACATCAGTTTACAGTCTTCCAAGACTCCCAGATCAGTAATTCATAGTAATAATTCATGTGAATTGAATGAAATGTAACAATTCAGTTATCTGACCATACCTTTCCCAACCTATACATTACTTAGGCCTTTAAGGCTCAGGAAAATCATAGGAATGTGCTCTCTGAATCATTTAGTGAACAGGCCTTTCTCCAGGTATACTTTTCATTCCTCAGATTTTTTATTTCTAGGGAAATGGACATTCCAAAGACTGTTTCAGTCGCATCTGTCCCCTCCACTCACATAATCACCACCCCAGTTCAGGTACTATGCACTTCTTAATGAACTACAAGTAACTGCTTCCTGCCTGACTGGTTTCCTTGCCTCTAACCTCTCTCCTCTCCAATCGACCCTTCACTCAGCCACCAAGATGATCTTGCTAAAGCAGTCTGACTGTGTCACTTGCCAACTCATTAACACTAGAGGTTCCCTGTAGCTCTAAGATCAAATATAAACTCTTCCGGTAAAGACCTTCACAACCTAGCTCCAACCCTCCTTCATGCTCTTCCATTTGGCCGAAATGATCTACCTGTCTCAGTTCCTTTGCCATGGCTGACCAGCAAGCCTAGAACGCCCCTCACTTCCACCTGTTAGAAAGCCTGGTTTCCTTCAAAGCTCAGCTCAAGTGCTACCTCCTGCCTGAGACCCGCAGGCTCAGGACAGGACAGGGAAGGAGGAAATGGGCCTCCCGTAAGTCATCTTCCCTACAGGGCTGGCATTCTTTCCATTGTGCCACCCACCTGCCTCTTGTGACCTAGAACATGCTTGGTCTTGGAAGCATGTTTGCTTGGTCTTTTCCTCTCTCTGGTTCTCCTGATTGCTTTAGTCCTAAGAACTTGTAAGAAGAGAGAATATAGTTTTGGGACTCAAAAGTCCAAGATACTAGTCAATGACTAAGGGTGCTTTAACAACAATGCCTTTGGGCAGGAAGCCTTCCTGCGGCATTGTTCACAAGTTTTAAACCAATTCAAGGCATTGCTGGTGTAGACAGATTATAGGGGGTCTACACAGGCTAACAAACTACAACTCATCAAAAAAGGGAAACAGTGATCATACCCTGCCCTTGCAAATCCAGAAGCAGAAGGAATAGGTATAAATAATGTCTACACAGCCTGGATATTCTATAGAATGTCCATAAAAGACTAGTTTTTCCCTCTAGAGAGCTGGTCATGGCCAGGAGGATCTTTTTTGAAATTATTACAAAGAGGGGGGCAGGGCACATACAATATATAAAGAGATATTATGGAAAGGAACCTCAGAGGCCACATAGTCCAACCCTTTCGTATTTATATACAGAGGAGGGAAATCTTTCCCCACCTATCTCCCTCCTACCTTCCCAAAATATAAAGGGGCCCAAAGAGGTTTGGAGGCTCAAGGTCATGCAGTAAGTGGCAGAACTGAAGTTCAAACCCAGATATCTGGATTCCCAATCCAAACTTCTTTCCACGGCTTTATGCTCTGGATGAGGAAAGGGGAATTAGAACAATGCTGGAGTCACTAAGACTAAAGCATCACCTCATCCTTCTAACAAGTCTTCTGACTTTTCTTGAGAATATTTGCGTGTATGTGTTTTAATTGATAAATTTTGTTTTCCCAAAGTGGATAACCCAAAACTAACACTTCAGAAAACCCATAAACATAACAGCCACCAAGTGGTAAGACTGATAGAGTCCAGGCCACTTGTGCAATTCAGTGGTCATTGAGCCAAAGGAAGGCCACGGGCTGTGACTTCAACAAGGTGGTGCTGACACCAGGGCAGATACAATTCCTTCACTGTTTGCTCTCTCAGCACCTAGGATTCTATCATATTCTCCCGCTCTGGTTAGTTTCGTCCTTTCCCAATGGTCAGTCGCATAGTCTGTCTCTGACTTTTTGCTACTCCCAACTGAACAGCTGTCAAGGTATTTGCACAGATGGGTCCTTTCTTCCAGCCAGTAAGCTCCCTGGGCCATAAACCCATTAGTGGGATCACTAGGTCAAAGGGGGAAAGGATGCAATTTGGTAACTTTTCTTGAATAATTCCATATTGCTTTTCAAAATAGTTGGATGGACCTCTTCACAGCCTTGACTTTGCATGCCTGTCTTCCCACAGCCCCACCAGATATTTATGTTTCAGCTGCA
Source organism: Petaurus breviceps papuanus (assembly GCF_028583685.1). Taxonomy (NCBI): domain Eukaryota; kingdom Metazoa; phylum Chordata; class Mammalia; order Diprotodontia; family Petauridae; genus Petaurus; species Petaurus breviceps. The sequence goes on from NW_027186458.1 coordinate 8,823,900, forward strand.
GTTACTAAATTAGATTTGTGAAAGAGAAACTCTATCCCCCATGGGAAAGGAATTCGGATCGAGATGCAGCCAAATTGAAAAACCTGATATCATCTTCATCATTAAACCACCTCCACACTTCGGGGCACCACAGTCCTCCCCATCCCACAGGCTCACAACCTTCACTATAGTCTTTCTTGACTCCCTTCCCCCACATCCACTCGATTCTACTTTCGCTCCAGGTCTTGTATCCACCCTTCTCTCTTCATGTACACAACTGCCACCCTAGTTCTCACCCTTATCACCTCCCTCCTAGACGATGGAAATATTCCTCCCCTTCTCCCCCCTCTCAGAGGCATCCCCTATAAGAAAGGTTATTTTTCCCAAAGGAAAAAAAGTAACAGAAAGAGAAAACGCAATCAGCAAAATTGATAAATACATAGAAAAAAAAACTGAAGATGCATGCAGTGTCCCATACCCATGAACCTCTCACCTCTGTAAAGGAAGTGGCCTTGAAGGCCTCCCTGACTCCAGTCTCTCTCTTTCCTAATCTTACCTGTGTACCTGCTGAAACTCCCTGCACAAACACTTCCGTTGCACCCTACAGACTAGCACAGAACATAAACTATCCTTCCCAACCTGTCATCTCCACCCTACCTTCCCAAACTGACTTCATTCTACTCCCCTTCCTGAAGTAGCTCCGGCCAAACTGGACAACTTGCTTCCAGAATGTAGCTGCCATCTGCTGTCTCAATGCCCATCACACGCTTGGCCCTGTGCTTATATTGCATTATGTGCCCTCTTCTGTCTCTGTGCCAGCCCCCTTGCCCATTCCCTACTGATTTCCTGCCACTCTTTAAATCCCAATGCAAATGAATTGGGATCCACAGGTGTGGTGACTCCTCTCTGACCTGGGTTGAGAACCTCCAGAAACATGTCTCTCAGATAACACATGTTCAGTATACAAGTCTCCTAGTCCCAGAACACCTCATTTCTCAACAAAAACTCAAGGGCCAAAAACAGACACAGATAAACGAGCTGCTGGGAAACACTGCCCTGGGGCCCACCCTTCCCATAAGAAGACTTCCTGCTTCTCCCTGGGGCATGCTGAGTGAGAACTCTGCTCCTCCCAGAACCACCGCTCTTCCTTCTCAAGCTGCCATTCTCTGTGCTTCCCACCAAATGTGCTTTTCTTGCCCCTTTTAGTAAATAAAATGCCCACAGAAGGAAGTGGCTGTACCTTATGCTAGCTCCCTCTCCCCAGGAACATTTTCAGTCCCTGCAAATGTTTGAAAGGGTGCACAAACAGCCTATACAAATAAACTTACAAAGTGTTTTATGTAAGACGCATATTTTGCACTAGCTCAATACAAAATAAAATTTCCTCATTCATGACAGCCACATATAACTTTACTCTGCTCCCACTTGCTTCTCCATCCCTGAGGGTCTGACTCAGATTCTGCCCCTTAACTGATACTAACTCCATGGTTATCAAGTCTGATTCTCCTTTCCTCTCCCTCCTGGCCCTCTGTGGCTTCAGAAGCATAAAGCACGCAGATCCTGCTGACCAGAGCGCTCTCACCTCTCAGCTCCTCTGACTCTGCTCTCTCTGGGGGTCCCTAGTGCCCTGCACATAAGTGGCACTTAATAATTGGCCCGGTTCTCCTGCTTCCTCCCTGACTGCCCCTTCTTAGCCTCCATGGCTGGACCCCCACCCACCTGCCACCCTCTGAGAGAGGGTTTACCCCGCAAGTTTGTCCCAAGCTCTCTTCCCTTGCTCTGTACGTCGTTCATCCTGGTCAGCTCCTCGGCATCAGCCCATTCAACTATTCTCTACTCAGATGTTTCCCACATCTCTCCATCTAGCCCTGACCCCTTCCCAGCCAGTCCTAATCAGCAACAGCCAGCTGCACCCCTTTCTGTGCTCCTCACTGGTACCTTCCACCCAAGACTGCATCTACTGCCTTCTCTTCTACCCCACCCAGCCTTCCTGGCTTGTGTCAGGGACACCAGGCTCCTTCTAGTCCCCCAGAGGCTGGTGGCTCGGCACAGCCTCCCTCCCTGATATCCAGTTCACCTGCACAGCACAGCCTCCCTCCCTGATGTCAGGTCCTCTGCCTGAGATCACTGCTGACTCTCCCCTCCTAGCCTTTTCCAGGTCTTGCTGCCAGGCTAGATAAGAAGCCTGGGGAGGGGACCCCTGAGTGATCTCTTTGGAATGATGGCTGATACTTTAAAGCCCCAAAGGCACTTAACAATACAGCCCCGGCTAAAGAACCAGCATGTGGTCCCATCTGTTAGAAGAGGGGAAAGATGCCCCCAGACCGAATCCCACCCCAGGGAGCTGGAAATCAAGGCAGAACTAGATGTGATCAGAAACGGGAAGCAAGGGGGAGGAGCCAAGATGGCAGCATAGAAGCAGGAAAACTCCCTGCACTCCCCCCATAACCACCTATAAAAAATGCCTCTAAACAAACTTTAGGGCTACAGAACCCACAAAGTGACAGAGAGAAACAAACCTCCCACTGAAAACAGCCCAGCAGAGACAGGAAGGGTTCATCGCAGTGCACTGGGAGTAGAGCCCAGCCCCGCATGAGCCCATGGTTTTACCCTAAGGGCAGCCCAACCAGACGTGGCTAGAGGGACTTTGGGACAGTAGATCACCAGCAGCTGTGGTGGTTTCCAGACTTATCAACCCATAAATGCCAAAGACAAAGTGAGAGATCAGTGTAGACTTTGGGAACAGGGAGTCCGGGAGTGTGGTCTGGCCTCTGCCCCCTGGAGGGAGAAGTGGCTGAGGTGCTGTGGCCATGCAGCCGCCTCCATGTGGCTGCTTCAGAGCTCTTGGCCTGCAGATTGTAGGGAGGCCAAGCAACCAGCCTGAGGGGTAATCACTCTTGCTTTAACCTGCTTGGATCTGGATCACTGTCTAGGGTGGAGGTCCTGGGGTGTGTGACCAGGTGCCAGAGCCAGTGGAGGCTTCAGAGAGGACAGCCAACTAATAGCTCTGGCAGCTGCAAGAACCCCAGTGATTTGGGACAAAGCTCTCCTCTCTGGAAGCAGAGTTCTACTGTGGCAAAAAGCCCAAAAGTCAAGTAATTGAGTGGCAAGATAAGGAAGCAAAGCAAGCACAGCAATCCGACTTTGGCTTCCTTTTTTGGAGACAAAAAGGATCAAGGCATGGAACAGGAGGCAAAAAACATAGTAATAATTCCTGCACCAAAAGCTTCCAAGAAAAATAAGAACTGGTTATAGGCCATAGAGGACCTTAAGAAGGATTTTGAAAACCAGATAAGAGAAATGGAGGAAAAATTGGGAAGAGAAATGAGAATGATGCAAGAAAATCATGAAATGAGAGTCAACAACCTGACTGAAGAAAATAACACCTTAAAAAATAGACTAACTCAAATGGCAAAAGAGGCTCAAAAAGGCAATGAGGAGAAGAATGCCTTTAAAAGCCAAATTTGCCAGATGGAAAAAGAATCTCAAAAGCTCACTGAAGAGAATAATTCTTTCAGAATTAGATTGGAGCAAATGGAAGCTAATGACTTTATGACAAATCCAGATACTATTAAACAGATCCAAACAAGTGAAAAAATAGAAGGCAATGTGAAATATCTCATGGGAAAACCACTGACCTGGAAAATAGATCCAGGAGAGATCATTTAAGAATTATTGGACTACCTGAAAGTCATGATCAAAAAAAAGAACCTAGAAATCATCCTTCAAGAAATTCTCAAGGAAAACTGCCCTGATGTTTTAGAACCAGAGGGCAAAATAGAGGTTGAAAGAATCCACTGATCGCCTCCCGAAAAAGATCCCAAAAAGAAAACTCCTAGGAATATTATAGCCAGGTTCTGGAGTTCCAAGATCAAGGAGAAAATATTACAAGCAGCCAGGAAGAAACAATTTGAATATTGTAGAAACACAATCAGGATAACACAGGATCTGGCAGCTTCTACATTGAGGCATTGAAGGGCTTGGAATATGATATTCTAGGGGTCAAAGGAGCTGGGATTAAAACCAATAATCACCTTCCCAGGAAAACTGAGTATCATGTTTCAGGGGAAAAATATGGTCATTCGGTGAAATAGAGGACTTTCAATCATTCTTGATGAAAAAACCAGAGTTCAATAGAAAATCTGACATTCAGATACAAGAAGCAAGAGAAACATGAGAAGGTAAACAGGGAAAAGAAATCATAAGGAACTTATCAAAGTTGAACTATTAACATTCCTACATGGAAAAACAATAATTGTAACTTATGAAACTTTTCTCAGTATGAGAATAGTTGAAGAGAATATAAATGTCTGTATATATATATATGCATGTATACATACATACATATATCTATATAGGAGGGTATATGGGCATATGAATACATATGTGAGTGTGTGTATATAAGTGTACAGGTATACAGAGACAGGACACAGGACCAACTGAATAGGAAGGGATGATACTTAAAAGGTGAAAGTGAGAGGTGAGAGAGGAATATAATGAGAGGAGATGGGGAGAGACAGAATGGGGTAAATTATCTCATATAAAAGAGGCAAGGGAAAACTGTTACAATGGAGGGGAAGAACAGGAAGGCAAAAGGAAATGGGTCAACCTTTTTCTCATTGAATATGGCTTAGGAAGAGAATGGCATACACACTAAATAGGGTATCTCACCCTACAGGAGAGTAGGGGGGAAGGGGATGAGAGGGGAGGGTAGATTGGGGGAGAGAGAAGTTAGAAGTACACGCTTTTGAAAAGGGAAGGGTCAAAGTAGAGAACAGAACAGGTAGGGGGCGGGATAGGATGGAGGGAAATATAGTCAATGTTTCACAATATATCCACTGTGGAAATGTTTTGCATAGCTACACATGTACAGCCTATATTGAATTGCTTATCTTCTGCATATAATGGGTGATGAAGGAGGTAGGGAAAGAATCTAGAATACAAAGGTTTAAAATAAAATGTTTTAAAAAATATATTATTTTTTTTTTACATGCAACTGGGAAACACGATATACAGGCACTGGGGTATAGAGATCCGTCTTGCCCTGCTGGAAAGTTGAAGAAGGATGGGGAGGATACAGGAGGGAGCAGATTGGGGGAGGGGGTATACAGTGGGATCGCTGTTTTGGGGTCGTGAGTAGGGGAAAGAAAGACAGGGAGAAAATTTTTAACTCAAAATCTTGTGCAAATGAATGATGTAAACTAAAAATAAACATAAAATTTAATTAAAAATGGGAAGCAAGGCCCGTTCCAGGGCCCTGAGATGGAAGATTCTTGGAGGGAGGGCTAGCTTCATTGTTGCTTTCCTCTCCCAGGGCCTCATGTTGGTCAAATTAGTTGGAGTGGACACACCACATGGAAGCTGGTCAGAGTCCCCCGCGGCTCTTTGGGAAGCCTGGGATGCCTAGGCCTTCCCTCACGGGGATGACACAGGGCACTGAGGGAGATGTGCTGTTCATGGGCATCCCCCAGGCTGCACTCACCCACCCACATCTGGCCTCACTTTCCAAGGCTCTTCTGCTTCAAGCAGAGGGACAAGCCAGCCCAAGGCAGGTGGGCAGGGGTGCTACTTACACAGTATTCAGCAGAACTGACGGGACTTCCAGCCCTGAGATGTAGCGTCGGAGGGAGGGAGCCAGCGCATCTGAAAGGGCGGAGGGAGAGAGGGAAGTGTGAGCCAGGCTGAGCTGTCCCAGCCTCCAGAGTCTGGTCACGGCAGCCTCCTTGCTCCAGACTGTGCTTCCTGAGGCTTCCCTAGCCCCTTCCTCATGGCACACAGGCAGAGAAGGACGTTACCAACTCATCGCCATGTGCAGCTGCTAAGTCAGAGCAAGGACTGGGATCCAGGGCTCTTTCCACCAACCCTAGTGGCCCCCTGGAGGCCCTCAAGTTCCACAATGGCTGTGCCAAGGCAAACCAAGGGCAGTGGTGGGAGGGGGCTTCTTCAGCCATCACCACTGCCTCTTTCCAAGCCCAAGAGTCTGAGGTGCCTCCAGAGACAGTAGCAGGTCCTAGCAGTGTGGTAAAGCATGTGTTGGACACCTCAGGGACAGTGACTGAGGGCCCTGCTCCCAAACAGAAAGGGAGTCACTGAGACTGAGATGCAGAAGGGCTAAGACAGCCAATGCAAACCATTTTCCCACAGCAATGCAGGAACGGAAGACCCTGGCAAGGAACCAGGGGGTGGCCTGTTTGGGGGGATTTCTGTAAGCAGGATGTTGCTTTATCATAGAAAAATGCATCCACTTTGATAAGTCAGGGCTTCCTGGAAGGGGCCCAAGTGAGTAACCGGGAAAGACTAGACAGCCAGAGTGGGTGGAGCCAGGGCCTTCTGGGGGTCTGCTCCCTGGCCCCAGCCCCCGACTCCTTAGGCCATTCCCTGAAAAGGAAGCAGTTACTGCCCTTGGCAGGGTGGCCATTCCACCTACCTATATCAGCAGCATCCCACCCCATGGGGTTTAAAAGGAATATGATCCAAAGGTGGGCAGCAGCTAGCTCTGGGACCAGGAAACTGGAGCAAGCTTTCTATGCCCCTAAACCTTCCCTGCTCGGCAGCAAGGGGCCTCTGAGTCCACTAAGGGGCGTCAGAGGAAGCCCAGTGATTTCCTGGACTGGGATAGCGTCCTTGCTGGCTTGCCCTCTCTGGCTCTATGGGAGAGGTCCCAGGCCAGCAGATCTGGGGGGATGGGAAGGAGTACGTTCCTTAATTGCCCCATTTTATGTGTGAACTATGGGATGGGCTGGAGGGAAACTTTGACTCCCTCAGTGGTTTGCCCTTGGAGGAAAAGAGGTCCCCTTCTGACTGCTCAGCCAGAGCTTCCTGAAAGAAGGTGCCAGTAGGACCGGAGCAAAGGTAACAGGGAGCAGGTCTGGGAGGGGCTGGGATGGACCGACTGACCAATGCCCACTGCTGGACGGCAAGTTAGAGAAAGAGAGAGGGAAAGCCGGGAGGGAATGGTGGCCGACAGGTTCTGGAGCCCGTGTCCGACTTGGACGTTCTGATATGGAGTGGTCAGTGGGGACAGAGAGCCCTCTGATTTAGGGGAGGCCAGGAGGAAAACGACAGTGCCCTCATTGTCACCTGACCCAACTGGCTGAGGCGGTCAGTCTTCTGGACTCAGAATTACAGTGTGTCAGAGCAGAGAGGGCCCTTAGACCACAGAGTATCGTGGATGGAAATGGGTTTTTTATAACAGGGAATATCAGAGTTGGCTGGGCAGCCCCAACCCAAGCCACAGCACTTCCCGAAGGAATGATGGAGGCACCTTCTCGTTCTCAGCAGAGACAAGCCTCTGTGTTCTGGTTGCTGGGCTCAACACCACAATGAACCCTTAATGGAACCACAGAACATGCCAGGAAACTGGCCCCGGAGGACATCCACAGCTGGCTGTTCTTCACCTTGGGCTACCCCCTGTAGACACCCGAGCCCACTGGACACCATCGTGGATGTGTTTAAACATGTCTGAGGAGTGCGCCCCACGGGAATCAGAGTCCAAGCTTCCCATGTAGGCTAAAAACAAAGAGAGAAAAAAGCCAGGTACGTACCCGTGGTTCACGGCTTTGTGCATCTGAATCCGCTTGCTCACTGAGCAAAGACCAGGGCTGAAGTGGCCTTCCTGAGACAGGTGGTGAAGGAAGGGGAGGGGGAACAGACTCCCTGCTCCCGGAGGGGGCCAGGGGACCTAGGGGTGACACGCAGGAGATGGGGGCGGGTTCTTTGTGCATCAGAGGTCAGGACTGGTGCAGGGCTAGTGAGAACTGGTGCCTCCCTGGGGCTGGCAAGGCATCGGAGAAAGAAGGAGGGAAAGAAGAAAAGGAGGAAGAGGATGGCCTGACTGCTGTGTGAGGAAAGGTGACCCTGGCCTGACTGTCCTCCCCGGGCTTCGTGGACGCTCACGCAGCCACCACGCCAACACGCGTGCCCCCAGGCGTCCTCTGCCTCCTGCCACAAGTCCCGGGGACCAATGGCTTGTGCCATCTGCCCTGGGCCACTTCCCAGCTGTCTCTCCTTTTCATCCAGTCCCTCCAGAGACTAGCACTGTGCAGGGCACACAGTAGGGATTTAGAACTGTTGTTGGACTGGCTTAACAAGGATCCACAGCAGGACTCTGCTCACAATGACACCGGCATCTCTCAGCTTGAACCCTTCCCACCAACCCCAACCCCGGGGGGACCTCACTGTAGCGTGGGAGGGAAACAGGCATTTATTAAGTGCCGACTATGCCAGGTACTGTGTGCCAAGAGCTTTATAATTATGGTCTCATTTGATCTTTACAACAGCCCTGGGAGGGAGGGGCTATGCTGATCCCCATTTTACAGCTGAAGGAGCTGAGGTAGACAGAGGTTAAGTGACTTGCCCACAGTCACACTGCTACTAAGTATCTGAGGTTGCATTTGAACTCAGGTCTTCCCGATTCCAGGACCAACGCTCTGACCACTGCTCCCCCGGTTGCATCTAGACAGTTCTGTCTTTACAACTGGCAGATCCCGGGGAAAGGATGCTACCAGACCCTGCCTCCGACTGCAATTCCACAAGGAAGCCCAGGGCTGTGCTGACAGCTGCTATCATTCACAACATGCTGGACTCAGGGCTGTCGCTTCCCCTTTCTCCACATCCCTGCTTACACTGTCCCCTCGCCTCTGACCAGACTCTCCCTTCCCACCTGCAGACAGCTGTCATTCGCGGCCCCCATCGGGGGCTCCTCCTAGACCTGGCAGAACAGGCTTGCCCTGTTCTCCCACCCCTCCACAGATGCCTCGGGCTGGTCCCTGATTACAGTTTACCTCATCTCTACTCCCTCAGTTCCTAGAGCAGGCCCCCCTAATACGCAGGCCATGAGAAAACAAGGTACATGTGCCTTCTATGGTCAGCTGAGAGAATATCTGGAAAGTGCTTTGCAAACCTTCAAGTGGTACATGAATGCTGCCCACTGTCACTGTTGCTTCTGGAATAAGAAATGAAAACATGTAACAAGGCACAGCCCAGGGCAGGAGTGAGTGAATGATGCACAAGACCCGAGTTCAAATCCTGCCTGTGTGACCTCAGGCAAGCTGCTGAAACCTTGAACTGACTGCTCCCTCCCAGCCCTAAGCAAGTGTGCTCTCCCAGCAACATCTGAACCAACAAATGGCTGACTGCAGTTAGCCCCCGTTAGCCCAGAAAAGCTGGTGCTGGGCACAGAGCAAGCCCTCGACAAAGGCCCTCTGGCTTTACGGCAAGGACAGTCTGGGCAGTCTGCACATCAGGCACTAAGCATGAGACTGTGCATACAGAAAGTGCTTAATAAATGCTTGCGGATTGAGCTAAATCCTTTCTGTCCCTCTGGAGCAATCGCACTGTTTCCAAGGTTGCAACAGCCCAGCTCTAGCAAGGAAGGAGGAGGTGAGGAGAGGCCCGAGATTCCTTTCCTTCTCTGTGACTTTTCCATCCCTGATGGCGGATCCCTGGCTCCAGACAGATCTGGGGGCCCACGTCCCCGGAGGCTTCCTGCTGCTCCGTGTCACCTGCCTGACCTGAATTCAGCAAGCCCCTTCGCCCTGGTAACACGAGGGCCTGGGCCAGAGTTCCCAGGCCCTGCTCTTCAGGAGGGCCGGTGAAGCTAGCAGAAGCCGAGGCCTGGGCTTGGCAGCCCTCCACCTCATGGCACGTCCCAGCTGGACATGCCGGCCAGACAGCAGCAGCAGCAGCAGAGAGAATGCATGAGGACGTGACAGAGCCCCAGGAACGAGGCGTGCCGGGTGAGAGTACCCAAGCGTGTAAGCCCTTGTGGCACACGGAGGCCACGCTTGGAGCTGGTTATCCATATTTAATATTTTCCTTGGTTAATTTTTAACTGTGTTTGCTGTCGAGGGCCATTAGCGGGGCCAGGGCGCCGGGCTCAGTGAGCAGGAAAGAAGGAAGCCCCAGCAGCCAGTGCGGCCTCATACTCTGAAGGCTGCTGCTCAGCTCTCTGGGCTGGTGCGGATGGCTGGCTGGCATCACGGAGCCTGAATAAAACATGACTCCATCAGGAGGGAATCTGTCTTTTCCACCCCGTCACCATCGTTCTTCTTCAAAGCCAGGTTCACAGCTCCTTTTATTTTCTTCAAGCTCCAATTTCCAAAAGTAGCAAAAAGACTTCAGGAACTTCTGAGGACTTGTGTCTCCACAGACAGAGGCCAACAGCACCTACTTGGCTTCCAGAGAAACAACGTGGTGCAATGGAGAGATGAGACTGGATGAAGTGACCGCCCCATAGCACTAACTATCTGTGGGCAAAGTGCAAGGGGGTGTGTGGTGTGGGGCAGAGAGCACGGGCTTTGGGAGTCGGGAAGCACAATCTAAACCCGGGTTTGGACCTTACCAGTTGTGTGACCCTGGGCAAGTCACCGCAGCTCTCCGGGCCTGTTTCTTCATCAAATGAGGGTCCTGAATGGCATGGCCTCTGAGGTACTTCAAGCTCAACACCTATGATCCTATTATCATTTATCGAAGCTAGCAGGAGAGGAGAGGGCACCAGTCAGCCCTTCCCTACCTGCCTACGCTTTTCCATCACTGTCCCAAAATTCTGGAGGATGCTGGAATTCTGTAACACAGCAGCAGCACAAATCTCACCCTGGGGCTTTTACTTGGTTCACATCAACACACGCTTATTAAGCACCTACTGCATTCAAGACCCTAAACTAGGTGCCAACCCATAAGGCTGCTGGGGGAAAAAAGCAGCTAAGTCAGTGCAAGGTAATTGAGGAAAAGGTGGGGAAGAAGAGGAGGGAGCAGAGAAGAAGAGGAGGGAGCAAGGAAGAGCAGGCAGAGAAGAAGAGAGCAGGAAGGAGAGAAGGTAAGGGAGAAAGAAAGAAGAGAGAGTGAGGGAGAGGGGGGAAGCAGAAAAAAGAAGGGAAGGAGAGAAGAAAGAGAAGGGGAAGGAAAAAGAAAGAGAAGGAGGAGGGAGGAGAGGGGGAGAGATCATTGACAACTAGGGAAAAGGCAGAGATTGGGAAAGGCTTCACAGAGGATGTGGTGCCTGTGCTGAGCTCTGAAGGCAGATCCTGAGATGGAGATGAGAAGGGAGTACATTTCAGACACCGAGGATGGTCTAGCAAATGCAGAGAGCTTAGATACAGCTGTCAAATTTGGAAAAAAGCAAGTGAACCAGTCTGGCCAGAAGGAAGAGGGGTTGGAACAAGGTTGGAAAAGCAGTCTAAAGGCAGACTACTGAGGACCTTGAATGCCTGGCAAAATAGCTTATATATGATGCTGGGGGCACTAGGAAAATGAGCGAGTTGGCAAGTGACAGGGTCAAACCTGTGCCGTTCGAGTGTTATTCTGGCATCTCTGTGTGCAGGAGGGATTCGATGAGAGGAGGGACAGCCAAGGGGGCCAATTAGAAAGCTACTATCATTGTCCAGACCAGTGGTTCCCCACTTTCTCATTCTGTGAAACTCAACAAAAATGATGGGATGTGTTGTGAGTGCAAGAGGGGTAGCGTGGCATGGGGCAAAGATCATGGACCTTGGGAGCCAGCAAGACACAGTCTAAATCTGGGCTCTGACCTTACCAGCTGTGTGACACCGGGCAAGTCACCCCAGGGCAATATAACACACTGCTATTAAAGATTTGTTAGCAGCAGTCCTTTAGACCATAAATGGGAGCCACGGTCCAGACAAGAAGTGAGAAAGGCTTCAACTTGGCTGGGTGAGTGGAAAGGAGGCACACATGAAGAGCTGGTGGAGAAAGGCAGAAGGAAGAACCTGGGTGGCTGGCAGGACAACGGCGCACTTACAGATAGCAACAGGAGAGTCTGGAACAGGGCTGGCTGGGCTTAGTGGGGAAGAGGAGCAGCTTGTAGGAGGTAACTCAGAATGCCTATGGGACTGCCCTATGCAGAAGCCGGAGTTTACTCCGCAAAGAGCCTGGGGCAGCTCAATCTATGGATCCAGGAGTTATCCACGTGGGGAGTGGACCCATGGGAGCTCTGGAGAGGAGTGTGTGCTCTGGCAGAGCTCCCTCTCTTCCTTCTTTATCTCTAGATTGAAAAGCCTACGATCTTTCATGAATCGAGGGGATAGTGGATGCTATGGGAATGGATGGGATTGCCCAGGAGATCATTTAAGAGAAGAAAAGCAGAGTGAGAACAGCCCCTCGAGTACAAGGGCAGGAAAAAAAGCCAGAGAAAAAGCGTATGGAGCATTCAGAAAGCCCAGAGGAGCGCCAGGGGGTGTAGTGTCCCAGGGGTCAAGGGAGGGGAGAGCCAGCAGTGGCAGGGAGACCAAGGAGGCTATGGTCAGAAGAAAGGCTACCCAGAGGAAGCAGCCCTGGCAGACTGTAAGACACTAGAATGTAGACATGGTAGGGAAGTACCGTGTTTCCCCGATAATAAGACACTGTCTTATTAATTTTTTTGGAAAGAAAAACACCAGAGGGCTTATTTTCAGGGGAGGGCTTATGTTGTCCTGCCTCAGCTCTCCTCCGCGGCACTGCTCTCAATGGCGCCAGCAAGCCAATCACTGGGGAAGAACAGGATGACGCGCTCACTGCTGCAGCTCTGATTGGATGCAGCTCAGAGCGCGGCGTGCGTTTCAGGGTACCGTAATGTAGCGTGTAGCGCAGGGGATCACCTTCACTACAGTAGCAATCTCAATAGGGCTTATTTTTAGAGGAATCTTACACAGTAAGGGGAGGGCTTATTTTCGGGATAGGTCTTATTATCGGGGAAACACGGTAGAGGCAGGGAGGGTCTACGTAACATCATTTCTATGATCCTTTAAGGCAGGCAAACACCTGATATATAATTTAATACATGACAATATATAATACAATTATTACAATAATATAATAAGTAATATGCCTCATAAAAACCCAAAGAGGGGAGAGGCCAGAGGTATTATTATCTTCTCCTATTTTACAAAGGAGGAAACTGAGGCTCAGAGAGGTTCGGTCACTGAGGCTTCCAGAACTCTTCCAGGCTGCCTTTCATGAATACAGATGAATGGCATAAGAGAATGTATATTTATGTGACGGTGCACTCTGTGCAATAATGAACGCAGAAAGAAGACGATTTTAAAAAGACCGAGGAAGACTTGTATGAACTGATGCCAGAAGGAAGGGCAGCACCAGCAGAACAAGTTCTACTATGATGTCAATACTATGAAAAAGAACTGTCCTGAAGACAAGGAATGAGGCGAGCAGCCCCAGGAGCCTGGGGGTGCGGCACTGAAAAGCCAACAGCCATGAAGACCGTGAGAACTCGACCCGATGCCCATCCACGATGGCAAGGGGTCGGTGATGAAGCATGCCGCCTTCCTCCTGCCAGCAGGAGGGGCAGGATGCCCACAAACCATGGGAATTTGGGCAGACAGGCTTGGCTGTTACAAGGAATCTGGTTTTCTTCTCTTTTTTTCCAATGGGATGGGGGTAAGGTGGGAGGGAGAGTAAACACATTTCTGTTAATTAAAGAAAACACTTACAAAGGAGAAAGTTGGCAGGGGCAGGGGTGGGCCAGATGTTGCCTGCACTTCCGGATGAGGGCACTATATTATTAGCTTTACTCTGTTATAAGAGAGCTCTAGGGGAATATGGGTAATCTGGAAATATTTGTAACGTAAAAACAAAACTCACAGACAACATGGAAAATTTCTTCAGAATAAAGAGTACGGACAGTTCTTCTAAGGAGTTTGGCAGGAAGAGAGAGGAGGAAAAGCATCAGCTGGAAAGATTTGGGCAGCACAAGGAAAGGGGGATGATGGATGGAGCAGGGGGCGAGATCAGCCTTAGAGAGGAGGGCTTAGCTTCATGTGGGAGGAGCCTCCCACCTGACCCTGGGCCAAAGGGGACAGAGTGGAAGGGAAGAGAAGAGGAAGTGGGGGCAGGTCAAATCCAGAGAAGGGGGAGAGGTCTGCAGACAGGGCAGGACTGGGGGGGGGGTGAGGGGGCCTTCTAGGAGGCTGGGGAAGGGCCTGGAGGCCCATGTTTCCCCATCGATCCAAGAACAGGATGCTCCCAGGAGAGCTGAATCTTGGGGCTCTGAGGACAAGCTGCAGCTTTCAGTCCAGAGTACCCAATACCATCATATATGCATAGAGGTAAAAAGTGGAGCCCAGAAAGATGCCTGGTTTGGGCATGGACTGAATCACCAGAATCTCCAGACGGACAAGGAGGGGCTTCCCAGAGTCCCTCTCTTCTCTCCTTCCTAGGACGTCTCTCCTGGGCTTGGTGGGGAAGGTCCCCACTTTGCAGCTTTGTTGACGGACCATGCAGAAAGCCTCCGAGGGTCCAGCAGCCTCCGGATGGCTCTGGGGGAACCAGGGAACCTGACTCACTGGATGGGCCTTTTCCTGGCGACACAAACCATCTCCTCTTGGAGAAAACAAACACGCTGGGCCCAGGATGGGCCCCCGGAAGCTGCTGTCATGGAGTGCTGTGCATGTTTCCAGTCCAAATTAGGATTTTTCATTCAAATCCCTCCCACAGTCCTTGGAGACGCAGAGCTCACAGGCCTCTGAAGGCTTCATTGGCTGATCAGGAGCCTCTCCCTCCATAGAAACCAGGGTCACATCCATCACTCTTCTGTTGCTGGGGGATCAAGGGTCCCAGGAGAGGTGCATCAGGGCTCCGGCAAAGCAGGGGGGCTAGCATCCAGGGAAGAGAGAGCACTGAGATGACACCCTAAAGGCCTGAGGAGCCATGAAGAGGCTGAGCCTGGAACCAGCAATCTGGCCTTACTGTTTGTGGGACCTGAGCCTGTTTCCTTATCTGTAAAATGCAGGAGGGAATTCGAAGGCCTCAGTTCTTTCCAGGACTCTGAGTCAGAGACCACAGGGGCAAGCCCTGAGTCTTCCCCCAAGGACAAAGCGCAGGTATGGTAGGCCAGATAGTGACTGGGGGGGGGGGGGCCTAGGAGGAAAGAAGGAAGGGGGCAGAACCTGCTGAGCTCTCCCTCTGAGGCTGTCAGCAGACAATGGGAGGCAGGGCTCAATCGGGGGACAAGCTCAGGACTGAAGCCTGGCTCACTTCACACCCTGCCTGACCTTGGAAAAGTCCTTTCCTCTCCTGGGTGCCAGTGTGCTTGTCTGGGAAATGAGGGAAGGTTAAGGTCCTGGTTCCTCTCAGAGGGAGGGGGACAGGGGCCTAGAGGAGACAATGCAGGCTGGCCAATGAGAGCCGTAGATGGGTCGCTTGTAAAGAAGACAGAGAATGGGAAGGAGGCCTGGGCCTCATGCGGTCTTACTGGGCAGCTCTGGGAGGACATGCCTACAGGACCTCAGAGAATCACCCCCACATCACCATGATGACCACTCTGTCCTTTGGACTCTGTGAAATAACCCGAGGGGGCCAGCCCAATCCTGTCCTCCTGTGAGTGGAGGATGCCCGGATCTCAGTGACCCTGGAAATGGGCTGGGATGAGACCTGGCCTCCCACACACTCTGGGAAACCCTTTTCCACACAAACACTGCCCTCTGTGTGTGTGTGCGCACCTGGTGGCGGTCTAATGCCCCAGCCCTGTTACAGCCTCTGGCTACCTGATGCTCTCTCTTCCCTGTCCTGGCCCCTCAGGTGAGAGGAAGGTGAGATCATTAGGGAGAAGAAGGTGTTGGAAACTGGATCAGGCAGTGGGTGACAGACATCCCTTTTGTCCGTCCTGCCTCCCAAGCCTGGGAGGGGATGGCTTCAGGTCAAGATCAAGGCCATCATTCATCTCTTGAGGGTAGATCTGTTAGCGGGACAGGGGTTAGTTGTACTGTGCACTCGAGGGAGCCAAGTTTGGAAGGATGGGTGCTGGAGTGAGTCAGGTCGTGGCGATGGGTCCGAATTACCTGGGCATGCAGTGAAGCGGGATAGGTGAAAGCAGGCGGGGGTAGAGCAGGCGCCAACTCCGCTGGGTACAGAGGGTACGGGGCCCACACTTCAGGGGTGCTGGGATAAAGTGCAGGCACTGTGAGCTCATCTGCAAAAGAAGAAGAGGGAGCACAGGGTTAGTGGGCATCGGGAGTGAGGGTCAAAAGAACCAGCCTCCCCGGGCCCAGGCCCACCCAACCGCGACCCTCGGAGGCCAGGACGCGAGAACCACTAGCCTCTGGAGCTTGCAGCTGCCCTGGAGGAGCCTGGCGAGGGGAATCCCGAGGCAGGGCAGGAGACCAGAGATGTAGGAGCAGCAGAGAGAGAACAATTAGTGGGACCGGGAGAAAGAGGCTGACGTCTCTGGAAGAGCCACGAGGTAATGGCCTGGTCATACAAAAGCCGGCCCACCCTGGCCCAGCGTGCAAGGGGCTGCACACACCAGCACACCTGGGCGATGTCTCCTTCGCCGTTATGAGGGGGGTCCTATGGCATGGGCTGGGCAGGGAGGGCGATATGGAGAAGGGAAAGGGACAGACAAGAGTATCGGTGCCTCCTTTAAAAACGACCATTCCGTTTACCGCTGCCATCTCTGAGACCAATGGCCCAGGAGCCCAGACCTAGAGCTGGAAGGGCTTAACCAATCAATCAACAGTAAATATTAAGGGCCCACTATGTGCATGCACTGTGATAAGTCCCAGCCCTCAAAGAGCTTATAATCAAATGGCCAGAAAACACGCAAATTCATGTCTAAAAAGAAGCTAAAGCAGAAAGAATCATTAGCAGAGGGGAGGCCTGGGGAAGGTGTTCTGGGGAAGGCGAGATCTTAAAGGAGGCCAGGGAGGTCAGTGGTCAGAGAGGGGCAGCCGGACAGGATGGCCAGAGCTCAGCGGTGGAGGGGCCTTTGCCTAGTGGAAACAAGCCTAGCCCTGAGTTCTACAGACAAAGTGATGGAGGACCTAAGGGAGGCCAAGCCACAGCCTGAACTAATAACGGATAATCACAGCAATAAGACGGCCAGCAGTCACACGGATTTCACAAAGATTCACAAAACACTGTCCAAGTCAGCACTGTCTTGTGGGAGCCTTACAACGCCTTGGGAGGCAGGTGCTACCATGAGCCCCATCTGACAGATGCAGGAACCGTGGATTAAGTGACTTGTCATTTCAATCCAGTGGCAAGCACCTACTGTGTGCAAGGCGCAAGGGCACACGCCGCGGGCAGGGAGAGCTCAGCTCGCAGGCTCATTTCCACCTGGCCACATGGCCTTGGGACTTCTCCCCCAGCCCACCACAGGTGCCTACCTCCCCTTTCTGGCTTCCTTTCATGTGTTAACCCCCCCCCCCACACACACACACACGGACTGTAAGCCCTTGAGGGTTGGGACTGCCTTTCTTTATTCATATGTGTATCCCAAGTGGCTGGCACACAGTAGGTGCTTCATATATGTTTACTGACTAAACACTTATTAAGCACCTGCTATGTACTGGGCTGTGCTGCCTTAGTAAGCACTACATATTGTGAAGGAAAGGGGAAGCACCAGGAAGGGCCTCACAAGGCATGTGGTTCTGGAGCTGAGCTGAGAAGGGAATGAAGGATCTTGATGACAAGGGGGCAGCAGGGGGCAGCTGGAGCAAAGGGAACAGAATGCAGCTGCACAGGACAAGTAAGCCCACCCAGCTGGAATGTGGAGTGTGGGAAATGGTATAAGGAGAAATCCACCTGGCCAGACAGGTGGGAGAAGGTCTGTGTTGGTCAAACTCCAGGCCTGCAGCTCCAGCAACCAGGGGATGAACCTGGGTACCCGTGGGGAAGCCCCGCTCCACGAGCAAACTGACTGGCTACTGCTGCTAAGCTGGATGTGTTCCAGTGAGTGGCGGCACCAGTGCCTGATCTAGGCAGGCCCTAGAAAGGCCCAAGGCCTGCACGAGCCATCCTGTAAGGGGACCAAGGCCAAGGGAAGGCGTGGGGCTGATTAGGATGAACTGAGGAAGGGAGGGGGCATGGGTAGCATGGTGCTGATTCGAGTTCAAATCCAGTCTCAGACATTTCCCAGCAGTGTGACCCTGGACAATTCACTTTACTGCCTGCCTCAGTTTCCTCAGCTGTAAAATGAGGATCATAATAGGCCCAAGGTCTGCGGTTTTTGGGATGGTCAGATGAGATGAGACATGATGCACTTAGCACAGCATCGGGCACATAGTAGGCGTTTTCTAAATGCTAGTGGTTACTATTGTGATCACTGCTCCTGCTGCTACATGGGCAGCCACAGCATTGCATCAGCAGTGTTACATTGTTGCATCGGCAGAGGTACACTGATACATCATCAGTGTTACATTATTACATCATCTTTGTGAAATGGAAATGCAAATTTAAAGATCTTCCCTGCCCCTAGGCTAAACCTGGAGCCTGGGGTGGGAGGCTTGTTTTTCAGTAGATACTCTTTGATTGGGCACTGAGTCAAAAAGGTTGTTACATTCTCTGAGCCCGGAGAAGGCTATATAAGCCCTGATGTGTAGCTTTGTTTTGGGGGCTCACTTTGAGAAGTGTTCTGTGATTTGATCAGATGAGACTCTGGGAAGCCGTTGTCCAGAGCCCCCCTCGGCTTTGAAAAACCCAGATGTTGATTTGGTATGGATGTAATGGTTGGACAGTTTGGAAACCTGTCTACTTGATCTGTTTCTGTCTTGATAATTCTGTCTCTATACTCTGAAGTTCGGGGTGCTGACCTTTTTGCTCTGAACTAGGTAAACGATAAATGTTTGACTGATTAAAGTAAGCTTGTTAACCCATTTTGAGTTGCTTTCCTTTAGCAAAGCAGATCTAAGAACCTGTGTTGGCAGACACCCTGGGGACGCTTGCTGATACACAGTGTTACACTGTTTCATCATCAGTGGGGTCTGAGCAAACCAGGCCAGCAATGCTGATGAAGGCAGGTCCACAGCTCTGGCCAGGAGTGCTTGGGGTCGAACTCTCTGTCAGATCCCAGCTTCGGCAAGCCAAGGCGGGCAGGTCAAACGCTGACTGTCCCAGAGGGCTTCACGAGGACAGTCCCCAAGGTTGGCAAAGTCCTCCATCTTCCAAGGACTAAAGTCCCAGCCTGGAATTGCCAGTGCTGGGCAGAATGGTCAGAGGGGACCCAGATGGAAACAATGAATGGGTGGGTGAATGACTGGGGAGGGCAGGGCAGCCAGGCCACTCCCCGGGAGCTGGGTGCCAGGAGGGAGGCTTGGCAAAGGCTGCTGCTGTTTTGGCACCGTCCAGGCAAGGGGCTGCAGGAGGCCAAGGCCTTGCCGTCAAGTTGGGGGACGTGACAAACACTTGAGGAGGCAGAGGCTTCCACAGAAACTGCCATCTGGCAGGAGAGCCCGCCCACGTGCAGAAGACAACAGCTTCCACTGTAAAGGACCAGCCAGGGAGCGGCGGAGGGCTGGAGGAGGCCAGGAAGGAGGCCACTCCGAGGCTGGCCAGCCAGCACGGTTCTCTCCAGGAAAGCAAGGGACCAAGCTACTTGGGGCATTTACTGAGCAAAGGAGCAGGCCCTGCTGCCTGACCTGGGTACACCTCGAAAATCCAGAGGCCCAGGATGAAGCAGGGGCATCAGACCTTAGCACCGAGGGGTTGAGAACTCGCTTGTCAGGGCAGGGTGCCGACCCCAACCTCCTCTGTGGGTCAGTGTGTATCTGTGAAGGCTGGCCAGTCAGGAAAGGAGACGAGGGGCTCTTTGCATCTGTTCCCGGCCTGGGATCACCCAGCTAGGACTGGAGCTTTGCCTCTCTAGCTCCAAGGACCCCTCTGGTGGGGTGCTAGGTCAGCGCCCAGGACACCACGTTCTTGGTCACGATCCCACACAGCCAGCCAGCCACCCCTACCAGGGCAGGCACCTCTCTGGGGAGCCGTGTCCAGTGGAAACCAGCTGGGGAGAGCCAAGTCTCCTGCTTCTAAAAACAAAGATGTTACAGCTGTTCGGTGGAATGGGGTTTGAGGCCACGATAAGAGTCACTATTTCTACAATCATCCATTTTAGCCAGCCTGCTATTTTAAGATACTCAGTCTGCATCAAGAAATCGAGTCCCAGGAAACAGGAGACAAATCTTTAACCCTGACCAGCTCTTCATTTCTGCCCCATACATGAAAACTATTGGTGGGATGGCCCTTCAACATCAGGCATCCCTCTCCAAGCAGGCTCACGGGGATGCTTTCATTGAATCGTGGGGCTCCCTTTGACCTGGTTTCGAATTCTGCTTTCTGCCCCTCACTATCTCTTATGACCTTATACAATTCTGTTTTTCTTTCCAGCCACATCTTCATGAGAAGATAAGGGTCATCCCAACTCACACCCAAAACATTCCTTGTGGTTTCAAGTTAACTTTAATCTCATCAAACTGGCCTTGCTAAGTGTGTTCAGTTGTTCCATTAGGTGAGAATCTAGCTGTTTAATTTTCCAATTTATGCTCACTCAACTACCACAGCAGATACACAGAAATCAAGGGGAATGTCCATTGCCCACCTCAGCACCTTTGTACACACTGTGCCCGATGCCACCTGTTGAATTCATTTCTTCCCCTGAAGCCCAACCCAAACAGTACCTCCTCTAGGCAGTCCTCCCAGATTCAGCCTTTCCACTCCATCCTATTATAATGACCACCTTCCTACCCTCAGACTGCCCCCCCCTTCTTTCTTCTTTATCTCTCCATTGTACTTAGAATCTAATACTGGGCGTCACAACTCTGTCTTTGTAGCTTACCCCAGTGAGCATCCTGAGGGCAGGGGCTGGACATAGCCAACCCTTTTCTCTCCTTCTTGCCTGCACGTGGTACTTCATCCTGGGGACACTGAATTGGCTGGCTTGACCCAGTACCCTTCCACTGCCTGGAAGCCCCAGGAATGGAGACATCCTGGAGCAAAGACATTCCTCATCACTTCAGCCTTTGGGAGGAGCCCCTTCTGTGACACCCCCACCCACCAAAAGGGCCAGGGAGTGCTGAGAGCCCTACAGCTCTGCCATCCATCAGCTGCGTGACATTGGGCAAGTCATTTCCCTTCTGTGGGCCTCAGTCTACTCCCACGTGCTACACGCCCTCTACACACTACACAGCACGAGGCGAGGTACAGATAAAATAAGGCCGTAGGGAGGTGGGAATGCTTCACAAAACACTTTCAAAAGCCAACCTTGTACTCTAGAAGAAGGGAGGATAGATGAACACAGCCAGAGATGAACGGGGAAGAAACCCGGCTGGAAACAGTAACAGCAGCAGTTGAGAAAGCCTGGGCCCGACGAAAAATTCCATTCCAATTATTTTTAATGAAAAAAGAATCCATTGTAAACTTAGGAAAACAAACCAGCCTCGTGGTCAGGGGAGGTCTTGGGAGGACTTGCAAAGTGTGTCCCCTATGAGGCCTCCCCCAGTGAGGGGCTGCTCCCTGCCCCCTGAACGAGGCCTCAGAAAGAGCTGACTGTGGGGTGCAATCGCGAGAATGTACGGCCAGAGCTAGATGGGTCTTGGGGAGCATCTGGGCCCACACCCGTATCCTACCCGGAGGGAAACTGAAGCAAGGGACCAAGTATTCAGTACGTGCCTACGACATGCCAAGCACCGCACCAAGTGAAAAGAAATGTGTAAGGCAGTCTCTGCTCTCCAGGTACTGGGCTAACGACCCAGCATGCAAACTGTGCAACCTTTTGGCCAGGTGACGTTGGAGCTGGCAGAGGAAGGGCACTAGAACTGAGGCGCGGTGGGGGTGGAGGTGGGACGGGAGCTGAGCTCAGGAAGCCTGGAGATGGAGATGAGGAGGGAGGGCATCCCAGGGGTGGGGGACAGCCAGGGCAAAGCCTCAGTGTCTGGAGATTAGCCAGTGTCTCGGGATGGCCGTCACCCAGCTGACAGGTCAAACAAGAGGATGGGACCATGCACTTTGACGATCCTCTGGCCCATCGGTTAAGTCACAGGGCCTGGCATTGGGGTCACTCCTGTTGGGCTCCAGTCACCGCTGGGACCCAGGGCACGTGCCCACTTGCTGCTTCATGTGGAGACAGTTCAGGGGCTTTATTCAAAGGGGAGTTCAGGGGAAGCTGAATCAAGGAGAGGGAATGAATCCAGCCCAGGCTAAAAATCTCCACCGATATGGGCCCATGCTCCTCAGGAACCATGATGGTACCTGGGGATGCAGGTGGATAAGTCTGGAACCAGCTCCTCCCCTCGGGCCAGGCTCACACTTCTGCCCAGCGGGTTTTCATCTGGACAGGAGGAAGCCCAGAGTCAACTCTAGCATCCGGCCCCATTCCTAGGAGTCCGGGCTGGAAGAGCCCTCAGGGATTGTCATCTTTTACAAACAGGGAAACTGAGGCCCAAAGGGAAATGATCTTCCCAGGGTCACACCAGTACTCAGTAGCAGAGTCAGGCCCTAAGATTCCAATCCAAGCATTCTTTCTATGGGCTCATAGGAGAGGTTTGGGGAGCACAGGTGTTTCCCGATGCACAGGGAATGGGGGGAAATGCTGACAAAACAAAGAAAGCAGAGACAAACATCCTGCCCCAGGGAGCTACCAGTCTAATGGGGAGACAGCAGGCCAACCACTCTGTACAAACAAGCTACGGACAGCAGAGGGACAGCTGGAGAAGGAAGAGGGTGGGAGGGCTTCCTGGAGGAGGCCGGCTGAGGCCTGAAGGGAGCCACAAGCCTTCACCGTGTATTAGGGACCTCAGAATACAACAAGCATGAGAATGCACAGCATTAAAAATATACAGGAAACTCCTTCCGCCATGCACCTACCAAGTAGGGCTTAAGAGAGAGGTCCTTGGGCAGCCAGGTGGTGTGGTAGATGGAGTGCTGGGTCTGGAGTCAGGAGGACTTGAGTTCAAATCCAGCTTCAGACACTTACTAGTCATGTGACCCTGGGCAAGTCACTTTACTCTGTTTGCCTCGGTTTCCTCATCTGTAAAATGAGCTGGACAAGGAAATGGCAAACCCCTCCAGCATCTCTGCCAAGAAACCCCCAAATGGGGTAATAGAGTCAGACATGACTGAAAAATGACTCAACAATAAATGCTTACTGACTGATGAGGGCCCGATGGCAGCCCTCAATTCACTGATAGACATGAGGTCAAAAGAAAGGCCAGTGACTACCTTTCATCACATTAGAAAGCCAAGGTTAACATCATAACTGAAAATATTTACTAAAAAATATACCCTGGGACAGCAACTACATAGCTTCATCTTAGAAAAAACTGGCAAGCAATTGCATTGTTGGACCTGGGCAGTGGGCAATTTACTTGGAAAGCAATCGGGCAATATGTCACGTTATACCCTTTGACCTTATTACCTGCACTGTGTCCTCAGGATATATCAAAGGGAGACAAGGCCTGTCTGCAGAGTACATCCCTAGGAGCTCTGTGATATACAAGGCAGGAAAGAGAGCATATGTTCAAACGCAGAGGGACTGTTCTGCCCAGGCGCTGGCCTCTGGAATTCTCCCAGTCAAGTGGGAATTCATTTCCAATTAGCTACTCAACTGGCACATGCCAATGGTGTGGGGATCCCAGCCCCAAATGGCACGTTATTCTTTATCTGATTAGGCTGCTTTTGATAAAGGAGATGTAGTTTGTTTTAGTGTCTGGGGCAGACCTGTGATGTCATTAATGCAGGAACCCACTCAGCAAATGCAGGAGGGCAGCTCGGCCAGAGGCTGGACCTGAACCCAGCTCTCTGTGCCTCTAAGGCGGACGCTCTATCTGCCATGGTACACTGCTTCTAATAAGGGCATATACTTTTTTTTGGGGGGGGAGGTTTTAAATACAGTGGGAAGAGAAATGTGTTCTACACAAAATGTCTGGCAGGTGAGGAAATGACTCCATCCCTGTGCCTGTTGAGCTGATGGTCCAATGGGAACCCCCTTTGCTCCCTCTCAGGCCCTGGCCTGCTGAGAAGGGGACCCAGGAGGCAAGGACACAAGCGCTGGCTTTCTGCCAGCCTGCTCTTGGGGTCCTGGGAAATGTGTCAGCGTCATCAAATTCCTGGAGGTGAGGGGAGACCTCCAGGGATGGGTGGGAGGGTGGAGGTCAGGAATGCCAGAGCCCACAGCCCGGGCCCATCCTTCTGGTGCCCACTGCGCACTCATGTCTGCCTGGGGCCAGGCCGAAGATTCTGGGAATGTGGAGCACTAGCTCCCGCAGAAGGAGCTGCCTTGTTTATTTTTGTAAGGAACAGCCTGGTCCCTCAAGTGCTGAGACTAGGGCTTGCTGCCTCCCCGGCAACATCACGGGGGGCTGTGAGGAGAGGCATTCCATGCCGAGAACTAGTCCAGTACCTCCCGGGAGAACAAAGGCCCAGCCGGGCGTGACTGACCTTCAGCGCCCAGGCCCTCCCTACCCTAGCTCAGCATATTTTCTTCTTCGGGGTCACTTAGTCTTCCTGAGCCTCAGTTTCTCCACCTGTAAAATGGGGAGGAAGGGAAGGCAGTACCCTCCACAGGTTCCTTCTAGTTCCAAATTCACCTGCTTATGATACCTACTGTAGAAAACAAAAAAGAGATGGCCCCACGTACCAGAAGGTGACAGGCAACAACAGCCACCAGCCATCCAAGACAAACTCGGAAAATCTTTGCCAAAAATGTGCATTTCCTTTAGCTTTATGGGAAAAAAACAGAAACTGAGAGAAAGACTACAACCTCTGGTCTGGGGAACAGGAGGGACATGGATCTCGCCTGTGAGAAGGCAGAACTACTTGACCCCTCATTTTGCTTCTGTGTTCTCAGAGAAGGACAATCCCTTGGACTGGAAAAGGAAGTACAGAAATGTGACCAGGTAGGAGGAAGAGAGAGAGGGAGGGAGGAGGGAAAGAGGAGGGAGAGGAGGAGGAGGGAAAGAGGAGGGAGAGGAGGAGGAGGGAAAGAGGAGGGGGAGGAGGAGGGAAAGAGGAGGGAGAGGAGGAGGAGGGAAAGAGGAGGAGGGAGAGGAGGAGG
>NW_027186458.1:8848750-8866179 GCF_028583685.1 Petaurus breviceps papuanus
AGGAGGGAGAGGAGGAGGGAAAGAGGAGGGAGAGGAGGAGGAGGGAAAGAGGAGGGAGAGGAGGAGGAGGGAAAGAGGAGGGAGAGGAGGAGGAGGGAAAGAGGAGGGAGAGGAGGAGGGAAAGAGAAGGGAGAGGAGGAGGAGGGAAAGAGGAGGAGGGAGTCAACTTGCCCCTATGAAGAAGAGAACAGAAGACAGGCCAGCTCTCAAAGTCACGCACTGAAGTTATCCCGCCAAACCAGAAATTCTGGGTTCCGCGTGTGATTCTGTCTCATTCCATGTATATAGATGACATACATGTTGATACCATGTACACCTGTACATATATTTTATCTGGCATTTATTGAGTAAAGAGAAAACATGATGTAAAACAAGGAAGGAAGGGGTGGAGCCCCCCCTACAGGGGGACCATTTGCAGGAGCAGCATGGGAGAGACCACCCGAGGACAGAGAGAAGGAAGAGGTTCATGGGGTGAAGAAACCTGCTAAGAACCAGTCGCCACCTAGTGGAATGGTCTGGGTCCTAGTGGGAGGGGACAGCCTGTCCGTGGTCACTAGGGGGCACCATGCACAGAGTGCTGGACTCTGGAAGACTTGAGTTCAAATCCAGCCTGGGATATTTCCCAGTTGAATGACCCTGGTCACTTCACCACTGCCTGCCTCAGTTTCCTCATCTGTAAAATGGGGACAGTCACAGCTCCTGGCTCCCAGATTGCAGCAAGGATCAAATGAGCCAGTGTCTGTAAATGGTTCTGCAAACCCTAAATGCCAGTTAGCTCCCATCATTCACCTGGTGTTGCTGGAGAGGGCTTTAGGGAGGGAGGAGCCCCACTTGCTGGCTCCACCATAGGGGAGATTTTTGTTTGAGGACAGGCTGACCTGAAGGCCTCTGAAGGTCCTTCCAGCCCTGAGTTTCTGTGTTTAAGGGCTTCCTTAGGAGGGCTGGCACGTCACTGGAACCATGCAGAAGATTAATAGGTTGCCCCACTCACTCCAGTTAGATAAACAGTGAATACTTGGCAGGGCCAGCCAACATCCACAACTCCCCCCACCCCCCCGGCCTGGAGCCATTCCCACCCCTCGGATTCCTGCAGCCTGGGAGAGCAGGGTCTCCTAACAAAGGCCATGCCCAGGCCTTGCAGCACCAGGCAAGGACTTGTAAATCCATCCCACAGCTGCCTGGCCCGGATACAGGGGGCATCCTGATGGAACACCTGCTCGTTTACCCATCGATGATGGTGCTGCTCGGACCCAGGGACCTGAGTTATGTTAACCCACACTAGACCTCCTTCCTCGCCACACTGGGCAGGCCTCGGGGTGTCCTGCATCCTACCAGGCTCTTATACCTCTCAACCACCCCCCCTGGGCCTGAGCTCCCACATTCCCCAAAGGGAATGTTCATCTTCCCCATTTGATCCCAGAAGTAATGGGGGAGCTCAGGTGACCCAGCCACAGGGGTGAGGGCTGGAGCCTGGCCTGGGCCCCAAGCGAGTGCTCCTCAGACCCCACCGGAGAGGTCAGGCAGCTGCAGACAAGCCAGGGGAGGGGAGGACACGATGCTTCTACAGTCCTAACTCTCATGTGTTCTGATGACAGGGACACCGGGGCGTCAGGGGACGGTTCCAGACTGCAGCAGAGTTCCAGGCTCAATGTTTTTGAGAGAAGGAGAGACAGAACCAGAAAAGGGAGTGAGAGAACATTTCCTTCATGTCCTGCTTCTTCAAGCCCATCACAACAAAAAAGATCCTTCTAAAAAGCTTCATCAGCCCGAGGCCCGCCTCCTCCAAACAAGCGGCAATGTAGCAATTCTTGAGAGAGCCATGGGATGAGGTCGGGCCTCAGAGCTGGAAAAGACATCCAGCACTGTCTGGTCCATTCCCCCATCTGACAGAGGAGGAAACTGAGGCTCAGAGGCTGATTTGACCCACACTGCAAAGAAAAACCAGTATCCAAATCCAGGGTCCCCTCAGCTCTGTCCCTGCTGCCTGTCCCCCTAGGATGGGACCTGTGTTTTATAATTTGGGGGGTAGGGAAACGGGAGCCCACCAAGTGTCTAGAGGAAAGACAGAACAAGATATCTGACCTGGGCGGGGGGGGGGGAGCCATCTCCGGCTCAAGTACACAAATATTTCTCTCTCTACCCTTGAGCCCAGGCACTGGACCTGACGTCACTGGTACCAACTACCCTCTGGACACACAGGCCTCGATTTCTTGACAAATTAAGTCTGAGGGAGTTGCCCTGAACATTTGGCAGTTGAGTAACATGCCCAGGTCCCTCAGCTCTTTCTGATTCCAAGGCCAATCAATGTCTCTCTCTGTCCCCCATGCCACAAGCCTCTCAGGAAAGGAGGCCACACTCAAAGAGTCTCCTCAAAGCCTGCTGGGCTGGCCAACCTTCAACATGTACATGGCGAGGCTCGGTTCTGAGCATTAAACAGAAACTACCATGAAGTGGGGAAGTGGGAAACTAAACAAGAAGCCTCAGGATACCCCCAGCCCCGCCTGTTATATAACATTATTAAAACCCGGGCAACTCAAGGGAAAATTGGCCACTGAGGGCCCCCCAGCAGCCGTGGTTATTCCTCACTTACACCCTGCATGAGTGTCCATTCCTGTGGGCTGTTCCGTACTTAAATCGATTCCATTTTCCCTGCCACACTTGGGGTTTTCTACCAAGAAAACACCTGGAGGAATTAGTCTAATGCACTGAGCAGAACCCAATAAAATGAGCTTCTCAAAGCAAGGCGGCAGAGTGGCGTAGTACAGCCTGAGAGCCGTCACCCAAGTCACGGACAGGGGAGCGTCCAGTCCGTGTCAAACCACTGAGAAAGAACGAGGGGCGGGAGGGCCATCGGCCAGTTCAGTCTACGCTAGGCTCCGAGTGCTGCTGAACAGAGCTCACTGATCTCTGCCCATGCCATGGGATCCTTCTCCATCCTCACCCTCCTGGCATCTCCACTGCTGTGGGCAGCTGCTTGTGAAGCCCCACATCCAACCACAACCTAGTTTCCTATGAGGGGCCAAGCCTAGATTCAGGGTCCTTAACCTGGGGCCTGTGAGCTTGTTTTAAAAACATTTAGATGATGCATTTCAATATAACTGCTTCCCTTCATAACCTATGTATTTTATTCATTTACAAACATGATTTTGAGAAGAGGCCCATGGGTTTTATCTAGTGACTGGCACCAAAAATGCTTACGAGCCTTGCTCTGGATGGACGGGCTGGCCGGCTCTAAGGCAGGTCCCCAGCCAGCCTTCAATCTCCTGATCCAGCTTCAGGAGAGTGAACAAGAAAGGGCGCTCTGTCACTAGTCCTCGATGGCTGCTCTCTCTGCAGGCTTGGCCTGCTGGGGGTAAAGGCTTGCCAAGAGATGACCGGTCTGCATGCGCAGTCATAGGTGCTGTGTGAGCTACGTCCATGGGGCCATTCTGGATGGGAAACAAGCATACTCCCTCCTGTTCCCAAGGGCACAAATGGCTCTCGGGCTTGGAACCAACACAAAGGGAGCAGGAGCAAGGCAGGTGCCACTGGCTTCTCTTATCACGCCCGTTCTCAGCTCTGGGCAGTGCCACCCTCCAGGAGGAGGAGGATGGGAAGAGGGACGCTGAGCTCCCAGCCTCTCTCGCACCATCCCCAGTGGCGTGCCATCTTTCGGGGCCAGAACTCGGCTGCCGGCCCCCACTTAGTCTGCCAAGGACTTCGGCACACCAAGTCTGGCAGCCCAGAAGCATTTCGAGCGTCATTTAACGGCAAGTTTTAGCAGATGCATGTAAATGGCACTACTCATGGGTTTCCTCCCAGAAATGTCTAAGAAGGGAGGAAAGGACGCTGTCCTGATAAGAGCCCTGGGTCTGGAGTCAGATGAACTAGGTCCAAGGTCTGGATGCCATGTTTACTATAGTCAAGTAGCAGCCCCTCTCTGAGCCTCAGTTTCCCCATCTGTAAGCTGTGAGAATGGGCTGGAGGCCTCCAGGGCAGCGAGGTTCTCTGGGGTTATCTTATGTGGACAAACATCTTCCCTCTGGAGGACCCAAGGGCATAGGTACTAAATTCCACGGCCCCAGAGCCAGGAGGAGCCCTGGTGGCCACTGAGTCCAGCCCCTTCTTTCGCACAGGGGACAGGGGTCCCACAGGCCCAAGGTACAGAGGAGCCATCTTCAGATTCCCTATCCATCTGTCCAGCAGTCTTCTTATGAATGTACCACAAACGCCCACAATCTGCCTCAATCCAGCTTACACCTAGTGTTTTGACAAATAACAGCAAAGACCCAGTTTCCAAAGGCCTCCCTGCCATGTCAGAGGTGAGAGAAGATGAGCTGAGTCAGAGGCCCTGAATTCAAATACTTGTCAGGGGAAGTCCCTTCTCTACTTTCTGGCCCTCAGTTTCTATATTTGTAAAATGAGTGGGTCAGGAAAAACACTCTCAGGTCTCTTGGAGCACAAGTCTTCTGACCTAAGGCCACCCCACTAACTGTGGCAGAGGGATGTCCTCTCCTCAGGCTCATCCCCAAGCAGGCACTAACTCCCCAAAGAGTATTCGGGAGACTGATAGAAGCAGCGAGGGGCTGCTCATAAGACAGACAATGCCACGATCAGTTCTCCTTTCTCTGTGTGCCCTCTGGGGTGCCACGGTGAGGCCACCATTGGCAGCCATCGTAACAAAGCTCAGGTTTGCCCAGCTCAGCCTCTGTGTGAATCACAGACAGCTTGTCTCTCTTCCCTCCTCACTCCACCTCCTGCTGAACCTTCCCCAGGATTCAGGGGCCCGGGCATGAACTTGATACAAAGGGGGACAAGCCAGGAAGAAGCACAGGCTCTGGAATCTGCCCGGGCTTGCAGACCACCTGGGTGGTCTCTCTCTGGGCCTCAGTGTCCTGATCTGTAAAGCGACGTCCCTTTCAGCTATAAAATCCCACGACCCTCATGCAATTTCCTGCCGATAGCTATAAAGCCTTGGCAGGGCCGATTCCCAACGACCTCCCGGGGAAAACAAATTAAGAGGCCAAGAGACTTGATCCCATCATCCCCTCCCTCTACCCAGGTGCCCCTCAAGAGACTGTTTGGATAGCAACCTGATCTCAAGCCTGGCTCTGGACGGCTCCTTCCCCGCAGACACATGTGGAGATCTGGGTTTTAATATGGTGAATTTATTCATTTCCTAAGAATGTAGATTTGAAAAGAAACTGCAAGGAGAAATCCCAGCATTGGGCAGCTCTCTCCTATCCATGAGCTCTTTGACAGTGTGGGGAGCTCCCCCCTGCCAGGGCAGCCCATATGACCTGGGGACAATTCTCAGATCTACAGGTAACACTTGGCTTTTGCTAAAAGCAAGCCGATGAAACGGCAGCACAGGGGGTCAGTCAGAGACAATCTGCTTTTGGGGTTCTGCTGCGTGAATGGGAATTGGGGGGGGGGGTAAGAATAAAAATAATTTCAAAGGAATCTTCCTGCCCTCAAACCTAATTTGGCCTTCTTGACCCTCCCATCCTTGGGCCCAGGTTTTGCCCTGGGGGCCATACAGAATCAGGCTCATCCTGCCTGCCCCTGCCCACCTCCACAGGTCAGCATGGCAGGAGCCTGGATTGCCCCAGCCCAAGATATGGAGTAAAACAGAGGCCCCAGCAGGGCAGGGAAATGGGTCCACACCCCCCCCCAGAACCAAACAGGCTATCACAGACTCCCTCTCATCTCTGCTCCTTGAGGAGTACCAGCTGCTCAAGATGGAAAAGAAACACTGAGAGAAATAAAGCATATTTACTCTTCTCAAATCAGAAACCAACCTTGAGAATGAGCCCACTAGCCAGCATGGGCTGTTGACCCCCTGCAATGTGACTACTCCTGCTCTCTGTGCCAAGAAGGGAAGGGAACAACTGCTGGGTGACCAAATCTGTCCCCAGAAGAGATGTGGAGGTACATCTTCTTTCCACTGGAGATGTGGGTGTGGAATATTGCAATGGTGTCCAAGATGGTCCCGGGGGGGGTCTGCCAAACTGTTCTGGCCATCATCTTCGTCCTTGTGGTAAGGGAAGCCCCCACCTCAGGTCCCCAGAAGGGGCGTCTTTGGAAACATACGTGATGGAAAACCAAAGCAGAGACAGAGCACGGGCTCACAGGCAAACATGCCCCAGAAAGGGCTTCAGAGGACTTCCATCCAGAGGCAAGTCGAGGTCCAGGTGAAGGCTTCCAACACGAAATCCAATGCTCTCCTCCCTCCTCAGCCTCAGCCCAGCCCACATCACACTGCACCTGTCCAACCTGTCTGCCCTCTGCTTCTGAGACAGCCAGACTCTGCTGGCCAAGAGCTCAGAGAAATGGCCCGGGACATTTCCTTGCAAAAGAGAAAATGGATTGGTGACTTGCTTTCACACCATCTTCATTTCTGAATACATCCCTTCTTTTCCCCTCCCCAGCCCAGTGGGCCTTCCCCTGAAACAGGGATTAAAAGAGAAAAAAAAAGAAAGTCGATTCTTAAAACCACATGGCCTGTTCTGTCAGTGCATGGACTGGTAGTCTGGTAGTCCCCACCTTGGGAATGAAGCTTAAAGGTCGGTGTAATAAGGATCCTGCATCACAGCACGTGTTCTCACTGGACGGGCCTACCAAGGTCCTGACCTGGGTCAGCTTTTCCCCTCCCTTGCACTGTTCCACTCAGTGACTTCCTCAGCTCCCATGGAATTAATGACCACCTCTATGCTGAAGATTCTCCAGTTTACCTATTCTGCCCCAACCTCTCGCTGACCTCTAATCTCACATCTCCAGCTGGATGTCCAGTCAAACTCAACATGGCCAAGACAGAACTCCTTCTCTGCCTCCCAAATGCTCCCTGCCACCCCCTTCCCCATTACTGTTCAGGGAAGCACCATTCATCCTCCCAGGCCCTCAGGCTTGCAACCTATGAGTCAACCTGGATTCTTCATCTCCCCCTCCATATCCAAAGCCTGTCGATTCTGCCTTCATGGAATCTCTCACAATCACCTCTCTCCTTCTCTCCTGTGACACAGCCACTACCCAGTGTAGACTCCTCCTCACCTCATGCCTCAATTACTCGCCTCCCACCACTTCAGTCCATCCTCTATCCAGTCAACAAAGTGGTTTTCCTAAAGCCGAGGTCGTCTCCTAAGCCATATCACCCCCTAATCAATAAACGGCCATGGTTCCCTCTCACCTCCAGGATACAAGATCCTGTATTTGACATCCCAAGCCCTACCTTCTCAGACATTTTACACCTCACTCACCTACATGTCCCATTCCAATCACTGACCCCGGCCTCTCCATCTCTCGGCTCTGGCCATTCTCTCTGGCTGTCTCCCTACCTTGAATGCTCTCCCTCCTCTGCTCTGCCTGCTGGCTTCCTGGTTTCCTTTAAGTCTCAACTAACATCCCACCTTCTGCACACCCTTAATTCCAGGCATTTCCTCTGATTCCCTGTTTGTCCTGTATATAGCTTGTTCGTATACGTTTTTTACGTTTTAATTCTCTGGTTAGATTGTAAGCTCCCTGAGGGTAGGGACTGTCTTTTGCCTCCTTTTGTACTCTCAGTGCTTAGCATGGTGTCTAGCACATACTAGGTGCTTAATAAATGTTTACTACTAGAAGGGCCCTTATGGATCACCTAGTCCACTCCTCCTACAGCTGAAGACACAGAAGCCAAGGCAGGTGAAGTGATTTGCCTAGAGATCACAAGAAAGTCAATGACCCAGGTGAGATCTCAACTTAGACCCTCTAACTCCAGCCCTCTTTCCTCAGTATCATCGTTTTTCCTATTTTCACAGCTGTCATCATATTCTTTCCCTTCTGCTCATTTCACTCTGTCCCAGTTCACAGATTTCTTCCTGGGAATCTCTGTCATCATCACTTCTTACAGATGGCAATATTCCACGACATTCCTGTGCTACAATTTGTTCAGCCATTCTTCAACGGGTGGGAACTCACACTATCTCTAGCTGCTGGTCTCTACCAAAAGGGTCATTATTACATTTCTGTCTATATTATCTGTCTCCGATCCTCCTGAAAGACAGTGACTGCTTAGAAGATGTCACCACCATACACCTTGCAGTGAAGTCTCTAGGTCAAAGTGTGTGAAGAGGTCAATTGCTTTCCTTGCATAATCCCACATTGCTAGAATGTGTGGACCTAGAATGGAAAAGTGTGCCGTGTGATTTTTACCTTTTGTCATCCTTGCCCATTTGCTGGGTTTGAGGTGAAACTGCAGAGTTGTTTAGATGTGCATTTTTCTTTTAAGAGGTGAATTGGAGCCATCTTCCCAATGGCTGTTAACAGTTTATAATTCTCCCTTTGAGAAGTGCTCATATGTATCCTATGACAATTTATGCAGCCAAAGGATATTTCAAGGGCTGTTCCCATTAATAAAAGCAAAATTTGAGCTTCAAGGGCTTTCAATAAACTGTCTCTTTCTTTGATGACCATGGTAATGCAGGGAAGGGCAACAAACAAGAAGAAAGGAAGAAAATTACAACAAAAAGTCCAGTGTTCTCTGGTCTAGATGCCAGTGAGGAAGAAAAAGAGTTTTGTTTTGGTTTTTGGGTCAATTGGTTTGTCATCAAGGTAGGCTCCATTTCTATGCGTAACTGGAAGGGTGCAATCTCAGCAATACCCACCATAGCACGTCCCCATTCCTGCAACAGTTTCATAGAAGTGCACGGGGTCATCAAAGCCTCATGGATTTAGAGGTAGGAGGGACCCTAAAGACCAATCCTGTCATTTTGCAGATGAGGAAACTGAGGCTGAGAGAGGTTAAATGGCTTGCTTTGAATCACTTGTCCCAGAGCTGGTGTCAAAGGCATGATTCAAAAACCCAGGTCCTCTCAGGCCACTCTACTGTGCCACGTAGAAGTCAAAAATTTAGAACGTAATTAAGAGGGAGAGGAAATAAGACCACGTGCTCTGGAAATCAAGAGATATGAAAAGAACCAGAGGCAGGTTCCAAGTGGGTTGAGTAGATTCACCCTGGAAGGCTTCTAGAAAGACATGGACGAGAACAGCAAAGCATAAGCAGATGCGGTAACCTAGAATCTTCCTGGGGTGAGGAGAGTGATGAGACGTTCAGATGAGATCCAGGAAATGCCAAAGAAGTTACTCCTGAGATCATGGCATCGCCTGGCTCCATGAGTTCTGTGTTTACGGCATTCTTCTAGGGTCCCAAATAACACATTTCCCTAGATAATGGACTGGCCTGATGGTGAGATGTGGCCAGGTGACATTTTCTATGCCCTCTAAAATATTAAACAATATTTGTGTTATCATGGAAGTGACTGGAAAGAAGTATGGACCTCCTGAGTAGGAGAATGTTAGAATTCTAAATCCCACTTATCCCAGCTCAGACAGCATTCCTAATGGAGGAGTCATTCAGATACCAAGCTTTCCACCTAGGCATCTGACGCTGCAGGTGGAGAAAAGATAAAATACATTTTGGTTCTGTTGCTAACAGACATAAAACCTACCAAAACCCTTTAAAAAAAAGACACTGATTTGAGACAGCGCCATGTGGGAGGAATGGGAGTGGAGAAGGGGGAGAGGCTGGACTTGGATGGAAGGGTCCTGGCTTTGAGGCCTGTCTTCAAGATCACTGGGGCCAACTCTCTCATTTCACCTATAGCAAAACTGAGGCCCAAAGGACTGGGCCCAGGTCCTTCAACTCCGAACCCTAAGCTCTTGTCTCCATGCCTAACCAAGGAAATCTATACATTTAGTGTCATGATTCCTGGAGGGATGGCGACGGAAGTGCATTATTGGTCAGCATGTGTTTTCTGTTATGGAGTCCAAAAACAAAATGCTTCAGCTTCCTTCTGGACACAGCCTGCTGGCCTGCAGGCCCTTCTCCTTATCCTGCCCAATCTCTAGGGGATATGGCTAGGCCCCTCCCAGATGGGAACCCCAGACCAGAGCTACTTCTAGCCAAGAAGACTCTGGAGTTGTCCAAGGTTCTGAGCACCTCCCTAAAAGGCATTGGGGAAAGACCCAAAGGGCTGTCCTCTGCAGCTACAGAGATGGGCAAACACTGACCATCCATTCTCAGAGCCCTGGAGGCAGGTCCAGACACTCGGCTCTGATTCTGGGCCCTCTACCCACAGCTTCCTCCCTGGACGTGCAGCAGAAGGCATGCTAGCTATCCTCAGGTTCCAGCACTCCTCCAGCCCAGCGAGCAGGTCAGTGGTTGGCAGCTCTGCTGTGCCCATTCAGAGGGGCTCCCACTCTCATCTCTGAGAGCCTGGGTCAGCCATGTTCATGCCCTCTGCAACAGCAGCATTAAGGAGATTCTTGGTGGTGCTAGCTGAATCCCTGAGGAGACAGGTCTGGAAATCCCAGCATGCCAAGGGAAGAAGAGAGGTTGGGGTGGGACCAGCCCATGTACCCTGTCCCGGTGCATGGTCCTTCCTCCAGCACCCTGGCCAAGCAGCTAACCAGCCCTGGATGGCTTTCACCAGTAAGGATGCCCCTGAACAGGGGGTGCAATCTGCTTGTCGTGGTCACTCCTGGCTCTGCCCCCTGGGGCCAGGCAGAACAAGGGAGGCATTTTCAGAAGACACTGACTTCAAGCCAGAGAGTTCAAATCCTGATGCCCAGGCCAGCTCACACAACCCTCCTGGGCCTCAGTTCCTCTTGGACAAAATAAAGGGGTTTAATTAGATGGCAGTGGAGGCCCCTGAAGGCTTGATATCTGTGATTATGGGGCGTGGGAGAGGGAAGGGGGAGCAAAGGCTGATCAGGCCCCTACTACGTTATGTGCTGGGCACTGCTACGGACTTGAAAAACATTCTCCTGTTTGATAGTTTATCTGACCCAAACCATAAACAAACAAGGAAGACTGCCCCAACGAAGTGGTGATGCGTGAAGACAGTGATGGTGTCCAACATACATCCCCCCTTCTCTGGGCTCAACATGGCCAGATCCAATGGACTGGAACCAATACCTAACCACAACCTGAAATAATGTGATTTCTAATACGTATGACCACCTGACAACATTCTCATTGACACCAGTGGGGCCCTGGCTGTACTCAAAAACCATGCTATGATACGAGGAGAAAAGGGCACATTCAGTACAGGACCCCTCCCTGACCCGCCTTCCTGGGGGACGAACTGGAGAAGGAGACGTGGCAAGCCTTGGGTTCTGATGCTTGGTCTGCCAAGCACCTGCTGTGGGACTTGTGGCAGTTGCTCGACTCCTCTGAGCATCGATTTATCCATCCATAAAATGGGGATAACAGAGCCTGACCATCTGGTCTCGTAAGGAGGTTGGGAGGACCAAGTCAGAGCGCATTCACAAAGCCCTCCCATGCCAGGTCACCATCAGCCCTCTTCCATTAGAAGAGCATCTGCTTTGGGTGCTACACTGCCAGGGTCACTAGCCAAGGTCTGGAAAGATACTGCACAGGGCCCTGGATTCCACCTCCACATCCCTCCAGCGGACATCACTCCATCCCTCATGGAGGAGCCTCAGGATTCCTTCTGGGAGCCCCTGGGCCCACTGCTCCTGGGCCTGTGGCCCAGACAAGGACCATCTCTGTAAGATAATCCCTCTTCTGTCTAAGCCAGCCATCTCCTGAGCTGGTAACACCAACGCTCTCACATCCTCCCCCAAACAGAAGGGCACACTGACAATCGGCTCTGCTCCCAAGGGTGGTGGAAGAAAACTCAGCTCTGCTGATGGCTCAAAGGGGCCAAACCCCCGAGGAAATGGACCACGTTCAGCGGGGTCTATGGGTGGCCAAGAGAGACACCATCATCCTGGTCACTGTCAAGTCAACTGCCAAGCCCTCTGCAGCCAGAACCTGGAGTTCCCTCCAACAGGCTCTGCCCCACACTCCATCCAAAGGCACAAGTCTGCTTCATAGCCTGCTGCTGCTGAAGAAAGCAGAGCCCCGTGGCCCACCTTCTGGGGCTGAGGCTCTCCAGACAGCAGATCCCACCTGTCCTGGGACTGTCCGTAGAGCCTGACCCAAGACGGGTCTGGCTTTGGCTCCCCAGGGTCAGCCCCACGACAGAATCAGAGGGCAACACTGAAGCATTCACTACTCACTGTGTCAACCCATCCTGCCACAGTTGGGGTGTGTGTGTGTGTGCGCGTGCATGTATTGTGTGTATGTACTGTGCATGCATGTGCATGTGTGTGCATGTGCATGCATCGCATGTGTGCTGCGTGTGCATTGCACAGGTGTGCAAGCACATATGTGTGCATGTATTTAGTGTGTGCGTATGTACAAGTGCACGTGTGACTGTGCATGTGTTGTGTGCATGCACGCACATGTGTGCCACGTGTGTTTGTGTGTTCCGCGCTGTATTGTGCATGTGTGTGCATGCACATGTGTGTGTGCATGTGTTTAGTGTGTGCAAGTGCATATGTGTATGTGAGTGTGTGTGCGTGCCCCCACGCTTCCCAACTTACACGGCTCCCTGGCGATGAACTGAGGGGCGGTGCTGGGCAGAGGAGCACTGGGGTTCGGGGTCCCCACAAGCTTGTTCTTCGCCATCTTCGTGTTCGCTTTGGCAAACTCTAGTCGCAGCGTCTGGGGAATTTCGGGATCGAAGCGAATGCCCTGCCGAGAGAAGGAACAATGGCAGTGTTTATGCTGTCTCAGAATCCCACCTGAAGACTGAAAAAGCCACCACACCAGCCAGCCGGAGGGGGGCCCTTCCTGGCACCCTCGATGACCCAGGGGTTCCAGGCCACCCCAAGCGGCGCCGGCATCCTCGCCCTGCAGCACAATTTCCCCAACATGGCTTCCACTGTTGCTGCAAACGTCATTTTAATACTTTTGTGCTTAGGAGGAGATTTAAGGTAAGATTTAGAAAAACCAACGAGGATGCTTTATTCCATGCACCAGACCCTTCCCAGCAAGGGCCCAAACAAACCCGCCGAGCCACCTCTGGAGAAGTCAGCCTGCTGATCGCTAGTGGGAGGTCCTGCTCACCTCTGACCTCGTAGCCTGGCGGGGCTGACCGCCAGCCCCACTCTGGGCCTCTGAGAGCTGCCTTCGCGTGTCTGCCTGACAATGCCACTGGGCCAGGATGCCCTTGGCACCTCTCTGGACACAGCCTCCTGCACTTTTCACACTGCTCACTCCTGCCAGAGTGGCATTCAGACACAGAGGGGGGCCCTCCCCAATCTTTGTGCCCTGCAGAGAGACTCTACATTGATCCCTTCAAATGGATTTCTGGGAAGACTGGGAAGAACTGAGGTGGAGTGAAACAAGCCAAAGGACGAGCTATACAATGATTTCAACACTGTCACTAAAGTTATATGACTGTTAAGAAAAAAAAAGAAAAAAGTTAAAAAAGAAAACAACTTGAAAAGACTTAAGAATTGGGATTGACTCTAGGAGCCCAGTGACAAAGCCAAGTCACCCCCTCCTGGCAGAGGCAATGGTCTCTGGCTGCAGAGTGAGACCCATTTTTAAACAGCCAATACCATTCAAATCTGATGTGCTTGACTGTAGGTATATTGCAGGGGACGGCTTTCCTTTGGATTAGCTGGTAATACTGTGGGGGTGGCAGCGATGCTTCCCCCCACGAGGACAAGTACCAATGAAACATCTATTAAAAATCTAAATGAGAAGGAAGACATCCAGACCGGACCAGAAACAAACAGGGCCAGGTAGGGACTCGTGTGTTAAGTGTGATGGACGCTGAAGAAAAAATACCACTGTGTTTCGTACATTTATCAGCTTCTATATGTGCAAAAGTTAGTTTGTTGGTGACTGTTCAAGGTCGTAAGGAAAAAAACATTTATGTAAAGAGGGATTTCAAAACTTGCTCCTTATATCCAGGGCAACAGATGAAAGTGTCACGTTTTAAAAGCTGAGCCTGGCGCTGTCTGAGATGCAGAGAACAGCTACTGGAGGACTTAGGACAAGAACAGCGGCTGAGGGCAGGGGAAGGGGAAGGAGCCTGTGTACCCAGCACTGTGCCGAGTGCCTTCCCAATCACTGTCTCAGATTATCCTCACAACAGCCCCGGCAGGTGGGGGCTGTTAGGAGCCCCACTTTGAGGCAGGCAAAAGTGAAGTCACGTACCCAGAGTCACATGGCTGGAAACTACACACACTTAAAAGGCTGGATTTGATGGGAAAAGGTCTTCCTGACTCCAGGCTTAGTGTTCCATTTACTGTATCACCAGCTGCCTCCAGTTATCCAGCCTAGCTCAGGCATGTGCAATAAGAAATCTGAGAAGGGAAGGTCACCCCTCAAAAGCTCCATCCATTTGACAGGTGAGGACCTTGAGGGACAGGGAGGTGTGGTGACTTGGCAAGGGTCACACAGCCAGGGTGCACTAGAAAGGGTAGGGCTCTTCTGCCATACTGGGGGTATGTCCAAGGGTGCTGGCTCAGCCAGGAAGCAGGCACTACCAGCAGAACTCCATGGGGGGAGGTTCCGCAGCTGCCACTGAGCTCTGAGCCTGCCACGGGCTTGGGACTCGACTCTGGCAATGTCTACTTGCTAAGTACCCTCCTCCTAAGCTGGGCACACAAGGCTTTCTACAACACACCTCCAGTGTGCTTTCCAACCTTACTGCATGTGATTCCCCCGTGTCCATTCCAGAGTCCAGCCAGAAGGGATTATGTGCGGTCCCAAGGTCTTATCCTGGTCTCCTTACTTTTGCTAATATACTTCCCTGGTGTATTTCATCTGGGTGCCCTGATGAAATCCTCCCAGGTCCATCTCAAGTACAAGGAAGCCTTCCCTGATCCCTTGGGCCACAAGTGATTACATTCACCATGTAATGTCCTATTAATAATTAATAATACGCAATTCCTCTATATCCTAACTTACACTCTAACCCAGCATTCTCTCCCCACTCCCACGGCCCCAGCCGAGCTCAGACCTTCAATGCCTCTTACCTTCTGTGAGTCTAAGCCTTCCAATGAGCTGTCTTGTCTCCCTTCTCTTCCCTCTTCTGATATTTCTAAGGCACAGATCTGACCATTGCACTCACCTGATCCAAAACCCTCAGCGGCTCCCTATGGTCTCCAGGACACCTCCCTTTGTTATTTAAAGTCCCTCTGGGCCTGGCTCCCACTTATCTCTGCAAACTGTTTTCACATTTTCTCATTTGTCACTCTGACACTCCACTTCCTGCCACACCATGTTACATAATCTCCGGGGGGGGGGCCCTCTCTCAGCCAATACAACAGCACTGCAGTAAGCCCCAGGCAGGGTGCCAAGAGCTGAAGATGCACAGAAAAGCAGAAGACCCTTGTCAGCTCCCCTAGATCCCTCGCCCACGCTTCTCCACAGCAGCTCTGCCCCTGCTCTGAGTTGAGAATGCTGCCCTACGTGGACAGAAAACATGGCGGCCACTCACTAGGCGCTCCCTCTGCTCCTGTCCTTTCATTGGTCCGGTGCCTTCTACCACTCTCTTCTCCTTCACCTGTCCCACGTGAGGCAGGAAGTGGTCTTCCCAAGGGAGTCCATGCAGCCTCCACTGCCCCCTCTCCCTCACTACTGGCCCCTTCCCTGCTGCCCACAGGCAGCCCATGTGTCCTGATGCTGCCGTTAGAGCTGGCTAGCATCCTGGATCTCCCCTGCAGGCCGTCTACACTGGCCGCCTCTACTTTCCTCCCCTCACTGTTTTCACTCTGACTCACCATTCCACTGAATGTGCTCCCTCCAAAGCTACTCAATCTCTTGGCCACCCAACATAAAGGCCTTTTCTCCATCCTCCTCTGGGGCCTCTCTGTACCTTTGGCATGACGATCACTCTCTCCTGGCTCTCCTCCCACTTCTCTGGCAGCCCCCTCTCTGGCTCCCATGTGGGACCTTCAACTAGCCATACCTGCTCCCTCACAAGAGACTAAGATCTCCCAAGTCCTGGCATGTTCTCCCACTGTCCTCCCGCCCCAAATGCTCTCCCTCCCCATCTCCTCCACATCCCAGCTTCTCCAGAAGCCTGTCCTAACCCCTCTGAACCCCAGTATTAGAAATCTCGACCTCCCTTGTTTGCATGCTGTCTCCCCGACGGACTGTAAGCTCCTCAAGGGCAGTGCTCAGGCACACAGTAGGAGCTTAACAAATGCTTGCTGATTTGTAGACATCTTGAGGACAGGGCTCATGCCCAATGCCAGCCTCAGACTCTTCCCTCCTGACTGAATCCAGGTAACCCCTCTCCTCCATCAGAAGAGAGCCTTGAGCTGGCTGTATTCTGAAATGGCAGAGGGCAGCCCCATCTGGGCCCTTGGCCTCTGGGCATAGAGCCCCAGAAGCCCCCAGGAGGCCTAATCCGTTTGTCTCTAAGACATCGGCCTCTAGCAGGACAGTGTGAGAATGTCCCGGGAAGTCGTCTGCTCTCCCAGGGCAAGGGTGCGGTGGTGGCCGTGTCCATCACTGCACCCCCAGGTCCCAGCCTGGGGCCTTGAGCTCAGTGGGTGCTTAGCAATCATCTGAGAAGCACCCTGGCTGCCTCTCCCGGGCCTGCCTCTCTCTCAAACGTCCCATTTTAGCAACCCTACCATTGTGTCCCTCATCAACGCTCCAACATCCTTTTAAAAAAAGCTCCTTCGCTGAAATGACCTAATTTGCTTGGCAGCCCAGGCAGGGGCCGGAGGCTCAGAACCAGTCACATTCCACTCCCATCTTCAGCAGCAAAGCCTTATTTGGCAATTGATATCCTGCCTTGGGATTAGCCCGGCCCCAAACTGTGTAGATGCACAAGGGGGAGAGGAGGCCTGGGGAGGGAGCCAGCAAGGGGAGAGAGGAAAAGAGATGGGAGAGGTAGAGAAAGGGTTAGAAACGGAATCTGCCTGGGGCTTCAGACACAGCTCCCCATGCCAGGGCTTTCACACCAAGTGTGGTCAGGGGGAAATTCTAGGACCCAGAAGGGGCCTTCAAGACCACTGAGCCCAACCCTTTCACCTGAAAGAAAGGGGAACCCAGGGCCTGAAGACTTAATGGCTTCCCCAGGGCCACTCCCAATAGTCAGCAATGATCCCACTTTTCAAAATCCCTTTTTTCTCAGCTGATCTGTTATTGAAATGCTCCCGGCCACTGCAAGCTCCTTCCTCTCTCCCCCAAGTCCAGAGGGTCTCAGGAGGGGCTCCTTATCCCCATGAGCAATAGAACCAGGTGATCTCAGAGATTTGTCAGCTCCACAACCAACTGATCAGGACCCAGGGATCCAATCTCTACCTCCTGGCTTCCTCCAGGGCCTAGCCAATATTCCACCTTCTGCAAAGAGCCTTTCCCAGGCCTCCCCAAACTTACTGTGTCTAGACATGGTCATGTTGTCTCTCCCATCATCATTCACTCTTTATTAAGCACCTACTATGTGCCGCACACTGTGTAAAGGGCTAGAGATACAAAGGAAGGGAAGAAGGAGGGAGGGAGGAAGAAAGGAAAGAAGGAAGAAAGGAAGGAAGGAAGGAAGGAAAGAAGGAAGGAAGGAAGGAAGGAAGGAAGGAAGGAAGGAAGGAAGGAA
>NW_027186458.1:8866189-8880817 GCF_028583685.1 Petaurus breviceps papuanus
AAGGAAGGAAGGAAGGAAGGAAGGAAGGAAGGAAGGAAGGAAGGAAGAAGGGAGGGAGGGAAGAAGGAAGGAAGGGAGGAAGGAGGGAAGGAGGGAGAGAGGAGGGAAAGAAGGGAGGAAGGGAGGGAGGGAAGGAGGGAGGAAGGAAGGAAAGAAGGAAGGAGGGAAGGAGGAAGGAAGGAAGGAAAGAAGGAAGGAGGGAGGGAGGAAGGAAGGAAGGAAGGAAGGAAGGAAGGAAGGAAGGAAGGAAAGAAGGAAGGAGGAAAGAGGGAGGGAGGAAGGAATGAAAGAAAGAAGGAGGAAGGAGGGAGGGAGACTGGACTAAGACGCTGGATTGGGAGCCCCTGGGAATAAAGACTGGGTTTGGGTTTTGTTTGTGCGTTGCCTTTCTCTGTATCCCCTTGGTGCTTAATAAATGCTTGCTGAACCGTCCAACCAGAGCCCATAAGGGAGAGGCCACTTCCAGTCTGGGAGTCTCAGTGTCACAGACTCAGAGCCGGTGAGGATCCCATTTTACAGACGAGGAAACTGAGGTCCTGATATTCTCTCTGAAATAAGATTTGTGAAGCACTTAGCACAATGCCTGGCATCTAGTAGGTGCTTAATAAATGCTTGTCTCCTTTTCCTTTCTCCATGATTACCTTTTCCCAAAGATTTCAAGCTATTATCAGGAAGTTTTTGGAGAAGCAAAAATGGTTCACTCACCATCGAAGAATCAATGAAACTACAAACCAAGAAAGTGCCAAAGAGAGCATTCCAAGGGCTGGCCCCCAAAGCTGACCCGTCACAGTCGTTGTTGGTGGGCTCTGAGTGCGAGGCCCACAAGGCCAGCCAGCCAGGGCAGCTGACGGCCTTCTGGATGCGTTCAAGCCAAGAAATGGCTCTCACCCTCAGATCCAGTGATCCAGCTCCAGGAACACCACCCAAGGAAGTTATTACTGAAGCAATCTGTACAGCAAGATTGGGAGCTGCTCAGCCAGCAAGAGCAAAATCTTGGGAGCCCGGGGAGTGCCCCAGCCCACTGGCGAGGGGCTGAGGACACTGTGAAATCACCTGTGATGCAAGGTGCTCTTGACTCAGGGCTGGCGGCCACCAAGATGGAGAGGGAAGGGGCAGACCCCAGAGGGAGGAGAACCAGACAGCCTGGCCACAGGCGGAAAGCGGGTGACGAGGACCGGGGCCGAGTAGGCGGGCGGTCATGGCTATGGTCTGTCAAGTTCAGGGAATCATTTGGAGCTCAGGGCTTTTTAAAGGCAGATTGGGGGCACAGCGTACAAGGTGCTGGACCTGTGCCCAGGAATACCTGAGTTCAAATCTAGCCTCAAATCCTGGGGCAAATTGTTGCATGCCTGTCTGCCTCAAATGCCAAATGGGCATAACAGAAGTTCCTCCCTCCCCGGGCTATTGTGGGGATCAAAGGAGATATTCGTAAAGCGCTTAGCACAGTGCCTGGTACACAGTGTGTGCTTCCTAAATGCATGTTCCCTTCCCCTTCTGGTTTCTTTGCCATTGTGGCAGACGTTATTAAGCTTCAGATAAAAGGCCAAGGGCTGCCATCAGCATCACTGGAGGGAAGACCCACTCCACAAGGCAGGAGGATGGGGGGGTCAATGTGGTCAGGACAGAAAAAAGATGGGGTATGCCCCACTCCACACAAGGACAGTCTTGGCCTCAGGATTGGAGGACTGCTTGTTCTACGGCCTTGCCTGTCACTGAGACTGAGCTACCCAGACATCTCCTTTGGGAGATGACTCCTGTGCAAGCCTCTCTGGGCCTCAGTTTCCTCCCATGTAAAATGTAGAGGCTGACTAGGTGGCTTCCAAGGTACTGCCAACCCCAGCCAGAACATTAAGGTTCACTGGGGGCCTCGTGGCCTTGAGCTTGGCGAGGACAATCCAGAGGCTTGAAGGACAATCCAGTCCTTGAGGTTCTGACCTTTCTCACGAGGCAAGAACCAATACCAGGCAAAAAATGACCTCTGTGAAGAGGTGGTCCAGAAGAGGGCTCTGGGAAAGGGGAGGCAGGAGAGTGGAGAAGTCTCTTCCCTTCAATGGGGTGGGAGAGGGGAGTGTATCAGGGAAGGCTTTCTAGAGGAGGAGGCACCTCAGGTGGGCCTTGGGGAGAAGTCAGAGGGTGCAGGAGTGCCCTCCAGGAATGGGCGGGGACAGAGGAAACAAAGTTCTAGAAGCCCAAGATGGCGGAACCCAGTGTGGCTGGAAGGCAAGAGTCCTAGAACCCAGCAGAGGAGCCCAGGAGGCTCTGCCCATGACCTGGTCTTAATTCTGTAGGGCCATACATTCTGTCCTGGGTAATACTGAACCAGACAGAGAATCTAAATTCCCTAACAGATGATGTGGCATTTTGCTTCCATAAGGACAAACTTCCTGACAATGGGGTCTATCCACAGGTGGTCTTGGCTGCCCGCATTGGGGTGAGCTCCCTGTTTGCTGGAGGTGTTCGAGCTAAGGCTGGATGACCAGTGTAAGGGGCTGCTTGGCTGGGATGGTTTTCAAGGTGACTCAGCTCTGAGATTCTCCGATCCTAAGCTTGTACACAGCGCAAGGCAACGTGGGGCAGGTGCCCCCAACAGGGGAATCCCAGTGTCTCCCAAGCCACCAAGCAGCACCATCTCCCTCAAGACCCTTCCCAGATCATTGTGCTCACC
Organism: Petaurus breviceps papuanus; assembly: GCF_028583685.1. Classification (NCBI taxonomy): domain Eukaryota; kingdom Metazoa; phylum Chordata; class Mammalia; order Diprotodontia; family Petauridae; genus Petaurus; species Petaurus breviceps. The sequence goes on from NW_027186458.1 coordinate 8,868,855, forward strand.
CCTCCCACTGCCCACGGGCCAAGCAGAGCCCCCTGGTGGCCAGCAGTCACACACTCGACCGAAGAGGCCCCCAGAGGGCACCGAGTCCAATTCTCTCGGGCCAGAGGAAGACACAAAGGCTGAGATCAAATAACTTTACCAAGGCTGCACGTAAGTGATGGCCAAGATCTGGGCGCTGGTTCTGTTCCTTCCACCACTTTGTGTCTCTTCTCCCCTCAACACTGCCCAGGCCTCAGCCTTCCGTGTCACCATGGAGGCCACTGTTGCCGTGGAGGTCACCGCCAGCCTCTATGACGGGTCCCATGCTGGATATCTCAGACATCCTCAGCTCTGCCTTCCACAAGCTCAAAGCCTGGTCGAGCCTCGTCCCATCCTTGTCCCCACCTCCTCTCCAGGAAGCCCTGGGCCTCTCAGGTGAGCTATGTGCTTCCCTTGCCCTCCACGGTGGGCCCAGGATCCCTTCTTCCAGCTTCCTTTAGGAGCTATTTCGTTCCATTAGAATATAACCCCATGGAGGGTTGTGTGCTTTTGTCTATGTCCTGGTGCTCAGCACAGTGCTCGGATGTGGGAAGTAATTAGCAAATGAATGTCAGTCTGTCTCGGTCTATCCTTTCTGTTCACACAAGCCCCCATTCCAGGTCATCACCCTCCTACCGGGCCTCCCTCCCTCTCCAATCCAGCCTTCCTACCACCACCAAAATAATCTTCCTAAATGTAGCACAGGTGTGACCAGCCCGCAGCCCTGCTGGAAACTCTCTGCTGGCTTCCCAGGGCTTCTTACTACGACACAGACTCCTCAGCCTGGCATTCCAGGCCCCTTCTTATGCGCCCGGTACCCACTTTCCCGGCTTATTTCACATTACTCCTGTAAGCACATTATGACCCTGCTCATTCTCCACAAGCTCCCGGTCCATCCCTCTGCCAGGAGGGCACAGCTCACTCTGCCTACAAGGCTCAGTCTCCCTGATGCAGCAAAGGTTCTCCTCCTGTAAATTACCCAGGAGCCCTTTGGCTTTCCCCCTCCCCTCTGCCCATCACAACTGGCCTTGGATTAAGAGTTTATGGCACCCTCCCATTTGGGTACAGACTCTTCTAAGGTAGACTTTTAAGCTCTGAACCCTCAGCCTGGATCACCTGCTGCCTTGCACAAAACAGGGCATTTTAACAAAGTTTGGTGAACTAAAGGAAAGTCCAACGACTCTCTGTGCTAGGTGGGAGTTGGGGTGGATATTTCCATGCCAGGCTACAAAGGGACCCCACATTCAGAGCGTCAGAGCAAGGATGAGCCAGAGCTCGGTGGTGAGGGCAGACGTCCGTAGGAGCTGCCCTAGGTGACTTGGAATCCTGTTACCATGAGAGCCATAGTTCTGGGCCCCTGGCTGTATGTGGAGGGGCAGGGGGTGGGGACAGGGTTCTGTTCCATCTATATTACTCGGAATTGGAGGCAGAGTTCAGCAGGAAGACGTGCACGAACACACGCACACACACACGCACGCGCGCGCGCGCACACACACACACACACACACACACACAGCTTCATTCTTCTCCTAAATAAGGGCACAGCTCCCACAGCACTGAGGCCTGTTAATACAAATGCCACAGTTCTTGGACTGCTGCCCACGGAGGAAGCACACGGAGCCGAGGACACTCTACGTTCACCCTGGGGATGGCTCTGCGTTTACCTGGGAAGGACAGGAGCTCCTTGCCCCCACCTCCCAAGCTGAAACAGTGCTGGATAAGGGCAGTCACATCAAGGAGGGCCCTTGGGGGTCCCAGCTTCAAGCCCTCATCACACAGACGAAGAGTCTAGAAAGGGGAGGGCACCCCAGCTCATGTCACATGAGGACCATCCCCTGAAGCAAGCGGGGAGGTCTAAAGGGGAGACCTGGAGGGGTCCGAGGAGGGAAGCGGTCTGCAGAGAGCCATGCCAGGAGAAGCCATGACACAGAAGATGCACGTTTAGGCCATGCCCATGTGCAACGGGCCGCTCTGAAGGAGGACGAGGCCCCCTCACCCTGAAACACCCTTCCAATGCAGTTGGACCAGACCTGGCGATTTCTTCTCTGCACAAGCCCTACGATCCCCTGTTCGCCCCTCACCCCTGCTCTCCCTGATGTTCCCAAGACCCTCGTCCTGGGCCTCCAGCCTCCCAGCCCACCCAAAGGGCCATTCCAAGCTCTCACAAAGTCACTGCGGCCAGCAGGCCCAACCCCAAACTCCTCTCTCTGGCATCCACGGCCCTTCCTGATCCCATTCACCTTCCCTGCCATAAAAACAAACGTTTTTTATGCTTTGAAAATTCACACATTTTGTGGAAAGGGAAAGACTTTATGACTAAACAAGAATTAGAGAACATTATAAAACGTAAAATGGATAATTTTGACTACATGAAATTGAAAAGCTTCTATATAAAGCCAATGTAACCAAGATTAAGATGGAGGTGGGAAATTGGGAAAGAATCTTTACAACCTATGTCTCTGACAAAGGACTTATTTCTCAAATATACAGAGAACTGAGTCAAATGTATGAGAATACAAGTCACTCCCCAATTGATAAATGGTCAAAGGATATGAACAGGCAATTTTCAGAGAAAGAAATTAAAGCTATCTATCAGCACATGAAGAAATGCTCTAAATCACTATTGATTAGAGAAATGCAAATCAAAACAACTCTGAGGTACCACATCTCACCAGTCAGATTGGCTAAGATGACAAAACAGGAAAATGACAAATGCTGGAGAGGATGTGGGCAAACTGGAACACTAATGCATTGCTGGTAGAGTTGTGAACTGATCCAGCCTTTCTGGAGAGCAGTCTGGAACTATGCCCAAATGGCTATAAATACTTTCATATCCTTTGACCCAGCAATACCACTCCTAGGGTTATATCCCAAAGAGATCAGAGAAGTGGGAGGAAGACCCATATGTACAAAAATGTTTATAGCAGCTCTTTTTGTGGTGGCAAAGGACTGGAAATTAAGGGGGTGCCCATCAATTGGGAAATGGCTGAACAAGTTGTGGTATACGCAGGTTATGGAATACTATTGCGCTATAAGAAACGAGGAGCAGACGGTCTTCATATTTACCTGGAGAGGCTTAAAAGAACTGATGCTGAGTAAGAAGAGTAGAACCAGGAGAAATTTGTACACAATTACAGACACAACGTATGTGTGATGACCAACTTTGATAGACTGGACTCTTCTCAGCAATGCAGTGATACAAGTCAATCCCAAAAGACTCATGATGGAGAGAAATGTGTGCATCCAGAGAAAGAACTGAGTTTATATCCAGGTGGAAGCAAAATACCTGATCTTTTTCCTTCTCTTGTTTGGTTTTATGTCCTCTTGACCATTTTTCATTCCATCTGATACAATCCGTCTTTATAACCTGACTAATGTATAATGTGAAAGTATTGACAGATCCTATACTTGACTATAAGCCGCCGTGGGGGGGAGGGAGGGAGGGGGGCAAAATGTGAAACTCAAGGAATTGTGGGATTGAATCCTGTAAACTAAAAGGAAACAAACAAATTAATTAAAATGGGGATAACGACAAAAAAAAAAAAGAAAATTCACAGATTTAACTTATGGACTTCTCTCCCACCTCCTTGCTAGTAAGAGATTAAAAAAGGGTCTGAGGTGAAACTCCAGGAAAACAAGGAAATCTCCCAGCTTTATCTAACCACACACCCACTATTCCATATGGAAAGGAAGAGGCATGGATCATCTCCCATGTACTAAGCCCTTCACAAAGACGAAGCCCGTGGATCCACTCCCAGAGGGATCCATAGACACAAAGGGGTCACTGAACCTGGAAGTCTGGAACACCCAGCTTCAACAGCCCCTGCCTCAGACGCAAATTAGCAGTGTGACCCTAGCTAAGTCACGTCACCCCTCTCTGACTCAGTTTCCACACCTGTAAAGTAAAGGGGTTGGACTCAGTGCCTTCTAAGGCCCTGCTGGTATCATCCCAGCTCCCTGCACAGTGCCTGGCATACTTAATGCTTCCTGCATGAGGAAGGGTCCGCACATTTTCTCAATTCCCATCCCAAGCCAAGCACGGCCACTGAGACCTCACTGTGGGCTGTTACCGTCATTCTGTGTTGTTTCCCAGGCCTGTTTGTCTTACTGCACAAATGTAAGCCTAACTTCTTCCCGTTTCTCTGACCTGTGCACAGCCATGAGTTTTTACAGCTCAGTGATATTCCATTGCTCTTACAGACCACACTTTCTTTATGGACTTTCTTTTCCCATTAGCTGTTCCTGAACTGGCATATTATATCCCCAGGCTAATTGTACATTTATTCCTTCGTGCCTTTGTACGCTCTAGCCAGAATGGCCCCATTGCTAATCTTCACACACAGCACCATCTCCCACTGGTGTGCCTTTGCCTGGGCCATCCCTGATGCCAGGGGGTCCCTCCCTTCTCAAAGGTCTCTTGGAACTCCACATTCACGTGTCCTGACTGCCCATGGGTTAACACCTGTGTCCCTTCACCCCTCGTGACATAGTAAGCACCCAGACTGACTTATCAGCAAACATGCTACACTCCTGCTCAGATGGCAGCTCCATTCACGAGGGCAGGACCAGTGGGACTTTTCTCCCCAGCAGAGCGCCAGGCTCCCAGGAGGCACCGATCCATCCACTAACCATCTCCCCGGTGTGTGGCCCAGGGAGTCCAGTTCAGCTGACTCAATGGACCCCAGGCCTTCGGACCACCCCACATAGGCCCCAACTGGATGAGCCACTATACCATGGGCAAACTCCTGGTGGGCAATGAGAAGGCTGAGGCTGGAGCCCCGGAGTGGCCTGCAATGGGGGCATCTGTCCTTCCCCCTCATGGCAGCAGGGCCACAGAATGCCCCAATCTTTCCAGCTGGAAGGATAATGGAGAGGTCAAGGCCAGCTCGGGCCCAGCCTCCGTCCTTCAGGCATTCATCCCCTCCCATTAAAGCTCCCTCGACTCTTCCCATGGGTCTCCACCGATGGCTTAGTTATGTGTGGCGTGTAAAGAATGGACCCTCAGGCCATGTCTGACCTCTGAAGAGGCCATAAATCCCCACTCCCATCTGTCCTAAGGGTGACAGGTCAGAACAGTTTATGATCCAGGAGGGGGCTGAACTTGGCCACGATGTTCTCAGACCCTTCATGCAGGGAAGATGAGAGCACCCTGCCCGAGCTGTGCCAGGGACGCCCTGTCTCTGGGCCAAGCGAGGTCAGTGCACTCCATCCAAGCCATATTTCATGGTGACGTCTGAGCTGGAGATGCCATTACCCAGAAGAGAAAGAGCTTAGCCAGCCTGGCCCTCACTTCTCCCCTGCATACCCTCTGACCACAGGTGTCCCCGGGGTCAGCCCTGGGCCCTCTTCTCTTCTCCCTCTAAACTACTTCCCTTGAGGAATTTCCTTGGATCCCAGGAATTGAATGACCACCTCTACACTGAGGGTTCTCAGACCTACTTATTCAGCCCCAAACTCTCTGCTGACCACCATCTTAAGCACACTGCCTCTCACCACAAATCCTCCTCTCTTCCTGCCAGGTTCCAGACGGGTCCCCTTGGACTCAGGGCTTTCTGCTTTCTCTCTGAAACTCCCCTGGAGTGTGCGTGTGCGTGTGTGTGTGTGCGCGTGCGTGTGTGTGTATGTGCATGAGAATTCCAGGATTTACATGGTCACATCCCCCTCCCCGCACATCCTGCATGAAGTCACTCCCAGGGGTACAGAGGGTCATATTGACACTGACCAGGGAAAGCGTACTCTGTAAAAGACAATGCCCAGGCACAGGGGCCATTTGTAACCTGCTGGCATGCCCTTGGTTCCAAGGATGCCTGGCTCTCAATGAGGGTTCAGCAAGGTTCTGCCATTAACAATACATGCTCGCATTAAGGGCTCATTACGGGCCAGCCCCCCCAAGTCACTCCTCACCCCCCCCCACAGTCAGGGCCCCCACAAAGATTCTGGGAGGAGGAAGAAGAGGCCAGGAGAGGGGATCTTTCTGAATCTAATTTGCAGATACCCAGCCTGGAGCCAGAGGTGGCTGGTAAGCCTCTCCAATGGAGGCCCTGGCCACTGGGAGTCAGCTAGGGAGAGGACACAAAGTAGGGAGGCCAGAAGGGCCAGAAAGTCCTGCCGTACACAGAATCCTAGAGCTGACATGGGGCATTTCACCTCTAACTCACTGCATGAACACCAGTGTTTGTCCCCAAACAGCCTTGCCTCTGTGGCTTCCCAGACTGTCAGGTTGGAACATAAGATCACACATACAGAGCGGGGAAGGTCTTTAGGGGCCATCGAACTGAGCCCCTTCATTCCACAGAGAGAGAAACTGAGGCACAGAGAGGCTAAGTGACTGCCTAAGATCACACACAGGGTCCTGCATTTAGAGCTTGAAGGGACCCCAGAGATCATCAAACCTAACCTCTGCATTCTACAGAAGAGGGAGAAGTGACTTTCCCAGGGTCACACAGACAGAGGTGCTTGAGGAAGGATGCTTCTAGACTCTTCATCCCGTTGGCTTCTCTGATAACCCAGGTCATTTCACTTGTTGGAGAGGAGGGTGAGTTTCTGTGAGTCTGAGGGAGGCTGGCCTTGGGATAAGCAGGGAGGGTGAAGCAGATTCTTGTTTAGTGGCTATCGGGAGCTTTTGGGTGTTTTCTGCTTTTGATTATGAGTTCTTCTGAGTCCTTTACATTTGAGGAGAAAAATGTTGTGTGGGGCTGAATAAAGGCTGTCCCCTACCTGCCACAGTCCTGGTTACCCTGCGTGCTTATTAGTCCCTCCTCTCTGGAGACCCAGACAGGACAATCTCAGAGGTTTTCTCAGAGTAATCTCCAGGTGGGGCCAAAGTGAGTCCCAGAAAGTGACCAGGCCCACAAGTGTATGGAAGCCCAGAGCTTGGTGGGCCCAGCCCCGGGTTCCACGGGGATCCACTGGGGTGCCTGGGCACCTGAAGGGGCGGAGGGCTTCTAGGGAAAGGGCTCACTCTCTTTGTCACCAATTCCTCCGCTTCAGACAGCCTGGCTGCAGTTACCAGCCCTGCCCCGCCATTCATTCAGGAGATAACACCTGATTTCTGGGAGCCTCCAACAGATTACTCAGCCAAGCCTTAAGTACCGTCTTTTCCTCCTAGAACAGCCTCCACCTAATGTTGCCTTCATGGAGACCATGCATTCAGGTGTCCTGACATAATGTCCAAGTACATTATTTTGCTATTAACTTTCTGGGAATCCCCTCTGTCTCTTGTACCATGTTCTTACATTTCAGAGCCTGTAGGATTCAGAGTTGCAACAGATCTTACAGGTCGACTAATCCAACACCTTCATTTTACAAAGAGGGAAACTGAGGCCCCGATCATACAGTCCAGGGCTTCAGACTCCAGATTCATCTTTCTTTCCTTCCTGGGGACCATACTATTTCTAGCACAGCATAAAGGTGGAGTGTCTGCCAAGCCAAGGAAGCCCAGTACCCTGTGGATAGGCACAATGCTGATTTCTGACGGTGGCATGAAGGTGCCCCTCTTCCCCCCTCTCCTTTGTCTGTCTGTCCTGGCCTATGCCCAGCCCTCAAACATCCCTTCAGCTTGCAGTTTCTCCTGGAAATGCCCTGGGTACTTTCTGATCATTCCTTCTCTCCAGGAATCCCTCCGGGGCCTGGCTGCTTGCCCAGGTCATGCCCAAGGAGAGGCACTTTGGAAGATGTGGATATTCAGAATGGATTGGCATGACAACCACTGAGCCGTAAGCTTTTGATATGGGCTTCAGGGACATGCTATGGCCCAGATGACAGTCTGTTGGGATAAAAGTTCTGGTTTGAAATGCCATCTTGGACATTGCAAGATTTATAGGATAATAAATGTAATAACCAATGTGGCCCCAAGTCTCAAGTTGAACCCATAACTGTGACACAGCTATATGACGCTGGGAAAAGAACCGAGAGAAGAAGAGAAGGTGCCAACCTGAAGTAGTGGAGGGCATTTCCTCCCCTAGGAGTTCCTTATACCAATGAAATCATGGGCCTGGTCCCCATCCCCTCCCCCTCCTCCCTGGCTCTCTCTCTCTGCACGTACATGTGATCCTCTTAATCTAGGAATATGAATCTTCACATTTATATGATTATTTTCTCTAGTATCCAGCAACTCCGGCCTCCTTGAGGTTCCCAGGCATTTTCTCTGCCTGTTCTCAGGCCTGGAATATTGTCCCTCCTCATCTCTGCGCCCTGGCTTCTCTCAAGTCCCAGCCCAAACCCCACCTTCTACAGGAAGCCTTTGCCAATATTCCTTAATGCCAGTGCCTCCAAATCTTCCATTTTTATCCCATGCAGTGCAGCCTATACTGGTCATGACCTTGAAGGGTAGAAGTGTTGGCAATAACTGTTTCGGGTCTGTTCTTTGTGGGGAGAAGGTGGCAGAGCCAGAACAGCCTTGACCATCATACCATAATCATGGCAAGTCTGGAAGCCCCTGACGCCAAACGCCCCCCTGCCAGCCATTTCTTGATGGTGCCTCTGCTGTATTAAGGAGGGAGGTCCTTTTAGCTGCGCACTGTCCGACATTGCCTCTGCTCCAGCTCCTGTCCTCCCAATGGAAGCCCAGCCTTGATGGCTGATGGTTCTGTCATTTTCGCTTGACCCACTCCTATCTGTTTCTCTTGGGTAATGATCACTGGACGTGGCCATACAACCAGAGGAAAAGCCTGTTTGCTCACATGGGAGGGCGGGGAAGGGAACCAGCTCATTCAATTCACACAGGGGAGTGTCAAGGACAATAACCAACAGATGTTTTGCTGAAATATTCAAGCCCACTTTTTTTTAACTTTGAGAAAATGTTCCTGGTTGCTCTGATTTCAAATAAAAAACCAAGGCCTTTTCCACAGGGATTACCTAAGTGCTACAACAGGGAGGGAGCTTGGAGGGGCCCCGGGCTACAGGGTCCAGGGGCTGTTCTCTCCCATCAGGCAGTGGCTGATCCCCAATGGAAACACTGTGGCCCTTAAACTGGGAGAGTGTATGTGCACCCACATGCGTGGGCAGGGGAGTACCTCGGCCCTGAGGATGACAATGCTTCCAAATTACAGGCTCCACAGATACTCAGCATTCTCTGCACACACCTCCCAACATATACCATCGGGGCCTGTGGCAGGGCTTAACTGTCTCAAGTCTCCCAAGTCTGTAGTGCAATGCTGGAGGGTTGGGAAGCACATTTTCTCATCTCTTCTCGGGGGCCAGGGTCAACCATCATGGTCCCACAGGATTCAGATGGGGTTTACATTGTTGCAGTCACTGCATTTACCTGGCTCTGCTTACTTCACTCTGCATCAGTTCAAGAAGTCATCCCATTGCTTCTCTGAAATCTTCCTCGGGGCCATCTGCTCTAGCACAGTAACATTGTCCACATTTATGAATCGAAACCTATTCAGCTACTCCCCATTCAATGGGCATCGACTTTGTTTCCAACTCTTTCCTAAGACAAGAAGTGTTACTATGATTATTTTGGTCTAGTCACACTGACCTCCTCATGGCATGTGCCTAGCTGTGGGCTCTCCAGTTCAAAGGCTGTGAGATTTTAGATGCCTTTTTAGCCCAAGTCCAAAGTCCTTTCCTGAATGATAAGCCCAATTCACAGATCTGCCCACAGGGGATTGTGTGCCTGTCTTCCCCAAGTCTCTCCAACAATGGCTATTCCCATCTATTGCCTCTTTGCCATTTTGTTGGTGATGAGTTAAAAGCACAGAACTGTTCGGACATACTTTTCTCTTACTATTCATGAGGTACATGATTCTTCTGCAAGGGCATTAATGGTTATGTGAACTGTTTGTTCATATCCTCTGACAACTTATCACTTGATCCATCAGAGAGACTGGATGCAAAAATTCCCTCCTCCAATTAACAGCTTTCCTTCTTATCTGAGTAGTATTAATTTTACGTGACCAAAAGATTTTCAATTTCATATAATGGAGATGACCTATTTTATGGAATGTTCAAAAGATCACAAAATGATTTACATCAATTATTATTTCTCACAATAACCCTAGGAGACAGGTTAGATGTTATCCCCATTTTGCAGAAGAGGAAACTAAGGCAGATGGCAGTGAAGTGACTTGCCCAGAGTCATACAGCTAATAAGTATCTGGAATCAACACGGTTCAATTCCAGAATCAAGGCTGGAACCAAGCCTGATCTGCTCTGATAAAAACAAAAATGGTTGATGTGCCTGTCAACAATCACCTTTTACAACCACATGCCATGATTTGTCTAGCTTTTCTTTTCACTTGGCTGCAGGAAATGATGAAGAATACAGAGAGGAATGGGAAGACAGAGCAAATGATGCAAACTAAAGCAAGCAGAACCAAGAAAACAACATACACTATAAACAATACACAATACACGTGAATAGAAAGCATGACATGGAATGCCATGTGTAACAGCTTAGCTTGGGCCCAGAGAAGAGATGAAGGCATGCACCATCTTCCATTCTGGCAGAGGTGGGAGGATCGAGGGTCGGCACATCAGTCTGCTCACTGGCAGTCTTCTTTGTCACAAGGGCTCTGCAGCACTTGCTGATCCTGGTCCTTCCCTTGCCTCTCCTCTACTGGATCTTCATCCAGGTCACACAGTAGGTCTGGGCCCTCTTGGCTCCTCCTTCGACACGATTTCACTTGATCTCATGGATTGTCACGTCTATGCTAATGATTCTCAAATCTATTCATCCAGACTTCATCTCTGTTGACTTCCATGTCACAGTCCAGCTGCCTCTTAGAAATCTATGTCACACAGACTATCTGATGTGCCATGTTCAAAGCCATACGCATTTTTTCCCCAAACCCTTTCTTCTTCTTAATTCCACTGTTACTACTGAGGGCATCACCATTCATCTAATCATCCAAGTTTGCAAGCTAAGAGTCACCCTGGATTGCTCAGCATCTCTCTCTCACACATACACACACACGCACATACACGTACACACACACATGTGCACACACACAAGCTGTTGCCAAGGCCAGTGATTTTCCTTTTGCAAAATCTCCCCAGGAGGGCCCCTTCTCTCCTCTGATGCCACTCCCACCCTGGCCTAAGTTTTCCTCAGCTCAGCCTTGATCATGCACTAGCTGCCACTGAGTCTGCTTGCCCCAAGTCTCTCCCCATTCCAGCCCATCCTCATTCAGCCACCATGGTGATTATTCCGAGCACAGGGCTAGTTGTGTCCCCTCCCTACTCAATACACTCCACTGGCTCCCTGTCACCTACAGGATCAAACACCAAACCCAAAGTATTTCCTGACCCAGTGTTATTACACCTCATTCACTATGGCTCAGATCCCACTTTCTCTGAGATCTTCTGGATCCCCGTCAATGTCAGAGGCCCCTCTCCAGGGTTCTCACCAATCTTTCCATAGTCTGCCTTCTTTCCACACAAGTGTCTGCATGTTGTCCCCCCGTCAGACTGTGAGCTCCTTGAGGGCAGGACTCTCTCTAGCTTTCCTTTGTACTCCCAGTGCACAGCTCAATGCCCAGCACATAATAGGTGCTTCACAAATGCCTAGAGACTGACTAGGAAAGACTGTTTTTCCCCATCAAAGTCATACTAGGGAGCTCAGTTACAAAGCACAGGGTCTCATCTCTGTAGCAGGGATCCTAAAATAGGTCTAACACAAACTTATTTCTGGAGCCCCTTTAAGGATTAACAGAGCTTTCCCCTCAAAATCCTGAGAAAGATACATTTCTGCCCATTTTATTAATGGGGAAACTAAGGCCCTGAGAGGCATGTGCACACAGCCAATCACTATGACAACCAGAAACTAAGCATACAGGGACTCTTGTCACTGCTGATGTCACATTAAGAAAGCTACCAAACCCAAAATTCGAGCCAAAGGAAGTTTTTGCATTTTGTCACGTGCCTTCTCCCTGAAAGCCCTTCTGAGGCAAAGTGTGTGTGTGTGTGTGTGTGTGTGTGTGTGTGTGTGTGTGTGTGTG